>NC_134537.1:106102335-106407960 GCF_050624435.1 Tenrec ecaudatus
ATCCTCCAGCTACTATGGTTGATGTGTCTACATTCTTTTTCAATCTGTGAGGATTTGATTGATGTATTATAAGGGTCTTTCATTGGATACATATGTTTATTATAGTTATGGGCTCCTGAGCTATTGTTCCCTTTATCATTCTGTAGTGACCGTTTCTATCTCTTATTATGTTGTTTGTCTTGAAATCTATCTTCTCAGACATTAATGTTGTTATACCTGCTTTCTTTTGGTTGCCGTTTGCTTGGTGTGCTTTTATCCCACCTCTGATTTTTCATCTGTTCATGTCTTTGTGAGGTATGTTTCTTGTAAGCAGTATATATATATTCATTTTTGGGGGGCCTTTTATAGCTCTTACAGCAATCCATATATCAATTTTATCAAGCACATCAGTACATATATTGCCATCATCATTTTCAAAACATTTTCTTTCTACTCGAGTCCATGGTATCAGCTCCTCTTTACTCCTTTCACCCCCACACCCCACCCTTATGAACCCTTGATAAATTGTAAAATATTATTATTTTCATATCTTACACTATCCACTCTCTCCCTTCACCCATGCTTCTGTTGTTTGTCCCCCTTCGGAGCGGTGTTACACATCAATCTTTGTGATTGATTTCCCCTTATCCCCCTTCTTCCTGACCTTTCCCCTACCATCATAGGATTGCTACTCCTATTACTGTTCCTGAGGGGCTTCTCTGTCCTGGAGTCTGTGTGTTGAGAGCTCTTATCTGTACCAGTGTACATGCTCCAGTCTAGCCTGATTTGTAAGGTTGAACTGGGCTCCTGGTAGTGAGTACCTTTTGTAGTGGTGGTCTTGTTTTTATGAATGCTTTTAGTTTCTCCTTGTCTTGGAAACCTTTTATTTTCCCATCATATTTGATTTTCAATTTTGCTAAATATAGGATTCTAGGTTGCCAATATTTTTCATCCAGTACTCTGCATACATCATGCCGTTCTCTTGCCTGCATGGTTTATGCTGAGAAATCTGAGGTTGTTCTAATTGCTGACACTTTGTATGTAATCGATCTTTTTTTCTCTGGCTGCTTAGAATTTTTCCTAATCATTGACGTTCGACATCTTGACTAAAACATGCCAGGGAGTTTTCCTTGAGGATCGTTCCTGGATGGGGTTCTCTCAGAGTCATGAACAACTTTCTTTTCCTCCTTTAGACCTTGAGGAAAGCTCTCCTTCATGAGCTCTTGGGTAATTCCCTGTGTGGATTTCTTTGCTTCCTCCTCTTCTGGAGTCCCTTTAAGGTGCAGCTTGTTCCTCTCGATTGTGTTCCACGAGGTTCTCACAATTTCTCGGCCTGTTTTGCGGTTTTTGTATCTTGTTCTTCTTTTAGGTTAAATCAGTAGATTTCACTTCCAGCTCACTAATTCCACTTTTCATCTCTTCAATTCTGTTTCTCTGTTCCTCTTTAGTCTCCCTCTACTCCCTTATAGTGTTGTTTAATTCTGCTCTTATAGTGTTTGATTTTTGTGTTTCTGTTTGGAGTTTCTCTAGTGAGGTTCTTAGCTTTTAATTGTTTCACTTTTTCTCTCAGACTCTTCCTTCAGCCTGTGCATGAGTGCCATCATCATTCTTTTAAATTATTTTTCTGGTAAATCCAGAGTCCGTTCAATTTCAGTCATTGCATTTAAGTCTGGTTGATTTTCAGTTATTTGTTTCTGTTTCTCTTGTTTTTTGTATGTATGCACAAGTATCTTCTGTTGTTTACTATACATCTTGGAATCCCTATTAGGGGTGTTAGGTAGGGTGTTATTTAGGTGTGGTTAACTCTGTTAGGTGGTAGAGTAGAGCAGTGATGGACAGTTTGTGTTACGTATCTGGGGGAAAATGTTAGCTTAGGTGTTAAGGGAAATTCAGACAGTAGGGGAGGAAGGGGTTGGGGTGAGGTGGCGGGAGGGCAAAAGACCAGTCGGTAAAATAAAAAATAGGAGAGATAGGGCAGTGTTATTTGGTAAGTTAAAGGAAGGGCTCATAAGCCCCAAGAGTGCCTGATTTGCAGTGATTAATAAATGGGTACTAATATTTAATAGGAAAAAAAGATTTTAAAAATGTAAGATTAGTGTCAGCTTTGGTTTTTATAAGGGTGAGAAGTACAGAACAGGTTTGACAGTAAGAAAAGTGAAACTAAAGGACGACGTAATAGTGTTATGAAGTAAAATTTCAGAATTTTAGGAAACTTAAAGGAGAGGACAAGAGACTAAAGTTTTAAGTATACTAATGGGGAAAACAATATTAGAGTAAGACACAGAAGACCTTTCAATGTATGTTTGGGCTCTAAGCTATTCCCAGGAGCTTAGTCTCTGTTGTGGTTGCTAAATGTTAAGGGACTAGAGAGTAATAGTTAATTTGAAAGGAAAAAGGTAAAGTTTTTTATTTATATAGATAGATAGATATAGATATATGTATATCCCTGTCCTTCCATATATCTACAAATCAGAAAGTTCTTTTTGAGGATGAATTATAAGAATAACACACAATTTTGTAAAGGGGTGGGGAGTATATTGTGCTAGAACACAGTGCAACAGCGAGACCAGCACAAAGATTCATGGAGTCCCACACCTTGTCCTGGGGCGGTGGGGGGGTGGTTACTTCTTGGAGCAGATAACTCTTTCAGTCAGGGATATGAAAGTAATTATTTGGTATTCTGGTATAGATGGAGTCTGATATTCTGGTGATTTTTATGTTAATTTTCTTGAAAGAATAGACCTCTGGTGAATCAGCTCAGAGGGAATGGGGTTCACACTTGGGGATGGCCAAGGAGGGGTAGTGGAATGGGGCCTATTCCTATCAGCTGCATAGACTGCATAGGAGGGTGGACTAAAAAAACAATGGCTTCCTCAGAGGGTGGTATCTTCTGTGAGAGGCTTGGTGTACTGACTAGCCAGATATGTGGGCTGTGAGTGACCGATGGGTCCCTAGGACCCTGTCTCCAGCCTAAACTTGTAAAACCTGCTGCGTTTGCAAACCCTGATGCTTCTCCTTGCTTTATTATGCTACAGCTTTGTTAATGGACCAGGTTGGTATGTGATGGCACAATCTCTGGGAGTTTAAACAATAAACAAAAATGTCTTAGAGTGAAGGTGTTTTCTAAGGTATCAGGCTTCTGGGGTGTCTTGATATTGGGGTTGTAACTTCTTTTGGATTACACAAATGAAGAGGGACATGAAAGACAGTGATGCAACAATGTAGAAGAGTTGAAGAAAAATGAGGGAAGTTGCAAGAACACTTTGTTCTATTAAAGTGGCATTCCATGATGTCACCTTCCCAACATGATCACTGAAATCACTGAGGACAAAGCGGGTGCATAAGCAAATGTAAAGAAAGCTGATGGTGCCTGGCTATCAAAAGATATAGCAACCGGGGTCTTAAAAGCTTGAAGATAATCAACCGGTCATCTAGCTGAGAAGCAATAAAGTCCACATGGAAGAAGCACACCAGCCTTTGTGATCACAAGGTGTCGAAGGGGTCAGGTATCAGGCATCATCAGAACAAAAAAACCCAAATAATTGTGAATGAGAGGGAGTGCAGATTGGGGATACAAGACTCATATGTAGGCAACTGGACATCCCCTTACAGAAGGGTCATGGGGAGGAGATGAGCCAGTTAGGGCGTAAGGTAGTACAGATGAAACATACAACTTTTCTCTAGTTCTTTAATGCTTCCTCCCTCACCACTATCATGATTTTAATTCTACCTTACAAATCTGGCTAGACTAGAGGATGTACAATGATATAGATAGGAACTGGAAACACAGGGAACCCAGGACAGATGAACCCTTTAGGACCAGTGATGAGAGTGGCGATACTGGGAGGGTGGAGGGAAGGTGGGGTAGAAAGGGGGAACTGATTACAAGGATCTACATATAACCCACTCCCTGGGGGATGTACAATAGAAAAGTGGGTGAAGGGAGATGTCACAAAGTATAAGATGTGAAAAAATAATAATAATTTATAAATTATCAAGGGTTCATGAGGGAGGGGGAAAATGAGGAGCTGATCCCAAGGGCTCAATTAGAAAGCAAATGTTTTGAGAATGATGATGGCAACAAATGTACAAATGTGCTTGACACAATGGATGGATATACAGATTGTGATAAGAGTTATATGAGCCCCTAATAAAATGATTTGGGAACAAAAATGAAAGAGGTGTTGTCAGCAATCCAAATAGAGGAATTTGGAAAATGGTTCCAAGAAAGAATTGCAGATTTTGCAAAGGTATTAAATTTAATGGAGAATACTTTGAATATAAGGTTGTTTTGCAAAAAACTTTAAATACGTAGCTTTGAAAAAAATTCCGGTTTGTTTTGGGTATTTCCTTGTATACTAAAGGGCATTTATTCTTCTAAAATAAATTATTACCACACCTTTTACCATGACATTTTCCATCCTTAGAGGTGAAATATTTCACAATTGTTCAGACACTTTGCATGAGTGGCTACCTAGGCACAACCCACTTTTCAGGGTGATGATGGTATCTTTGTCCATGAAGCACTGAATGAGTCCGTACCAAATTTCCATTTGCTTTATTGGTTTGGGGTCTTCTGATAAATATGCATCAAAACAAGATTCGAAGTGTGAAAGATTTGGGGTGGGTGGATGAAAGTAAGATGAGAAATCTTCAGGCTATGAGGCAGGTCTGATACCTGTGGAAGGAGAAATAGAAGGAAAGTGAATTGGATAGGATGCACTCTGTACTATAGTGGCATTAAAATAAAGGTTGCACCAGCCTGATGGGAAGGCTGGAATATTCCAAATTATGGCCAAAGTCTATCTTAAAACCCACACTCTACACTGTTGTTATCTTGGCACAACCACCAGTAAGACTTTAACATGCATGTGATAGGGGATGAGGAGGGGCAGCAGCTGGAGTCATCAGTTATGTTGCCCATATCAGAGTTCTGAGACACACACACACACACACACACACATTTTACCCTGAGTCCTCTTCTGAGATTTTCTGCACCATCAAAACATTCAACAAATATCAGAGAAAAATAATATGAAATAAATAGAGAAGGAGAATTTTGGAAATACCTGAAAGATACTCTTGTACTCATCCAAAAATCTTTGCTCCCCCATCCACTTTATGGAAATCAATTAACCCAAGGCTGAAGCAGACATTTTTCCACATGATTAATGTGACTACAGCGTTCAGTCCTTGAGGTTATGTACATTTTATGGCTAATATCCCACTGAACCAAGAAATAGTTAATGTAGAGGAAAGATTTTTAGGAAAAGTACTGATTAAAAAACTAGGTCTGTACACATTGCCACTATCCAACCTTGGGCAGGTTAAGTAACATCTGTGGGACTTATCCGGGAATTCACTATTGAGTTAACAACCTTAGTTCCTGGAACTACGTTAGTTTGAGGAGATAGTCTTTAAGAGTTCTGATTTTATAGAGCTTTGAATTAATTGTTTACCATAATAATCTCAAGTTTAAAGTTATATTATTTCACATCCTTCATTAAAAAATAATTCCAATTACTTTATGAGCAAATTGTGTTATAGCATGTCACATAATATCATTTGGGGATTAAATATTTTTGTAGACATATGTTAACTAATATTTTTATTATCAAACAAATGTGTTTCAGAATTTAACCTTGAATTAGTCTTAAGATCTTAATTAATTATTGTCTAACTGCTATATCTGAATTAGTTGAATTTTCCAGAACTAGACTTATGTACCTTCATCTGAGTGTGTACCAGTAAAATAGAACAAAATTTCTAGACCTATATTCAAAATCATTCATTCTTATTTTCTCCTTAATTAGCAATAAGGCTTTGTAAATGCAATTAAGATTTTAAAGCTTTCATTTTCTCATTTGTAAAATGATGAAAATATAAGGGATATTTTAAAAATTAAATGTAAATTCTTAACACAATCTGATATTTATTGAATAGTCTTATGAAAGTAAATCAAAACTAACTGCCACAAAGACATCAAAACCTGTATTAAACAAATGTATCAAAATGGGAAGATATTTCTCTACATATCCTCCATCTAAATGTATACATTTCTGAAAGCAAGGATTCCATCTGTCCTACCTTTCCTGCTAATTTCTGTACTCCTGATTTATACCATATCAAAACTCTGGAATCCTTGCGAGCTTCAAATGACATGCCTTTCAAGTAGTCTTGAAGTTTGGGAAAAAAGACGATGTCTGAGGATGCACTATTAAGGTTACGGGGTAGATGTGGTAAGGTTTCCTGGTGAATTTCTTGTTGGGAAGTCCTTTTTACCCTCAATAATGAGCAGCGTGCGTTGTTGTGATGAGAAATCATCCTATGCAATGTTTCTGGTCTTTTGCTGACAATACAGTGTTCATTGTCTTAAGATCTCTTCATAACTAAGTCTACATGGAAGAAGCACATCGTCTTATGTAATCTGATTGTAAATAATTTAAGCTAAATCTAAAGAAAGGAATGACATCAGAATTTAAATTGTGAACACCTAGTTGGTAGAAGGCTATGGATTATAGTGGAACCCCAAAATCCATTTACAGCGTTCACACATGGATTAAACCTAAGGTGACTCCCTTCCATGGTTGAGGATGTGAATAGCGCCGTTATCAGACAGAGGACATAGTAAACTTGATTATGGCAGATGCCAGAAGTCAAGTATGTAATATCTTATCATTTGATCTCCCTTTGGACCCTTTTTAAAGCTATTTTCATTTCTTTTTTTAAGTGAAGGGAAAATATACATGGATTAAGTCGCTGGGGACTTCCCTCTGACCTTGCACCAGGGATGTGAGCAGCCTTGGAATAATGCATTGGAAATGGATTATTGTCGATAGAGTTAGGCTAAAACTTAGCATCCTATCATTTGATCTCCCAATGATCCATTTAAATTTGTTCTAGTTTTTAATATTTTTATTTCTTTCTTTTCTTTTTACTATTTTACTTTGCTACCCTTGTTTTTTATTTGTATTTTAATGTTTTTCTGTATGTGAAATCCAGAATAGGTAAATCTATATAGACAGTAACTCGATTAATAGTTCCTTCAAGGTAAGGCAGGGAAGTTGGGGGGAAATGAAGAGCTAGTAACAAGGAGTACAGCATGAAGAAAGCGTTATAAAATTGATTGTTGTGATGATTGTGCAATTCTTCTTGATCCGAATGAACTATTGAATCGCCTGATATATGAACTCTTTATCCTAACACCAGCAGATACCTCTGGAAGTCCCTTATTTTTTATCAACACCTTTTGTTTGAAGGCACCCTAACGAGACTTCTGACAGAAATTGTTTGCCTTCATCCAGTGACTAAAAAGACATGTTAGATATATTTAATTTGGATAAACTCATGCATATATGACCTGGAACCACTATGTTGTCATTGTTGTCATTAGGTTCCCTCCAGTCAGTTACGGCCCATAATGACTGTACACACAATGGAATGAAACACTACCTGGGCCCGGGCCATCCTCACAATGGTTCCCACGTTTGATCCCATTGGTGAAGCCACTGTGTCAAGCCATCTCACTGAGACTCCCTGTTTTTCTTCCCCTCAATGTTACCAAGCATGATGTCCTTCTCCACAGACTAGGGTCTCCTGACAACATGTCCAACATATATAACACAAAGGCTTGCCATTCTAGCCGCTAAGGAGCAGCCTGAATGTACTCTATCTATGAGAAGAGCTTTAAAAAAATCATTTTAGTGGGGGCTCATACAGCTCTTATCACAATCCACATATACATCCACTATGTCAAGCACATTTGTACACATGTTGCCATCATCATTTCCAAAATATTTTCTTTCTACTTAAGTCCTTGGTATCAGCTCCTCATTTTCCCTCTCTCCCTCACTCTCCTTCATGAACCCTTGATAATTTATGTTATTATTTTTTCATGTCTTACACTAATGGATGTCTCCCTTCACCCACTTTTTTGTGGACGAGAGTATATGTAGATCATTGTGATCAGTTCTTTTCTCCCCCTACCTTTTTCCCTTATCCTCCTGGTATTGCTACTCTCATTATTGGTCCTGAGGGGTTTATCTGTCCTGGATTCCCTGTGTGTACAGCTCTTATCTGTACCCGTGTACATGATCTGGTCTAGCCAGATTTGTAAGGTAGATATGGAATGGGGGGGGGGGGACATTAAGGAACTTAAGGAAAGTTGTATGTTTCATCAGTGCTATCCTGCACCCTGACTGGCTCATCTCTTCCTTGTGACCCTTCTGTAAGGGGATGTCCAATTTTCTACAGATGGGTTTTTGATCTCCACTCCGCACTCCCCCTCATTCACATTGATATGATTTCTTTGTTCTGGGTCTTTGCTGCCTGATCCCTGATCCCCTCGACCTCTCATGATCACACAGGCTAGCGTGCTTCTTCAACATGGGCTTTGGTGCTTATTCTTTTGTCGTGTCTGCATCGACTTCTATCTTAGGATCTTTGAATAGCTCCCTTTCTCTAGTGTCATCCCAGGACGTGGTCATACACCCATCAGGGAGAGTACTGTTGTTAGGGGCCATCTAGTTGGCCCTGATCCATAGAGAAGCTACACACAACCGAAGGAAACACTCCCTGGCCCTGTACCATCTTCACTCTGGTTTCCATGCCTGAGCCCATTGATACAGCCACTGTGGCAAATTGTCACATTGAAGGCTTCCCCTTTTTGTCACCCTTCCACTTTACCAATCATGATGTCCTTCTCCAGGAACTGATCACCCCTGACACTCTCTCCGCAGCATGTAAGACGAAGTCGTGCCATCCTTGCTCTAAGGAGTGCTCCTCTTCCAATACAGATCGAATTGTCCCTTTAGCAGTCCAGGGTACTTTCGATGTTCTTCTCCAGCTCCACAGTTCAAATGCACCAATTCTTCTAAGGAGGGTACTAGTAGACTTGTCATTATGTATAAATTTTGCAGGGTTGCAGATTGATTCTTTCTGGGAAATTGGTCTGTGCATTCCACGGTCCTGGGTCAGAAACTGGCTCACATGTAAAAGCTGACTAACAGATGATGACTCATCATTGCGACTCCTGTCTTCAACCTCTTGCTCATCTGTCGTTGATTTCTTCAAATTGCATGGATTTAGCAATACCCTTCACTACCCATTTATCTTGTTCTAGGAGCACTGTGTTCTTTAACCGCCTCCCTATTTCCTCGGGAGACAAGCCTCCCAGGTGCCACCACAACTTTGCCTTGCTGCTTATTACAATAATTTAACACATCTTCCTTCTGACAGTTAAGCATTGTCACCTGGATTTTGTTACTTCAAGACCTTTTCACACCCTTCTCTCTCAAGAAACCCAATTCTGTAATAATGTCCTTCAGCGTCCACATGATCAGCAGAGGACAGCCACCATTGAGCTTTTCTCAACAAATCTGACATCCCTCTAACTAGTAAATGCCTTGTTGCTTTTGGTGACGGGAGAATCTTCTGACCCCCTCCCCCAGAGAACACAGTCAGCTGGTAGGTGACAGATATATCCTAGCTAAAATGACAAATTCTTTACACGGTGATTAGAGAATTCTCTAAAGGACCCTTCACTTGTTCAAGCCTTTCTAGTTCATTTAAGCATGGGCTATAGCTTTTTCTAACTTTCTGGTAAAATGCCAACCCAATAGAATATGCACATCATCTCCTATGGTCCTTTAATATTTATTAATCCTATAGCACAAGCATGTTTCCATTTTGATAAGCTTGATAAACTCTCCCTTTTCCAACTTTATATTTTACTTATCATATGACCCAGTTTCTAAGGCTATATTGTCAGACCTACTACCTCAGCTTATGTAAATCCGTGTATAATAGCTTCTCATCAATTTACGTAAGTCCGTGTATACCAGCTTCTCATCAGTTTACATAAATCCGTGTATACCAGCTTCGTCTCATCAGCTAACGTAAGTCCGTGTATACTAACTTCTCATCCTCCTTTAGCAGGGCTAGAAATGTCCTGGCTGACTTATGCGGTAAATTGACTGCAGTCGTTGGTTTTCTGACCAGGATGGAAGGAGAGGATAGACCCTAAGAGGGAGTCACCACCATTTGTTTGGCTTCTATGTTGTGATACTGAAAGCTATGTCACTTTTATTTCAAATACCAGTAAGATTACCCAAAGTGAACAGGTTTCAGCAGTTTCCAGACTAAGATCAGGCCATCTTTAGGTGCATCTGTCTAAAGGTATTTTCAATCACCTCATATTCAGGTGAAAGTGGGGGATTGACTAAGGAAGATCAAAGAAGAATTGATGGGGTCTGAATTACGGTGCTGGTGAAGAATATTGAAAGTGTCATGGATTACCAAAAGAACAAACAAATCTGTCTTGAGAGCAGTGTAGCCAGAATGCTCCTGAGCAATCAGGATGGCAAGACTCCATCACCGGTACTGTGGGCATGTCAGGAGAGACCGGGGCCTGCATAATGACATCATGCTTGCTAAAGCAGAGGGGTAGTGACAAAGAGGAAGGCCTTCAACGAGATGAATTGACACACTGGCTGCCCCAAAGGATTCAAGAGGAAGAGCAATTGGGAGGATGGCCCAGGACCAGGCAGTGTTTCCTTCTGTTGTACATCAGGTTACTGTGTGTCCGAGCTGACTCAAAGACACCTAGCAACAACAAAGCAACAGAGATGCAAGTGCTTTGCAGAGCAAAACTTCTGCAACACCTTTAAGCAGTGGGAAAATCTGCATCTTTAACAGGGAGAAATGGATCACAGCAGTAGGTCCAGAGAAAGATCTGAAGATTTTTAGAGTGTTAAGGGCATCGACTCGGGGGTCCTCACCCATGTCCGATAAAGACCTCGTTTTTCCATGGCAGATGTGCTGAGGCTAAAAATTCAACCTCCTGTCGAGCTTTGCCCCTTTTATAATTAAATCCTGGACGCGCTCTCCAGGTTGTCTACACACCGGCTGCAGCACATCATACACAACCTCGAATTGGAGATCCATTGCCCCAGCCCTTTATTATACTTCTAAATGCATTATCCCCCCCCCACAAATTGTAGCATCTTTATAATTTATCCCTACCCACAACCCTAAATCTATCTTAAATATTTTTCCAACGGGACCTTTTGTTCCCACCAGTATCCTATCAGAGTTCACCACTGGGTAGTTTTAGTAAGCATGTCACTGCAGCATGCCAACTATCCATCCTCTACATTCCAGCAGAGATTAAATCTTCATTGTCTGCTACAAAACCTTACTTCACAGGCCATTATTGGCCTCGGAAGACCACAAACAGACCCTGAAATGGAGATTGGCTTGCAAGAAACTTACTGGGAGGGCCCTCAGAACCAAACCCTCTGGGGGATACAAACTAGAGGACGGGGAAAGAAAGGAATCTCTGAGGCTGGCATCACAGTTCACGGTTGACCCAGCCCTGTATGAGCTCCAGGGTTGAATTGGGCCTTCAGAGATTTCTTTCTTTCACAGAGGGACCAATCGTTTTATATCTTGACATCAACGAACCTTTGGTGCATGCTGCCTCTGGGAAGGGGACTTGACCTTGGGACTGGCATTGTTCTCACGCTAGAAAGAATAAGTTGTTCTCTCTGGAGATGAGGACACTACTGTGGAGTCATCATCTTCCAGCACACCTACCAAATGAGGCAACGAGTGCTATAGTTCTGACGGAGAGTGTGACTGGCATGCCAGAGGATTGCATACGTACAGGGTGCTGCTCTGATTAATTGCCCTCAAACATGTCCACATTCTTTTTTTTTTTAACTGAAGAAAAATAAACAGCCCTTGTTACCTGTATTAGACAACTTAGAACAACCACCACCACAACATGGGACAGGAGAAACATAATGTATTCAAGGTTTGGCCATTGATTCTGCCACCTTGAGCTACAAGTAAACTTTGAAATTCAGATATTCATTCATGTAATCACAATGTGTTTAAAAATTAAGCCCTACCATAATTATTTAATGGGTCACTTATGTTTAGCATTTTTCATTCTTTCATTTATCTTGCTTAATTTGTCCTGGTGATCTGGTAACATATGCTGAAGCTAGATAGGCAATAGACAGTGAGATGGGAGATGGAGATAGGAATTGAGAAGAGGGGAGAGCCTTTTCCATTCCCCTTTTAAGAAATAAATTTATATAAATTAGTAAATATATCTTGTATAACTTGAAAACCTATGGGGCAGTACTGCTTTGTCTTATAATATCCATAAGGGTTGGAGTCAACTTGATGGTATACAATGATAATGATGATCTTAACACATTGGAAAATTTCCCTACTTCATATTGTTTTAATTCCAAATTACCCAAAATATATAGAATAGGGTCTCAAACGTTCATGGAAAATTAAATGTAAAGATCATGGAATTTCCCTATGAACTTTTGGAAGCCCCTTTATATACCTTTTGGTATATTGCTTTACAAAGGTAAATTATTAAACATTTTAAATTTCTTGTTTATAGTGCTTATTTTCATTGCAACTAGATAATTCACTCGTGTTAAAAATGACTAGGGACTAATTTGTTTATATAAAGGGGCACAGGACTGGGCAATAGTTCATTTTGTGGTACATAGAGTCGCTGGTATTCAGAACACACTCAATGGTACCTAATAAAAACAAAAGAGAAATATTTATTACTCATATTATTTCTTTATCACTGGTCTGAACAATGTCTATTGAAATAATTATTTTATGCCTAATGTATCTATAGTTTCTTAAAGAGACCAAGTATTCTCAACAACAATGAGTCACCACAAAGAATCACTCTTCAGTTCAAAGAAGTTTTACGGAAGAAATTACTTTCTTAACTAATATTTTTTGCAAAGACAAATTCTTATTTCTATTTTTAATCACAAATTAAACATTAACTATTTTTAGGACTGAATGTGTTTCTAAATCTCTTAGCTTAAATTAAATACCTGGAACAGAACTGACATTTTTGATAATCCAAGCTATCATTTTGAACTGATTTTGGTACAGTAAAACTTACATTTGTACATTCCCATCCCAATAGTGGTCACTTCCGATTCTAGAAGACACTACCTTCGAATTTTTATGTCTTCTTACAGCTGAGAAAGTCATGATAGTTATAATGGCACTTACAAATGAAAGATAAACATATTCTGAAAAAGGAAGGCAGTCTTCCACAGAATCAAGATTTTCCGTTTGGGTGAAGATCTATAGGCAAATTTAACCAGTTTTTAATCTAGTCACTTCCAACTCCTGGTGGCCCCACATGTGTGAGCGTTGTGTACTGTGTGGTATAAAGATGCCTACACTCTAATCCCTGCAGTCTGCATACATTACATTGCATAGCAAGAGGGACTTAGAGTTACCATTAAAGTTATGTGCCTTGAGATAAGAATATTATTTTGAGTTAGCTTAATCACATGAGTCCTTCCAAATATCTTGCCTTCCTGGGTTGAGAATCAAAGGGATCATTATAGAAAAATGATCAGAGAAATGCGATGTTGTTGGCTTTGCAGTTGGAAGAAGGGGTCAATGCAAAGGCATGTGGATGGTCTTTGGGGACTGGAAAAAGCCAGAATGTGGATTATCTCATGAAGCTTCTGAAGAGAAAGACAGCCTTGCAGTGTTTAGTCGTTAGTTCTTTGAGACCTGTATTGTACTTTTAACTACTAAATGTGTGTTGCTTAAGACTGCAAGGTGTGTACTAGTTTGTTATTGTACACCAGCTGTGACTGAAAAGGATGCCTGATTATCAGTTTTTATAAATAGCTCAAATGGAGAAGAATCTGAGAATAAGCAGGTTGGAGAACTTGTTTTTATCTTTTACCCCTTTCGTCTGATAACCTGAGGTCATGGACAAAACGTCCTGGATGCAAGAGATGATCGGAAATAGTTTCTATCTAACCTAACTCTCTTGAGAGAAAGATGGGGCTTTCAATCCCCATAAGGACATACAGTCTGTAAAACCGACAGGGGCAGGTCTACTCTATCCTGCTGGGTATTATGAAGCTGCATCTCTCAATGGAAGTGAATTGTTTAGCTTAACCCTAAAGACGCTTGCATTTCCTCTCCCCAAAGCCTGAACACCAAGAGAATGCCCTCCTGCCTTAATTGAGAAACCTCTAGAGAAAGAGGAGTCCTGGTGATGCCTAGTGGTTACATCTGGGTTTGCTAACCATTCTGTCTGCAGTGTAAACCATCAGCTACTACATGGGAGGAAAACAAGGCTTTATACTCCTATAAAAGTTTCATTTAAGGTAAACAAGCAGCCATCTAGCTGAGCCAGCAACAAAGCCCACATGGAAGAAGCACACCAGCCCGTGTGATCACAAAATGTCGAAGGGATCACGTATCAGGCATCAAAGAAAAAAAGTCATATCATTGTGTTCTCACCTCCCCAATATGATTCCTGAAGACAAATGTGTGCATAAGCAAATGTGGTGAAGAAAGCTGATGGTGCCCAGCTATCAAAAGATATAGCATCTGAGGTCTTAAAGGCTTGAAGGTAAATGAGTGGCCATCTAGCTCAGAAGCAACCAAGGCCACATGGAAGAAGCACACCAGCCTGTGTAATCACGAGGTGTTAAAGGGATCAGGTATCAGACATCGACGAACAAAAAAATCAAATCATTGTGAATGAGGGGCAGTGCAGATTTGGGACCCAAGACCCATCTGTAGGCAACGGGACATTCGCTTACAGAAGGATCACAGGGAGGAGATGAGCCAGTCAGGGTGCAGTGTAGCAATGATGAAACATACAACTTTCCTCTATTTCCTAAATGCTTCTTCCCCCCACACCCCACTCCCACTATCATGATCATAATTCTACCTTACAAATCTGGCTAGAGCAGAGGATGTACACTGGTACAGAAAGGAACTGGAAACACAGGGAATCCAGGACAGATGATCCCTTCAGGACCAGTAGTGAGAGTGGCGATACCAGGAGGGTGGAGGGAGGGTGGGGTGGAAAGGAGGAATCGATTACAAGTATCTACATATAACCTCCTCCCTGAGGGATGGACAACAGAAAGGTGGGTGAAGGGAGATGTCAGAAAGTGTAAGATATGACTAAATAATAACAATTTATAAATTATCAAGGGTTCATGATGGAGGGGTAGCAGGGAGGGAGTGAAAAAATGAGAAGCTGATACCAAAGACTCAAGTAAAAAGCAAATGTTTTGAGAATGATGAAGGCAACAAATGTACAAATGTACTTGACACAATGGATGTATGTATGGATTGTGATAAGAGTTGTACAAGCCCCCAATAAAATGATTTTTAAAAGTTCATTTAAAAAAATATCCCATATTGGCAGCTCTACCCAGACATATAGGGACACTATGAGTCAGAATCTATGTGACTCAGTGGAAGTGAGTTTGGTTTTTGGAGAGAAACTGAACTAGGGATATGAAAAGAGACTTTTAAGAGTTCGTGAAAAAATGATATTCTACAGCAGTGGAAACTAGTAGCTCCTAATTTGTGACATACTGGAGTCATGGGTGAACTAGACTTCTAGCTGGCCCTTTTTGAGGGATGGGGCATGGGGGCTTATCTTAATAGAAGTAGTATGCACTATCTTTAATGTTGCGGTTATGATTTGCTGATGTTGTTATCATGCTCAGATGCTCACTCAAGGAGGCCCCAGAGGAGCACTCCAAGTCCCTGAGACAGCGCACAGGGGCAGTGTCCAGGCTGTGATGAATCGGGAGCATCCTCGGCCCACAGAATGTGTGAAGCTGAGAGCCTTTGGGCAGGAGGCTGCATGGCAGACAGGGTACAGTGCCCTTTGCATAGTTTCACTGCTAAAGAAGTTACTAACACTTGTCAGAGCAGGGCAGAAACAAAAGCCACATGGCTGAGAGGTTGAGGGCCAGAAAGAAACATGCCTACTAGCATTGCTGAGAAGAGATACTACGGGGAAAAATTGCATCCTTAACATTTTGTAAACTATTAACTTCCTGGTAAACCCCATAAACCTCAGTATTATCTGTGAATTCTTTGTGACCGTTGCAATGGGTTATCAAATCCAACAGAGAAATAGAATGCTCAATAAGGGATGACCTCTGCCTTATTGGGATAATTTTTAAGCACATATGACATTTGATTCCTTGTCTCCCTTCTGGAGCTCAAGCAGGTCAGATATGGCTTCCACGTCATACCTCAACGTCTAAAGCAAAGTTTCTCAACCTCAACACTATTGACATTTTGCACCAAATAATTGTTGCAAAAGTCTCTTCAGTGTCTCGTAGATTATTAACCGCATCTCTGCCCTGCCTCTACTCACAAAGTGCCTCCACATACCACCGGCACGCTCCCCCAACACATGCCACAAGTTCTGTCAAGGAAAGCCCGCATTCTTAGGAATCATTGCCGTCGGCCTAGGAGGGAAAATTAGAGAACCTAGAATTGAGAGGGGCTTTAGAAATTATTCAATCCTTGCAAAAAACTTTAAAAACAGAAGTGACAAAGCAGAAAAGAGACCAGGCTTAGGAGTCAAACAGAGCAGTGGGACCCCTAAGACTGGCTCATAGCTGTCCGTCAGGTTGGGAACTCCCTCGCGCACTGTGCTAGAATTCTCAATCCTTTATGATACAAGGGAAAACATTTCCCCAGGGACAGAAATCGGAGGGTTAGAAAGGAGGAGGACTGGACAGAGGAAACACGGGGAGGGAGTGGGCAACGCGATGGTACGGGGTGCATAATGCAATGGAGGAGGTGAAGCAGACTGTGAAGCTGGTCTTCCACTGTGAACCCCAGAGAAAGTTTGAGCATACACACCCAGGAGTGAGGCTTCTACGAGTGGAAGGAGTGGCTCCAGGTCATTCAATGAGTTAATGGCATAATCCATTCTCGTGTATATAAATCGCTCATCTCTCTGAACCCCGAGTATAAACCATTTGAAAATGAAGCATTTTTCTCTGTGCGTATTCATTAGTTTCCAGAGTTTCATGCACATGTGCAGACAACTCAAATAAATACAGCTAGTTGACCCAGTTTTCTTATACTTACATACTGTTTAAGGTTTCATTCTTCAGTACTTTTGGGGATAAAATTGCCCCTAATAGTGGCTGTTGGGAAAGCATTTCTGCTAATTAGCAGGGGTGCCATGACAGAGATATATGGAGCCAAATAGGTAACCCCATAATGCTGATCTTCTTCCTTTTCCTTGAACTTAAAGGCTTTATTACTTTTTTTTTTTGCAGAGGGATAGCGCTTAGAGATATCCCAACTACACCCCAACCTCCACCCCCCCACCCCCACCACCTTCTCCCACCCCCAACCCTCTTGGCAAAGAGGTCATTCCACGAACTTCCTCAGAGATTTGTTCATCAAGAAGCCATCAGTTGCTGAAGTTGGTTAGTTTTGTTAATTTGCAGGTCTATTTTTTTACTGAATAGAAGAGGAAGATCAATATCAGCCATGGAGAGGTCTAGGTTGTTCCAATCTCAATTCTTACTTAAACTTAAAAGCATACTAATGCCAGTAGAATTAATTAAATTGCTGTCACTGTCTCTCTCTGATCTATCACTCACTCAAACATTCTTATGTTAACACACATTGAGATCAACAGAATACACATTTACATAAGTACCACCTACACATGATGGGAAATATGCTTTTTTTTCATTTGTATCATTTGTAGCTTTGAATCACTTTGGAGAATATGAAACTGTGAAACATCCACAGCTTTTTCAGAATGCAAAACATGAAGGAGTCTGTGTCATTCCTCTGAAAACATGAGGGTCTACTAAGTGATTAACCAACAATGTAATCGGATTTTTATCTGTAATTCAAAAGAAAAAAAATGCCATGTCCTATTCCATTTATTTGGTGTGTTGTTAGCTGCTGTTGAATCATCTTCTGTCTTAATGTGACCCTACACAAAACAGGATTATAAAAAATCACCACAGAAACATGTTCGGCATCTCAGTCACACATTCACTTCCCTGATAGATGGGTGTGGCTTGGTGGGACGTGCCTTTGCTGGAATTGAACCTAGTTCTTCCAAATGACAGGTAAGAAATCGACCACCAAACAACCAACCAGGAAGCTTCTATTGCAGCACTAGGCAATAAGTCCAGGGTTATGTTTAACTCCGTTTACTGGCTTCACTTCTGTGGGGCATTAGCAAGGCTCTTGATTGGATAGACTGGCTAATGGGACTGTTCTGAGACATAGCGATTGCCGACATTAAGGACCTGGCACCCAGTAGATGAGGAATACTAATTTCCTTTCTCCCTGTTCCCCTGTTCCCACAAATAGACCCAACCGCAAGGGTAATACTTTTGTTAGAGATACAGCATGCTTCTTTAAGGCTAGTTGGTAAAATTTCTTTGGCGGAAGCTCGCACGTTAGAAACTAACACAGTGTCTCAGTTGAACATTCTCTCAAGTTCGGATCCGTTCGATTCTCCCTGATTCTCCATGGATACAACAGGCATTGCCGGGGGGGGAGGGGTTCCATTACAGTTCATCTAGATAATCTGGCTGACACTGTGGTAAGAGCTTTTTCAAATTTCATCTCCGTTGACATTGACAACAGCCCTACAAGTGAGGTACTGTCACTGCTTTCACTGTATAAAAGAGCACACTTGGATCATATCTTTCCAAAGGCTGAAAAACGATCCTTTATTTTTCATTTCCATAGACATTAGGATGACTAGAATCTAAGAGTTTTGCAGAACCTTATTCATGAGACAGAAAGAAACTGTAGAAGTCATGTAATCAATCCTATACCACTTTAAGCACATTTTGCCATTCAGAGAGCTCAAATTGTTGGAATATTTCCCCTTTGCCAGAGAGTTAGAAAAATGTAAAGCACTGGTCCTCTGGTTTTCAATGCTTATCTGACTCAATCAATGCCATTTCCACTACTCCGTGTTTCCAATATGCAGCAATACTGACCCATCCCTCTAGATTTCTGTGAATATGCATGTGTTTCAGATGTCCTTTCAATGAGCCTGGCTTGGGTGAGAATGGAGTGGACACGGGGTTACCTTTCAAACTTCTAGTTTGTGGGTGGAAAAGAATAAGAGGGTTTGAGTTCAGAATTGAAAACTGCCCAAGATAAATAGGATTAGAGATGACACAGAGCATTCATACAATAACATATCTATGTGAATGACATCATTTTTCACACATAGAAACTCAGGTGTCCAACAGAGCTTTCTGAGCTACAAAACCTAAAAACTCAAATTTGGAATGTTTTCACATATACTAAGCAAGCAGGACTGGTCCTCTGATTCTCTTTCAGTCCTAAGAGGAAGGATTAGTACTTAGAAAAATCCTCTGCTCCCAGTGTCCTTTTCTGTCATTTATGGTTGGGCAACTGGGCGTTCATCTCTGGCAAATTGGGGAGAGACCTGACCACTGCCTCAGTGGGAGCACCGGCAGCTAAAGGAGGAACTGCCTTTCCCATGACAAGCGTCACATTTCACTTTTCTTTCCCCTTTCTCCTCGCTTTGCTTCACTTAGGAAGAAACCATGTTTTTAAAAGCACCAAACCCCTTTTCTGTCAGGGAGCTTAGCAGCATTGATAAATAAGGGGAGTCATCCTAATGGGGGTGCTGTCAGCAAACTCCTTCTCTTAAATAAATGTGAGAGATGAGAACATTCGAGAGGTCCCTCTGTTTTATACAAATAAATAAATACGGAAAAATATACCCCAGAGATTCCTTTTCACAGCAATCTGGAACTGGACTTGAGGCAAACAAACCTCTCCGTGTTAGTAAAAGGTCCTGTTAATTAGAGTACCGGAATGAATCTGGCTTTCCCTCGTGTCGCTGCAGAGTGATGCCCCGTCGTCTGGGCTGGCCTTGGCTTCGCTGTTTGATGTCCCCTTCGGTCCCCCTCTTTTCTAGCCGCTTTCGGGTGGGCTCCAGGTGTTGCTGTGTCTCTGGACGCGTCTGGTCACCACAGATTTTCTGGGTTTAAATAAAAATCCGACTGCTCTCATTTATCTCCATGTAGACAGTACAATTTGTCAAACTCCAGAAAAAGAAAATGCCCATCGGTGTAAAGGATTTAGGGGAAGCGAAGGATTGAGTGAGGAACAAGAGACTGGCATGCCAGATGAGCCTTTGAGGAGAGCCGGCGTGCTCAATCAACTGTAAGACGTCTCCAGTGCTCTGCGGCACCTTTAACAGAGGAGTCGGAGGCTGCCTCGCTGGGCAGGCCGCCCTTTAAAGTGAAAAGTGGCGATCCACCTCATTCAACTCTCAGGATGAATGTTTCCGTTCCATTCCAAAGTGAATGGCTTGCGCTTTCGGGAGTAGTATTGGCATTTCGGATAGAAAGCATGCCTAGGCCTCAGGGAGCGAGTCTGACCGAGAAAGCCTGGAATCTGAGGTCCATGAGGTTACTGTCAGGGAACCACATGTTTAACATCGGCTGTGCTCAGTACACAAGGCTTCTCGCTTGAACTCAGTGGCTTGGATTTTGTGGTGGTGGTGAGAGTTCTGTGTTGCTTTGTTTATTTTTGTTTTTTCCAGAATAGTCCATCCTTCTTGAACTACGGGTTGTAACATAACTTGCAAGGAGATTTCAAATTTCTTATAGTCCATATGAAAGAACTTACCACAATACTCACCAGATGGTTTTTCCTGTTTCTAGACCGACAGTTAACCATATTTACAGGCTTCCTGTGCAGTTAGTACAGGGCTTCCTTGGCAGAACTCTGGCCTCAAACAAAAAAAAAATGTGGGCAGATTGTGTTTCTTACCACCTCCAAGGCTGTTCTGAAAAACTCCCATGCAATCTTTCTGGCTTTTCTTTTCTTTTACCTATATGATTAATAGGAAGCTCCGGAGGAGGACTTCAACATTCTTTAAAATAATTGAGTCCCTAGAAAGAAGAAACACAAGTCCATAACTATGGCACTGTGTGGCAGATCCATCTCAGAAGCAAGGACAGAAGGAGAAATCCCAGGAGCATCAGAAAAAGAACTCCCAGTGAAGCACATTTGAGAGCTGTCTGTCTGGAATGACCAAGGTCAAGACCCGAGGCCCTGCAGGCTGCAGCACAAAGACCATGGGACAAGGCAAAAGAGCCAGGTCAAGACCCGAGACTGAGGCAAGGAGACTGAGATCAAATGGAAGAGTGGGCCCAAGATCATGAGACACTGAGTCAGAGCAGTGGGGGCGGGGGGGGGGTGGCTTCCTGGTATACAAGGCAGAGGCCACGTGGCTGAGAGGCTGAGGACCAGAGAGCCACTGGGCTACTGGCTGAGGAGAGGCTGCTGTGACTCTCAGGACGTTGTCAGTACTGTTCCTTGGTCCTGATTTGTGGTAACCTATGAATCTAGTCAACCCTCATCATTGTGAGATTTGTCTGGAATTCCACGTGGCCAGTGAAATGATTTAACAAAGCGGACATAGTAGTACAGTGGCATGAGAGGAGCAGTTGGCGTTAGAATAAAGAAGGAAGGCAGGTGGGCAGGCATGTGTGCCCTTGGCCTCGTGAAAATATGGAAGCCAGAGGAAGTCAGACACACACCCCTGCCCCAATGCCGTGTCCATGATCTCTGTATCACTTTTAGAAAATTAACTCTAACAAATGGATTTGAGAAATAATTATTGGCGTTAGATTGGTTAGTAATAATGAATGAGGTAGGATCATCCCAGAGACTCAGTAGATTTTAAGTGGCCTTATTGATAGATAGATAGATAGATAGATAGATAGATAGATAGATAGATAGATAGATAGATAGATAGATTTTTTTAAATAGAAAAAACACTTAGATTAGCCAGTTAATTGCCCCAGAATGCTAGTCATAATACGAGCCACCATGGAAACATAGTTAAATGGAATTGTAGTGGGAAGTTTTAAAATTGAATTATGTATGGAATATATGCTGAATTACCTCTATAAACACTACTTCTTTTGACAAGAAACTAGACGAACTTGACTTCCCAGCTACCATTACTAAACATTTTGATGAAAGATTCTATAAGGGAATTCTGATCAATAGGAAGAAAATGTATTTTCAAATTCTCATGAACTCTAGACTTTCTAAAGGAGAACCTATGAACCCCAGAAACAATTGCCCTGAGATTCTTTTTTAAAGTAAAACCAAATATAGCCCTTGAAATCTTCTTAAAGCCAAACAGTATTTACTTACGCTAACAAAAAAAATGCCGGCATTAAGCATTGTGTTCTTTTAAAAAATATCTATATCAGTGTGATAGTAGCAAGTTGAACAATTAGATAGAAATCTTGGGGGGTTGTGAGTTTGGGAAAATGAGAGGAACAACTCAAAAAAGGGGGTGAAAGTGGTCATACAATTTGAACACTGTAATCAACGTCACTAAATTCTACATAGAATATGGCTGAATTGGTGTATATTTTCTTTGTATATTCTCAGCAAAAATGAATCTTTTAAAATGAATAGATATTGAATCAAAACCATATTTCAATTTATCATGAAGGATTTTAATAGGTGGTCATTTGCACTACATCAGAAAATCTTTGACTTCCTGTTATCATTAATATTAGTTTCCAATAGATACAAGCTGAAAATTACTGATAAGGCAGTATACACACAAAGCCAGGTTATCTACCGTGGGATCAGTAAAGCTTAGAATGTAGCAAGTAATGGAATAGTTCAGTAGACTGGAATAAAGGTAGCCTTGAAGACACTCTACAGTTTCCAACCTTTTCAGAACTTCTTATTACCTACAATAATACTCCTCAAATGATCAGACCACCTATAGGCATGCAAATATATAGACACACTACAAATATGTATTCTTGAGTTTCACTCACTAGATGAGGAATTGGTATTTCAGAAAGTGAGACTTGAGAATCTGCCTTTAAACACAATCTACAGAGTCCTGACCATACAATGACTTTAGCACTTAGCTGATAACCAAAAAGTCTGGATGTCCCACCCAGCAACCGTTCTATGGGAGGAAAAACACTGTCAACCTGCTTCCATAAAGATTACAGTCTAGAATACTCCACTCCCACTAAGAGCAGCCAAACCACAGAGAAGACCACATGGCTGGCCCCACTATGAGACACGACGTCCCTCCCTGACCCACAGCCCTACAGGGGACAACACTGGAGACACAGTGTAGGAATTCTGCCCGATCTGATCCACCACACTGAAGCAAAATACTAAGGGAGTGCAACAGGACAGCAGGGGAACAGAGCAACAAAGTCCCCAGGGAATGCCAAAAATATTTGGGGGCCAGGGCTTGGTGCCCCAACAGACTGTACTGGAAAACACTTCTAAAGGCCAACAAACAGTCCTTCAAATAACTACAAGCTTTTCTTTCTTGTGTTTTATTTTTTTTTGTTATTGGCTTTTTGTTGTTTTATTTTGTTGCTTGGTTTTCTGTCTTGTTTCTGTGCATGTTATTATCTCTGCAGGTCTGTCTAAATAAGATAGGCTGGATGAACAATCTTGAGGAGAAAACAATGGGACTGACAGTTCTGTGGGGACATGGGAGAGGGGGTGGGGAGGGGGGGAAAGTAGTGGTATTAACAAACCCAGGGACAAAGGAACAACAAGTGATCCAAATCAGTGATGAGGAGGGTATAGGAGGCCTGGTAGGATGTGATCAAGAGTAATGTAACCAAGAGGAATTACTGAAACCCAAATGAAAACTGAACATGATAGTAGGACAAGAGGAAAGTCAAGGGAAATAGAGGAAAGAAGTAGGAGGCAAAGGTCATTTATAGAGGTCTTAAAACAGGCATGTACATATGGGAAATATATTTATATATGAGGATGGGGAAATAGATCTATGTGCATATATGTATAGGTTTAGTATTAAGGTAGCAGATGGACATTGGGCCTCCACTCAAGTACTCCCTCAGAGCAAGAATACTTTGTTCTATTAAACTGGCATTCTATGATGCTCACCATCCCAACACAAACACTGAAGACAAAGCGGGTGAATAAGCAGATGTGGTCAAGAAAGCTGATGGTGCCTGGCTATCAAAAGATATAGTGTCTTGGGTCTTAAAGACTTGAAGGTAAACAAGCGGCCATCTAGTTGAGAAGCAACAAAGCCCACATGGAAGAAGCACACCAGCCTGTGCAATCACGTGGTGTCAAAGGGATCAGGATCAGGCATCATAAGAACAAAAATTCATATCATTGTGAATGAGAGGGGGAGTGCATAGTGGAGACCCAAATCCCTTTTGTAGGCCACTGGACATCCCCTTACAGAAGGGTCTCGGGGAGGAGACGAGTCAGTCAGGGTGTGATATAGCAACGATGAAACATACAACTTTCCTCTAGTTTCTAAATGCTTCCTCTCCCACCCCCTACTATCATGATCCCAATTCTACCTTACAAATCTGGCTAGACCAGAGGGTGTACACTGGTACAGATAGGAACTGGAAACACAGGGAATCCAGGGCGGATGATCCATTCAGGACCAGTGCTGGGAGTGGCGACACTGGGAGGGTGGAAGGAGAGTGGGTGGGAAAGAGGGAACCAGTTATAAGGATCTGCATGTGACCTCCTCTCTAGGGGGTGGACAAGAGAAATGTGGGTGAAGGTAGACATTGAACAGTGCAAGATATGATAAAATAATTATTTATAAAATACCGTGTTCATGAGAGAGGGGGGAGCAGGGAGGCTTGGGGAAAAATGAGGAGCTGATGCCAGGGGCTTAAGAAGAGAGCAAATATTTTGAGAATTATGATGGCAATGAATGTACAAATGTGCTTTACACAATTGATGTATGTATGAATTATGAAAAGAGTTATATGAGCCCCTAATAGAATGATTTTTTTAAAAGATTACAATCTAGAAAATGGAGGAGTTTACTGTGCTCTCTGGGGTTGCTATGCATCTAAATCAACTTGAGAACAAATGGCAACATCAAGTTCCTTAAATACGAAAGTTTCAGAACCACTAGCATAAAAACGAAATCTATGCTTCTCAGCATAGTGTTTATAAGCCCTTTTACGGACTTGTCTCAACTACCTTTTATCCTTCGTACTTCTTTCACACTGATTCTGTGTTCTAGCACAACCATTTCTGGACATACTGTTTTTCCCCAAAACTTAAAAATAAACAAAGTCCTATGTATACTCTTTTGTTTGTCCAGAAAGCTTCATTTCTAAACATTTGGCAACATTTCACCAACTCACATAAATAGAGACTACTATTATTACTCTTTCAAAAACATTTAAAAGCCAGTGCCTACGACTGTTTGGATCTGTGAGGTTGTAATGATGCTTTGGTAAACTCTATCTCTGGTGTTAAGACAGCATACAGTTAAGTCAGATCTGGGCTTCCTTTCATCAGGCCCTTCATACATAGCCTGTAACAGTGCTCCTGACTCTGAAATCCCCCCTCTACGGTACAATGAGATAGGTTCAATCGTACATAATAGGTTTTCATTAAATATTTGAATATATGAATGATTAGCGTGTAATAATGATTTTAATTCTCTACTTCATTTAAGCAATTTTCATGCCCATTCAAATTATGGCCAATCCAGTTAAAAGCTAAGTCAAACTGCTTAATGTTTTGAATGCTAAACAATGGGTTGATTGAATACATTTTTCACTCTTCAACTGGGTGGTTTTGCTGAATAGTGCCATGGTCTAATATAGGACACAAGACAAGCCTCTTGTCTTTTGTTGAACAGCCAGCGCAGGTGCAGCTCAGAGCTGATGGACAATTCCAAATCAGCCTAGAGTATTTAGACAGGTGGACCCAAGCCTGACATCATGAACACAGTCCAGTCAAGCAGGTGAGACTACAGAGAAAAGCACCATTGTGCCCTTGTCTCCATGGTTATACCCTGACATTTAACCAGCCAAATGTGAAAAGGCCAAGAGTTAAGGAATTCTGCCTTTTTTTTCTAGGCTGTTGTCCTCGGGCAACCTTCAGGTTGTCAGTCCAAGGTGACAGATTTTCTGTAGCACACAGATTTCTGCTTGCACCACAGCTTTTTAGAAATAATTGTAGAATTTTTTTAAACTGTCTTTGCTTCCCATACCTTTCACTCTAGCTGTGCCTTTTCTTTTTTTAATATAATCATTTTATTAGGGGCTCATACAACACTTTTCACAATCCGTAAATACATTATTGTGTCCAACACACTCATACGTATATTGCCATCATCATTCTCAAAACGCCTGCTTTCTACTTGAGCCCTTGGTATCAGTTCCTCATTTTTCCCCTCCCTCCCCACTCCTCACCCCTTCCTCCCCCTTAATAATTTATAAATAATTATTATTTTATCATATCTTACACCATCAGACGTCTCCCTCACCCAGTTCTCCGCTGTCCATCCTCCAGGGAGGAGGTTATATGTAGACCTTGTCATCTGTTCCCCCTTTCCCACCCACTCTCCTTCCACCCTCCCAGTATCGCCACTCTTGCCACTGGTCTTGAAGGGATCATCCACCCTGGATTCCCTGTGTTTCCAGTTCCTATCTGTACCAGTGTACACCCTCTGGCCTAGCCAGATTTGTAAGGTAGAATTGGGATCATGATAGTGGGGGGGAGAGGAGAAGGAAGCATTTAAGAACTAGAGGAAAATTGTATGTTTCATCGTTGCTACACTGCACTCTGACTGGCTCATCACCTCCCCACAGCCCTTCTGCAAGGGGATGTCCAATTTCCCCCAGATGGGCGCTGGCTCCCCACTCTGCATGCCCCCTCATTCACAATGCTATGATTTTTTTTTTTGGTCTTTGATGCCTGATACCTGATCCTTTTCTAAAGAACCTTGACTGCCCACCAAGTTCGGTTTTCACCCAGCACTAACTTAAATCCCAAAGCGCTCTGGTTCATACCCCTCAGCGAAAACAGAGGTTCCTGCTACCACACAGATCTTATGAGACAATTTGACTAGGAATTTAAGGCTGCCCCACTGTTCTTTTCCACTTGTATGTGTAGACCATTCTCATCCCTCCTGTCTCAATTAAAATGAAAACTTCTCAATGAAGCGTCCCTGCTTCTATACCTAAAGATGTTCCACATTCCCCTGTCCTCCATCACACTGAAATTATTCTTAGGGTCCATCAAGTTAACGCCTACTAATAGCAACCTTATGGACAGTAAAAGAAAACTCTGTTCAGTCCAATGCCAGTCTCACAATTGCTACTAATGTTTGAACCATTACAGACTCTCTGTCAGTGCAACTCACTGACACCCTTTGTCTCTTTTGCTGACCCTCTTCTTTATCCAGAGGGCTGTCCTTCTCTAGGGACTGCTCCTTCCTCATCAAAGTACATGAGAAAATTGTCATGTCTATCACATTCTGTATTTGTCTTAGACTTACCACTCTTGCTCAATTGTTTAGTACTGTGTTTATTTTCTAGCTCCTCAGCATATTCTAAGGTCAATGAAAAGAGGAATAATATCTGGAGTATTTATTGCTTGGTAGAAAGTGCCTGCTTTTCAGCACCCTAAAGAGATCTCGTGCAGTAGATTTACCCAATGTAACACATCTTTTGAGCTCTCGACTGCTCTTTCCAAGAGCATTAATTATGGATCCAAGCAAAATGAAATACTTGACAAGTTCAGTCTTTTCTCATTTGTGGTGATGTCACCTATCGGTCCAGTTGTGAGGATTTTGCTCTTCCTTACATTGAGTTGTCATCCACTCCGAAGGCTGCAGTCCTTGATCTTCATCAGAAAATGCTTCAAATCCTCTTCACTTTCCAAGCAAGGCTTTGTCATCTGCAGGTTGTTTAAAATGTCTTCCTCCAATCCTAGTGTCAAGTTCAACTTCATATAATCTAGCTTCTCTGGTAATTTGTTCAGCGTATAGATCGAATAAGCACAGTGAGCAGATACAACCCTGGTGTGTATATTTCCTGATTTTAAACCATGCAATATTCCCTTGCTCTGTTCACAGTTGCCTCTTGCTCCATATACATGTTCAGCGGGAGCACAATGAATTGTTCTGGAACTCTTTCATCTCAAAATTATCCATAGTCTTTATGATCTACATAGTCAAATGCATTGGCACAGTAATAAAACACAAGTAAGCATCTTCATGGGTATCCTTTGCTTTGGGCCCAAGATCCATCTGACAGCAGTGATACCCTTTGTTTTAGGTCCTCTTCAGAGTTTGGCTTGAACTTCTGGTAGCTCTCTGTCAAACTCTCTTCCCTAACTCTGCCGGAACTGTTATTGGATGACCTTCGGCAAAATTTTACTTACATATGATATTGTTCTCTAATTTGAGTGATCTATTGGTCACTTTTCTTTGGAAAGGGTGCAAATACTGATTTCTTCTAGCCAGTTTGCTAAGTAGCTGTCTTCTAAATTATCCCGCAGAGAGGAGTAAATGCTTCATCCGCGTGTTCAAATGTTTCAGTGGGTGTTCCAGCAATACCAGGAACCTTGTTTTTGGCTAATGGTTTTAAATGCTGCTTGAACTTTTTCCTTCAGTGCCATTGGTTCTTTGAGGGCTAAGATGCAGCTGACCCAAGCCATCACACGCACGCGCACACACGCGCACACACACATACATATATGTATATATATATATATATATATATATATATATATATATATATATATATATATATATATTTGCCTCATATGGAACTGCAGGTTGGGCATTGTATGTGGAAGGTCGACAAAGAATTTGAATGCTTGAAGTGTGGTACTGGTGAAGAGTACTGGAAGCACCCGGACGGCCAGAAGGAAAACAGAGACAAATCTGTCTTGGAAGAAGTATTGCCAGAGTGCTCCTTAGAAGCAAGGAAGGCAAGAGGTCATCTTCCACACTTTGAACATGTTTTCAGGAGATGCCAGTCCCTGGAGGAAGACCTCATGCTTGGTATAGCAGAGGAGCAGTGAAAAAGAGGATGGCCCTCAGCCAACAAGCTAGATTGACACAATTGCTGCAACAATGGGCTCAAGCATAGTAACAATTGTGAGAATGTTACAGGACCCAGCTGTGTTGTCCTGTCGTACATAGGGTCATGCATACTGTCACCGATATATCATAAATGGCTCGATAGCACCTAGCAAAAATTACCTGGTATATAGATCAGCTGATAGACAAACAGGCAGCATGCAGGTGTTGCTGTTCTTGTTGTTAAGTGTCAGCCAATCAGTTTCCACTCAGATCTATCCTATATACAACCATGCCAAACACGTCCCAGTCCTACACCATTCTCACAATTGTTATGTTTGAGCCCATTGGCGATAGTTAGGATTTGTGTCAACTTGGCTGGGTTGGAAAGCTGAGTGGTCCTGTCGTTAAGGCCTTAATCCTACAAGATGTTACCTAACACACTGTAATCAACTCCATAATGGGATCTGCTGGCGGCAGCCAGTTAGTTTGAAGATTCGGGTGGAGTGCAATCTTCTTACTTCACTGCCCTGGTGTCATTGAAAGGAAGTTTCCTCAGGGGTGTGCTAATTCCTAATTCCTATGCAAGTCAGTGCTGTGGAGAGCTATGCTACAACTAATTCAGCAACCACCAATTCTGTGTACTTGAGCCAACAACTTGCCATATTTCCCACCAACACTGGGAGCCATAAAGCAGCCTGTCTTCTGACCTGTCGACCTTAGATTATTTGGACTCTGCTGTTACAAACCTCACCTGCTGACCTTGCCTCTATCCACCAGTTTGTTCGATCGCTTTTGTTTCGAATGGGCACACATCTGGATCTCTTCAGGTGGATTGCCTAAGTAGCTGTCTCATAAATTTCTAAAGGAGAGACTAGGTAGTTCTTCCTGTACATCAGTTTTTAGAACTATTTCAATTGATTTTCAGTCAATTCCTGGAGCCTTAGCTTTGGTTAATGTATTCAGTACAGCTTAGATATACTCCTTGAATATCACTAATTCTTGAGCACATACTGCTCCTTGCATTGATTGTCAATCAATTATTTTGTATACAGTAACTCTGAATTCCTTCCATCTTTTCCACCCTGAAAACTATGAAGTTTATTAGAGAAGTTAACAGGTTACACTTCAGGTAATAAACGCTCAGGATACAGTTGTTCAGTCGGAATAGCTTCTTCTCTGGCATGTCTGTAGACATGAGGCCCTCTGGCCCTCAGCCACTTAACCTTGCCTCTTCTCTGCTCAGGCAATATCTTTAAACTATTATAGGACTGATAATAAATGTCAAAATGGCAAGACCTCTGCCTGATGCCTCAACCTAAATGCATTCAACGCCAGCTCTGAGGGCCAACAAACCCAGCTCCCCCACTAGGTGCCCAGAGTCACCCTTCTCCACAAGTCAGTCTCTTGCCCCCAAACATTGAGCATTATTTGCTGTCTGGCCTGGGAAGTTCATAGCTGGCTGTGCTCTGTCTCGTGTTCTGCTACGGTTGCTCATATCCTTCTATCTTTGTTTGATGCTTGAGTTATTCAATATTTTGTTTATGGAATCTTTCACTCTTTCAACTCTATAATTGAATTTTTAACCCAGCTTCCATTTTGCTATATGTTAAATGCTATCTTCCTTTTTTGCTTTCTGACTCAAGGTCTTTGAACATTTCCTTATAATATTTTTCTTCCCGAGTTGCTTTTGGAAATGTTCTGTTTAGCACTTTTACTTTTTATTTCATTTACTTGAGCTATTCTATGCTCAAAGGCAAGCTTCTCTCTCTCTTTTGACATCCACTTTAGTATTTTCCTTCTTGTCTTTTTAATGACCTTTTGCTTTCTTCACATATATTCTTGATATTGTTCCACAACTCACCAGGTCTCGTGTTCAATGCATCAAATATTTTCTTGAGAGCATTTCTAAATTCAAGTAGCATATACTCAAGGTTGTATTTCGGCTTTCTGAGCTTGTTTTGATTTTCTGCAGCTTCAACATGAATCTACATGTAACCAATTGATGATTTCATAGTTGGATCCAGACCTTCTTTGGGCTGATAATATTGAGTTTCTCCATCAGCTTTTCCAACAAATATAGTCAATTAGATTCTTGTAATTTTAATCTAGTACTATCTACCTGTATATTCACTGTTTATATTATTTTAAACTGTATTTATAATGAGTAGTCTTGCATTTAATTTCTACCAGCAATTATGTTTTCTATTATCCTTCCTCTTTGTTTTCAACTTTTACGTTCTAATAGTCAATAATTATTCATGCATCTTTATTGTATATATGACTTATGCAAAATTAAGGTACATGATAGAATTGTTCAGTTTCCTCATTGGTTGGTGTGGAAATTTGAAAATAATTCTATTAGCTGGATTTCGCTGTAGGCATGTAGATACTTTTCTATCACAGACACCATTATAGTTCAAGATAGATCTTTAAAGGATCTTGTGACAATAACTGTGATCTCATTTCGCTTGAATTTGCCATTTCCTGCGTACTCAACCATATGATTGCCCCACTCAAAGTGGTCAATAACAGTCCATCCAAATTCACTATTACCTTTATGAATTCCATTCCATTTTTTACAACTTCAAATTTTCCTAGATTCATACTTTATATATTTCACTTTCTGATTGTATGGATTTTTTGCAGCCATTTCTACTCATTGTGAGTCATATTCCATCAGCAAATGAATGTCCTGAGAGCTTTACATGAACCTCAGTTCCCCAGTTGTTTTCCCGATGAGTCAAGGGGCTCATCTTCTGGGACGTTTTCTGACTATATTCTACTGCTTTTCAGAAACTTTGCAGTGGCTTATCCCTCCGAAGTGGATGGTCTGTTTCCTTTTCCCAGTCTGAAAGCTCTAGTAAAACCTGTTCACCATGGGTAACCCTGCTGGTTTTTCAAACACCTGTGTCAAGGTCCCTGAGTAGCACACAAACCAGTAGCACACAGTAGCACACAAACCACCACAGTGTGACACACTGACAGACAGTTGTGGGATTCATATACCGGCTGAGAGAGGTAACTGTCATTAGATCATCACCAATTCATGGCAACCTTGTATACAACAGGGGGAAAATGTTACCAACCTGCATCCTCCCCACAGATGGCAGGCATTTCTGAAACCATTGCTGCAGCTAATCTGCCTATTGATGCCTTCATGGATCTCCCTTGCTTTCTCTGGCCTTTAATTTCACCAAACATGATGTCATTTTTTAACAAATGATCTCTCCTCATTGTATGTCTAAAGCAAGGAATCCACAGTATTCTGTTGTGACCCATACTATTTTCATTGACTCGTTTTTGGAAGTAGATCACTAGGATTGTTTCCAAGTTGACCGCTGCTGGTGTACTGGCTATGCATTGGGCTGTGATCCACATGGTCAGCACTTCAAAACCACTAGCAGCTCTGCAGAAGAAAGACTGGGCTTTCTACTCCCATAAACAGTTGCAGACTCAGAAACCCACAAGGGGTCACTATGAGTCAGCATTGACTTGATGGCAGTGAGTTTGCTTTTGTCTTTGTTTGGAAGCCTTACTGAAACCTGCTCACTGTGGGTGAACCTACTGATGTTTGAAGTATCAGGACTTTGTTCCCAGCATCACAGCCACATGCAAGCTCCCACAGGTGGACAAACTGACAGAACCAACACACGGAAGGGATTTAATAAATTTTTTGCACGTTTGAAGGAGCAGACCATGCAAAAAAATGTGTTACGCACCTTCTGCACTTAGAATCTAAAGACAAGTGTATAGTTTTGGAAGAGTAGCTTCTTAGCTGCTGCCTTGTTTGCATGTTTGCACAGTTGTTAAAATTCTCAGCTGCTCACCATAAGGTCAGAAATTTGAACTTAATAGCCATTCTACAGAAACAAAAATGTGACCATCTGATCCCTTAAATATTTGCTGCATTAGACTATGGCGCAGTTGAATCTCATCCTACAGAATTGCTATGAGTTAGATTTGACCCAATGGCAGTGAGTTTGGTTTGATTTCATTTGGTTTGGTTTAGTTTGGTAGTGCTTTAGCATTCCAAATTACGGTAAGTGCTAGTTAGTGAGCAAAAGAAATGATGCCTATTCCACCTTTACCTTTGGATGTTGTGTTTACACTAAACATTTGTAAATCTTGCGTTTGGGGGCTCCATTGCAGTGGAGCGCAGGCATAATGCATGTGGGCTGCGTCAGCTAGCACTCTTAGAACGAAAGCTGTAACCAGCAAGCCTAGACGGTATTTATCAGGGGGCGGTGTAATCATGCCCCAGGGGGTCCTTTGTCTTTGTTACTGATTGGGGAGGTCAGATTAATCACGGGGTGATCCCAGTGAATTTTCATGTTGACGAAAATGTCTGATTTGCCTATGTACACGTGACATGAGTGGACTTACAAAGAGTAATAAAAAAATTCTCGCCATTTAAGTTCAAGACTCTGCCTGTTAGCATTTACTACCATTCAACCCTGATAATATGAAAATAAAATATTAATGGACTCATTTAACGCTAATGTGTATAATGATAATGAATGACTTTGTAGCCGACGTAGTGCCTGGAGAACAGATTGTTATAAACATAATTCCTTAGTTTTGTTTTATGATTATTGGTGTTGGATGGTATTAAATCGTAACTATTCAGCTTTAAGACAACCAGGAAAACATCAGCCCTCAGCTAGAACTGCCCTCAGGGTAAATGTATACTGGCATCATCATGTGATGAAAAACCCATTAAATAAGGCAAGCCTACTCCCCTCTTTCCCCATGCACATACACACAGTTGAGGCTACACACAGCTAAGCATGTTAGGAAAATATAAAATCATTCCCTAACGATGACAAATCGCAGAGTTGCTATCTGCTTCCCAGTTAGAAGTCACCACACGGTGAGGGAATAAACAGCCACAACTCACAGACCGATGAAGAGCCTGCATGAAGCAAGCAGCTGGGAAAATGGGAGGATGGAAGGGGGAAAACAGCCAAGAGTAGGAATCTTTATCTCCAATAAACAAAACGAACTTCCTTTTTTTCTTTTTAAAATAATTTTATTGGGGGCTCTGACAGCTGTCATCACAATCCATACATCCATCCGTTGTGTCAGCACATTTGTACATATGTCCTCATCATACTCAAAACATTTTCTTTCTACTTGAGCCCTTGGTATCAGCTCTTCGTTATTTTCCCTCCCTCCCTCCCTCATAAATCCTGACAGTTGATAAATTATTATTTTTTTCGTGTTTTACTCCGACCGCTGTCTCCCTTCACCCACTTTTCTGTTGTTTGTCCCTCGGGTTGAGGAACATTATATGTTGATCACTATGACTGGTTCCCTATTACCCAACCCACGCCCCACCTTCCCCCCTACCCTCCTACTATCATTACTCTCATTATTGATCTTGAGGGGTTTGTCTGTCCTTGTGAGCTCTTATCTGTACCAGTGTACATGCTCTGGTCTAGCTGGTTTTGTAAGGTAGAATTGGGTCATGATTGGGAGGGGTGGCGGGGAGCATTAAAGAACCAAAAGAAAGTTGTATGTTTCGTTGGTGCTATCCTGCACCCTGACTGGCTCATCCCTTCCTTGTGACTCTACTGTGAGGCGATGTCCAATTATCTACAGATGGGCTTTGGATCTCCACTCCACCATCCCCTTCATTCACATAGATATGATATTTTGCAAAACAAGATTCCTAAAGATGAGGGGCAGTGAGTGGAGATTTCATAACTTCCCTAGAAAGAGCTCTGGTCCTGTAATGGGTTCTGAGTTGGGCTGCTAACTGCAAAGTCAGCAGTTTGAAACCACTGAAGTGGCTGAAAGATGAGGCCTTATACTCATGAAGATCCATAGTCTCAGAAACCCACAAGGACAGTTCTATTCCATCCAGTAGGATCACTATGAACCAGAAATGACTCAATGACAGTGAGTGTTAACTAAGAGACAGAACATATAGTCTGCACCAGGCCAATCCCTACCAACCTTCGTAGAGCCTGAAATTGTTCACCGCCCTACAGATTAGTCAGGCCCTTGATATTGGTTCCAACTTAAGGCTGGACTCTGAAATGGTGACTCTGGAAGAGTCATCTCCATGGGGCCCAATGAAAAATTTCAATAGGGCCTCCCATGGAAATTTGAGAATCTCAGCTCTGAACAAAAAAGAACTGTTGGCACAATGTTAAGGATCTGACTGCTCATCAAAAGATCACTGGTTTGAAGCCATGAGCTGCACCACGGGGAAAGGGCACAGCAATAGAGTGCCATAGCCTTCCAAACCCTGTGGAGCAATTCTACTCTTTCCTACCAGGCTGCTCTGCATCAGCCCCACGTGACCAAATTCTGAGAAACAATGGCATGTCGTTAGGAAGATCTGCTTCATCTGTCCATTGCACCCAAAGCCAATTTTCCCTCTCAGAAGGCCCAGTGCTCTCCACATCACACCAACCCAGCAGAGACTCCAGCATGGTGCGCTCACGTGTTTCTCTGTGGATTTGCATTGCTGTGCTTACCACAATTGTCCCAATCATTTCAGCTGCACCTTCTCCTTCCATAGAGACTTTCAAATGCCTCTGTAATTCCTCCACGCACATGCGACTTGGAATAATCACTCTATTAATGTTTCTTGAATCATATAACAAATAATACTGATAATGATAGGTTGGGTTTTTTTAAGTAAGACGTTTGTCTATCCTCCTGGTGCTGCTACAGCAGAAAAGCTGCACGTGGTTGGCTTTAACAAGCAGAGTTTTATTTTCTCACAATTCAGGAGGCTAGAAGTTCAAATGCAGGGCATTGGCTCTACAGGAAGGCAAGTTCTTTAGGCTCTGGGATAAAAATCTTTGCCCTTTTTCCATTTCTGATTCTGTGTTACCAAGAAATATCATGCAGCTTCTATCTTCTTTTGTGCTTCGTTGCTTCTGTGTCGTCTAGAGCAAGCCCACTGCCAACGAGCTGATTTCCACAGTTCACAGGGTAGAACTGCTCGTTAAGGCTTTCGTAAATATTTGCCGGCGCAAACAGTGCGATCATTCTCCCAATGGCCTGATGCCCATCCACTGCGCCATCAGCATTCCTCTCTGGGCATAAACTGTTCCTTACATACTGCAGAAGTGACACGAGCTCATTAACATAGCAGAGAGCCTCCTGGGACTACAGCCCCAGGTGTACGTATTTAGGAGTCATAGAACATAGCATGGGGAGGAAGGGGCTGCACAATTCAGTCCATACACTATGGGTTCTAATGTATAGAATGCGCTGGACTGTATTAAGTAGGCTATAAGAGAATTCCCTTGACCACGCTAGCCTACGCCAATTGTTGACTTAGAAGTCAATGGTCTTGGGTCGCAGTTTCCTCATATGTAAAATGGAGATTAAGTTGGGAGAATTTTGTCAAGATTCAGTGTTTTTTGCAGCACATAACTAACATTTACTGTGTGCTTATTACTGTAAACAAGTTCCCTTTAGAAGAAAAATAATTCACTTAAAACCAAGGCATTTCATCCCATTTTTGTCTTAAGAATATTAATTTAACAGCGTCACTAATTGATCTATTTTATACCGTGTTATGAGGGTGAGGTAGTTTATTGTGCCAGCCTGGCGGATAAACACATGTGGGATTCATTGAAGGGCGGAGAGATAGATGGCTCGGCGAGGCTCGCCTTTCTTGTCTCTTGCTCTTTGAACATTGGACCAGTGTACAACTAACTGCCTTGCTTGTTCTGTGCCTCAATTTGCAAGCTACACTACTTGTGGGACAGCTAACCTGTGGACTGTGTTACTGTAATTTGAGGTTCATTCAAGACCTGCTTCACCACACAATTGGAATTTCCATCTCTTGAGTTGGGGACTGTTGGTGACCTGCCTTGCTGTTTGCTAGCTGTGCGGGGATAACCTAGCTCACTCTACAGAGGACTCCCAGCTCACTCTACAGACGACTCCCCAGTGGCCCTCAAGACTTGAAGGACTGCCAGTGTCTCACAACTCTCTCACAGGAGGGAGTTGCACTGATTCATTTGTACTGCTTGATAATTTAACTGTTCATTTCTTGTATTACATATACATATATATAATTTAAGTGTTCATTTCTTGTGTTATATATCTATCTGTATAAATATATATAAAAATTATTAGCAATCTGTTTTTGTCTCTTAGAGAACCCTGTCCAACACAGAGAGTTTTCAAAAAGTTCATAGAAAAATTCCATTATCTTTTCATTCCAGTTTCCATTAATTTTTTATGCTTTTGTTTTCCTGCTCTCCTCTAATTTGTGACACTTTTTAAAATTTTATTATTTTTAATCATTGTGCTGGGGCTCATATAACTCTTATCAAAATCCATCCATCCATCCATTGTGTCAAACACATTTGTACATTTGTTGGCATCATCATTCTCAAAACATTTGCTTCTACTTGAGACCTTGGTATCAGCTCCTCATTTTTACACACCCTTCCTTGCCCCACTCCTTCACAAACCCTTGATAATTTATAAATTATTATTATTTTGTCATGTCTTACACTGTCCAACATCTCCCTTCAATGACTTTTCTGTTGTCCATCCCCCAGCGAGGGGTTATATGTAGATCCTTGTAATCGGTTTCCCCTTTCTACACCACCTTCCCTCCACCCTTCCCATAGCACCACTCTCACCACCAGTCCTGAAGGGATCATCTGTCCTGGATTCACTGTGTTTCCAGTTTCTATCTGTACCAGTGTACATCCTCTGGTCTAACTGGATTTGTAAGGTAGAATCGGGATCATGGTAGTGGAAGGTAGGAAGCATTTAGAAACTAGAGGAAAGTTGTATGTTCCATCACTGCTATACTACGCCCTGGCTGGCTCATCTCCTCTCCATGACCCTTCTTTAAAGGGATGTCCAGTTGCCTATAGATGGGCTTTGGGTCTCCACTACACACTCTCCCAGATTCACAATGATGATTTTTTTGTTCTTTGATGCCTGTTCTTCGATCCTATCCATACCTCATGATCACACAGGCTGGTGTGCTTCTTCCATGTGGGCTTTGTTGCTTCTCAGCTAGATGGCCACTTGTTTACTTTAAAGCCTTTAAGACCCCAGACACCATATATTTTGATAGCCTGGCACCATCAGCTTTCTTCACCACATTTGCTTATGCAACCACTTTGTCTTCAGTGATAGTGTCGGGAAGGTGAGCATCATGGAATGCCAGTTGAATAGAACATACTATTCTTTCATTGAGAGAGTACTTGAGTGGTGGCCCAATGCCCATCTGCTACCTTAATACTAAACCTATAAATATATACACATAGATCTATTTTCCCATCCTCATACATAAATATATTTCCATATGTACAAGCCTGTTTTTAGACCTCTATAAATGCCCTTTGCCTCCTAGTTCTTTCCTCTATTTCCTTTGGCTTTCCTCTTGTCCCACTGTCATGCTTAGCTTTCCTCTCGGTTACATTGCCCTTGATCATGCCCTACCAGGCCTCTTACACCCTCCTCACCACTAATTTTGGATCACCTGTCACCTGTTGTTCCCGTGTCCCTGGGTTGGTTAACGCCACTTCCTTTCCCCAAAACTTCCCCCTCTCCCATGTCCCCCTGAAACTGTCATTCCCATTGTTTTCTCCTCCAGGTTGTTTATCCTGCCTATCTGATCTAGATAGATCTACAGAGATAATAATATGCACAAAACAAGACAGAGCAAAACAAAGTAACAAAATAAAACAAAACCAATGACCAAAAAAATAAAAGCCTCTCTAGGGGATGGACAACAGAAAAGTGGGTGAAGGGAGATGTCAGGCAGTGTAAAATATGACAACATAATAATTTATAAATTATCAATGGTTCATGAGGGTAGGGGGAGCAGGGGGGAGGAGAAAAAATGGGGAGCTGATACCAAGGGCTCAAGTAGAAACAAATGCTTTGAGAATGATGATGGCAACAAATGTGCAAAAGTGTTGGACACAATGGATGGATGTGAATGGATGGATTGTGAGAAGCATTCTACGAGTCCCAATAAAATGATTAAAAAATAAATAAAAGCCAGGAAATAGTTCAAGGTCTGTTTGTTGACCTATAGGCGTTTTCTGGTTGAGTATGATGGGGTGTCACACCCTGGCCCCCAAATCTATTTTTGGTATTCCCTCAGGACTTCCTTGCTCTGCTCCCTTTGCTGTTCTATTGCATGCCTTAGTGTTTTGCCTCAGTGTGGTGGGGTCAGATCAGGTGCCATTCCCACACTGTGTCTCCGGTGTTGTCCCCTGAAGGGCTATGGGTCAGTGAGGGATATTGTGTCTCATAGTAGGGCTGGCCATATGGTCCTCTCTGTGAATTAGCTGCTCTGAGCAAGGATATTATCCTCAAGGCTTGGTGTACCAGGATATGCTCCACTCTCTCTTCATTCCCCTTCAGTTTTCCCCTTGTGCTTTGATCAGGCATGTCCCTCTCCCTGAGCTGTAGCTTCCGTAAAGTCCTCTTGGGGGAAGAGGGGTTGTAACACTTTTACATTCCCTGCTTCCGTTCTTTCCCAGGTCTTTGGACTATTTTATACTGGTCTTCAGTGTCTCAACTTTGTCCTTTTCATGACTGTAAAAAAAAAAGATCAATTACTAGTGAATTACTACAATTTGAAATAGATATTTTAATTTTAAAAAGGCAATTTTGTGATTCAACTGCCCAAGATGTGATATGATTTTCATTACTTTTTAAAATGGAACAGCTGTTAGCCCAGTGGAAATAAGAAAGATAACATTCTAGAAATAAATCTCAAACTAAGAGTTAAAAACCTGTCATATATACCTGGTGTCTTTACTAACTTATTCTATAACTGGACAATTCATGTTGTTTATGTGAGTCTCACATTCCTTATCTACATGACATAGTGGACTTTTTTGTCAAGGGGGACATTTCAATAAGATATTTCTGAGATAATCTTGAGACCATGTTGGGAGTTCATGAGCTAGTGGGTAGGAAGAACACAGTGAGTTTTTTTTTTTAAGATACTATAAGCAATGGGCTTTCCTATTCACAAGAAAAGAAAAGAAGGAAGTTACATCAGTAAGAATGAGCAACAGTGATGGCTGTTAGCGTTACCAGGTAAGGGCTCACCTGTGCAGGTCAAAATTATAGACTTGGAAAATGCCTTGAAAGCTGAGAGGTCACTGCAGTTCCTAGGTCCAGAAAAGCAATTTTAAAGGAAATACAATGGAATCAGGCACACTCACCTCCCCCCGTAATGGCAGGTGTGTTGATTCTAAGTGTCTGCTACAGTCGCCGACTTCACATTTTTAAGCTTATATAGAATGCTTGGTCTTACTCAGAATGATTACTGTTTTTGTGGTCTTCTTGAGTAACTGAAAAGAGCACTCTTTCATGAACAGCAAATGGTAAATTGCTAATAACTTCCCTGAGGGGTTTCTTCACATGAGGATGCCTGCAATGATTTTTGTCATAAGTTTTCATGTATTAAAATATCACAATTTAAACTTTTAAACAAAACAATTTACATATGACCTGATCTAAAAGAGGTAAATTTGTTCTTCTAAAATACTTCAGTCAAACTTGGAAAAATATTAATCAAGTGACCAGTTCTAAAAAACAGCAACTAGGGTTGTTTCCTTTTGTTTTGTTTTTATCAGAACTGGCATTACAGGAAGAATCTATAACCTCTTAAAGAATGTTGAAAAATCATACCAAAAACAAACTTTAAAGTCTAAAATCTCAGACCCCCAAAATTCAAGTTACAAAATTATTTTGAAAGAACTTGCATATTTAATTACTGACAGCCAGGGCCATAAAGCATGACGCTTTCCATTTTGTTATAGGAGTACTCAGAGCAGAGCACTGTGGATTCCAAGGTGCATCCAACGGGAAAAGCAAGAGAACACTTTTACTTCCCTTTTTCTCTCTACAATTTTAGAGACTCTAGGAAGCTCGGGTGCACTGAAAGGGGAAGCAACAAATAAAAAACATATCATAGTGTATGATCTGAGAATACAGAGATGTTTATATGCCTACAATTTCTTTTTTTCCCAAATGGAAACATCTTTTAATTTATAGGTCAATTTGATAAGATAAAATAAAGCATTATAATAGAACATGCAAAAACTTGGAGTTAGTAAATCAAAAGAGAATATGGTTAACATTTTTAATCATTTTATTGGGGGCTCATAAAATTCTTATCACAATCCATACATACATCCATTGTGTCAAGAACATATGTACATTTGTTGCCATCATCATTCTCAAAACATTTGCCTTCTATTTGAGCCCTTAATCTCTGCTGCTCATTTTTCCCTTCCCTGCCCACTCCCCCCTACCTCATGAACCCTTCATCATTCATAAATTATTATTATTTTGTCATATGTTACACTGTTTGACGTCTCCCCCTGCCCTCTTCTCCGTTGTCCATCCCCCAGGGAGGAGGCTATACCTAGATTCTTGTAATCAGCTCCCCTTTCTACCCCACATTCTCTCCACCCTCCAGGCATTGCCACTCTCACCACTGGTCCTGAAGGAGTCATCTGTCCTGGATTCCCTGTGTTTCCAGTTGTAATCTGTACCTATGCACATCCTCTGGTCTAGCCAGATTTGTAAGGTAGAATTGGGATCATGATAATGTGGGGGAGGAAGCATTTAAGAACTAGAGGAAAGTTATATGTTTCATTGTTGCTACCCTGCACTCTGACTGGCTCATCTCCTCCCCACAACTCTTCAGTAAGGGGTGTCTGGTTGGCTACCATTGGGTTTTGAGTCTCCACTCTGCAATCACCCACATTTTCAATGATATTATTTTTTGTTCCTTGATGCTTGATACCTGATACCTTCAGCAGCTTGTGGTCACGCAGGCTGATGTGTTTCTTCAATGTGGGCTTTGTTGCTTCTGAACTAGATGGCCACTTGTTTATCTTTGAGACACTAAGACTCCAGATGCTATATCTTTTGATAGGTGGGCACCATCAGCTTTCTTCACCACATTTGCGTGTGCACACGTTTGTCTTCATTGATCATATCAGGGAGGCGGGCACCATTGATATGATTTTTAGTTCTTTGATGTCTGATACCTGGTCCCTTCTGCACCTTGTGATCAGACAATGCCTACAGTTTCAAAAACACAGCTGTGATATGCTTCAAATCCACGTGAGGCCTAACTTCTAACATTACATTCTAGTTTAGGAGGGGAAAAAAGAGAAAATCCAAGGGTCAAAATAGTTGCCAAAATAATTCCCATAATTCCAAGAGGAGGCCCTACAGGACCATCTGTTTTCTCTGTTTTTAACTGAGCAAAAGAAGTGTGTGTTCGTGTTCTCTGGAAAGAGATTAGCATAGAAATTAAATTTTGTATTCATTCATTCATTGATTCATCTACTCATTCATTAGATACGTATTAACTTCGAACCTGCTCTATGTCACATACCACAGTAGGTATCAGGGATATTGTGCACTATTTTGCACAATAGTGTGAAAAAATAGAAGCAAATTTACCCTTAGGACAATTAAAGTCAAAGTATAAATTGGATGACCACATACTATTATAGCTAATAAGAAATACATTGTCAGAGTTCTCTGAACACTTATCCTGGTAATATGACCTTATTAGGAGGACTGACTTAATAGCTGAAAAAGAAATATAGGTCTGATAGAAAAATTATTTTTGCCAAAGTGAAAAGGACAAGGAAAGTATGTGAGGCTGAGATCCTGGGACATTTCAGAGCCCTGTGCCAGGAGGAAGTGGATGCAGATGCAGAGGGTCAGTATTCCACGGATTAGGAACCAGTGTCTTCCTTCCACTGCATCTGGCCAGTGACCATGGAAATCATAGAGAATCTTGAACGTGCCGCTGTCTCCTCTTAGCCTATAGCGTATTTAGTAGAACTCAGGCATCTGACTGCAAACGAGTACAAAATTTACTCCAGCTGTTGATAAGAATGAAAAGAGGGAGGCAATTATTTATTGTTGATAAGAATACAAAGAAAGAGGGAACTTGGATTTATCCACAATGGGATGGTGATCGAGTCGTACTGGAAGGTCAGAGAAGGCTAGTGAGTGAGTAAAACCGCACAAGCATGAAGCAATGGCAGATTGTATTAGAAGGCATGGAAGTGGTGGCTTTGCAGCAGCAATGGGAAGCAAAATATCCTTGAAAAATACGTTTTTACCCAAAACAAAACATGCCTCCCCTCAAAAACTGTCCAGATTGACTATTGTTACTGGAGAGTATGTGGAGAATTTCAAAACATTTATAGAGATTATCTTTTAATTCCATTATCTTTTCATTCCATTTCTCAGCAAAATTTTTTGAAGCCCCCTCATAATAGAGGCCAAAGCCTGGGTTGTAACATAACAGTTCTTGAGTTCAAGCTCCTACTAGCAAGCTGCATGAAGAAGTGGCCCGAATGCCTGTGGTCTTCCCTCCTGTCACAGTACCATCTTCCTCCCAACATGCATCGATGGCCTCATGAGGAGTTCCTTATAATGAGTTGACTGAGGGACAGAAATCATGCTTGGTTTACTTTTGGATCTGCATGATATGCAGGTAAAACTCAAAAGTGCACAGCAGCAACACTAAAGCCCCTTTCTGGGAACTCCCAGAAGGATAGTGGTGAAGGGAAACTGTCCCAGTGGGCAGAATTTCAAGGGTTCACCTTCACATGTTAGGAGAAATGGCCAGAGCTGTGGCTGTTTACTCACTCATGGACTGTGCCATGGACTTGACTGGGTGATCAAGGACTTGGAAAAAACGTGGCTGGAAATTTGGGGACAGGAAGTTGTTGGGAAGAGACATGTGGATTGATTTATCTGAATGGGCAGAAAAGTGAAGATATTTATGTCTCCTGTGATGCTCACATCTGCATAGGAGGACTTTAACTAGCAAGTGGATAAGATGACACATCCTCTTTCCCCAAGCGCTCCTGTCCTTGTACAATGGGTGCATGAACAAAGTACCCATGGTGACAGACACAGGTGTTATTCATGAACTCAGCAACACAGACTTCCATTCACCAATGAAGAGTTATCTACATTCACCGCTGAATGGCCAGTCTGCCAGCAGCCGAGACCAACACGGACTGCAAAATATGAAACCAGTCCTTGGGTAGATCAATCAGCAACCTGGTGGTTGGTTGATTACATAAAACCACATCCTTCCCAAAAAGGACAGCATTTGGTTGTTACTGAAATACACACTTGCTTTGCATGCATATTTGCTTTCCCTGCACACAATGCTTCTGCCAAAACTGCCACTTGTGGACTTACAGTATGCCTCATCCACCAACATAGTATGCCTCATCCACCAACATGGTATCCCACACAGCATTGCCTCTGATCAAGCAACTCACCACAGCAAATGAAGTGTGCTATTGGCTCTATGCTTAAGGGATCCAATGTTTTTTACAGGCTTCACATCATCCTGAAGCAGATGGCTTGTTAGAGTAATGAAATGGATTTCTAGAGACACAATTATGGTGCCAGCAAGGTAGCAATACCTGGCATGTTATTCTGGGTACTTTAGAGAAACAAATCCACAGAAACTCATGTATAAGAGCGAGTTTTATAAAGGTTAAGTGCACATCAAGAAAACATCCCAACCCAGTGCTGACCAAGCCCGTAAGTCCAACATTAACCCATTAACCCATATGTCCAACACCAATCCACAAAATCCTCCTCCATCTCACAAAATACACACAATGATGCCTACTGCAGGGGGAAAGCCAAGTCAGTGAATGTGTAAACATCTCAGTGCTGGCAGGGGTCTCTGCATGGCTGCTCCAGCACCCAGGGCTGCATCGGGGTAGGTCCATGTGGCTTCTTATTGGGGATGTCTTGCAGGAAGTGAGCCTTGCCAGCTGATGCAGGGAACTGCTAAGGCAACTACACCTGATCTGACCATCAAAAAGCAAGAGACCCAAGAACTTGAAAGGCGAGGCTCATTGAGCCATTTATCCCTCCACCCTTCAATTAACCTCACATATTTATAGGCCAGGGTGGCACAATAAACTAACTCACCTGGCATTCTTGGTGAAATGTTCTCCAGCAGGCTGTTTGTGCTCTAAATCAGAATCCATCCTACAGTGCTGTTTCTCCAAAATCCAGAAGACACGGGTCCAGGACCCAAGGGGTGGAAATGGGAGCGATACCACTCACCTGTTATAATGCCCCAGCCACCACACTTTTGCTACCTGTCCCTGAAAACCTCTGCTCTTCGGGTCTACAGGTCTGAGCTAAAAAGAGAGGGATGCTCCCACCTGGAGACACCACACTGATTCCACTGAACTGCAAGTTCAGAATGCCGACTAGTCATGTTGGACTCCTTGTGCCTCTGGATCAACAGGCAAATAAGGGTAAAACTGTATTAAGTGGTGTGATTGATCCTGAATGCCAACGGAAAATTTGATTCATATTGTATAATGATGGTAGAGAAGAATGTGTCTGAAACTCAAGAGATTCCTTATATCTTCTCTTACAACGTTCTACATCATAAGTCATCTACTACTATGTTCTGTAATTGAAGTCAATGGTAAAGTACAGCACCCCAATTCTGACATGAATCCTAATAAAACCTTCAGGAAGGAAGGTTTCAATCGCTCCACCAGGCAAAGAGCCATGGCCAGCGGAGGTGCTCACTGAAAACCAAGGAAACGTTGTATGTGCAGTAGAAGAAGGTTGTTCTAAATATCAGCTGCAACCATTCGACCACCTACAGAAATGAAGACTATAATTGTTCTGAGTAATTCCTATTTGCATGTATGCACCAAATATTTTTGTTTTATTTGCTTATAAAATATCAGATGAAAATGGGTTTAGTGCACTTTCGCTTATACGTGTGTTGGTTGTATCATGTTAGGCACAAGTATGATTTTATTATTATCTTTGGTGATTATGTGTGGTTTAAGAGTTATATACAGGGGTCATGCTAACAAGGGATTCTCTTCCATGATTAAGGGTTTTATGTCAATGAGACTGTGTAAAGGAATGAGCGGAGCACAAACTATCCATCTGGTCAAAGCCTATTGACACCTCCCTTGGGGTATGGTCTTTTTTTATAAGAGAGAGAGACTGAGAGTTGACTCCTCTTTGGTCCTTCACCTTCTGCCAGATCTGATTCTTGCATGTGGTTCTTCAATGTATTGTGTTGCCTGCCACCCTCAGGAACCATTAGCAAACTACAGAAGGTGTATTCATTCTGCCGACTTTGGATTCACCTGACCTCTGTATCTTCCAACCCCTGGCTCCTGCTGTCTTTGGTTCACCATCCTACTTCCTGTTCATCAGCTTCTATGAGTAGAGAGATGCCTGACTGGAATCAAACTGGATTTACCTGTTCCTACAACTGTTTAATCTATTTTTAAACTATAAATCTCTTTCCATATACAAACACATACAACTGGTATCGCTTCCCTAGAGAACCCAACCTAACACAATTAGCTTAATTATTATCATAAAAGCCTTATTTTCTTTTTTATTTTTAATCATTTTATTGGGGGCTCATACAACTCTTATTGCGATCCATACATTCATCCATTGTGACAAGCACATTTGTATATTTGTTCCCATCATCATTCTCAAAATATTTTCTTTCTACTTGAGCCCTTGGTATCAACTCCTCATTTTTTAAAAACCTTATTTTCTAGGTACTAATCCTACTTGTTTGTTTCCAGCTTTTATACTTCAAATCTCAGTAATTGTCAGTGCATATTAATTGCACATTTGACCAGTTTCAGATTGTAGAAGTTGGTCAAAAGTATCAATCTCTTCATCAATTTGGTAAAAGAAAACAAATCATCGATAGCTTCATCTTTGGCTGAGTGGACCCCCAGTGGAGATGTTTCAACGGCAGATGCAGTAATAGAAGTGTTTCTCATCTATATTAAAAATATGTAAAACAGCTACCTAGCCAACCAACTAAAGCAGGTTCATTTTCATGCCCATTCTAAAGAAAGTTGATCTGTGGAATGTAGAAGGTATTAAAATGTATCATCACTATCACACACAAGTTAAATTCTGTTGGAAATAATTCAGAAATGGTTGCAGCAGTGCCTTGTAGTGAACTACAAAGTCAAGCTGGATTCAGAAGAGGATTATATTAGGCTGGCTTGTCTAGTGAAACAAATCCAGTGGCACTCATTTATGTTTCAGCGAGACCTTCATATCAAGAAGTATTTATATATCAAGTATTATATATAATCACCCAGTTCAACTCAAGGTCATAAGTCCAATGTGAAGTTCATAAGTCTCTCTTTAGACTCCTATGGCCACACTCCACTAATGCAGAAAAGTGAAGCTAACCAGGAAGCATCAAGGTCACAGGCCAATGTGTGCAGTGTCACCTGGATCCAGGCAGTGGAAACATGGTAGGACACTGGCAGCTCTTAAGGTGAGGTGGCCCACATGAGACCACCGTTTGAGGCAGGCAGAGTTCCAGTGGGCAGGATTGTAGAAGGTGAAGAGACTCCCTCACGCTTATACAAAATGCCACGCCCCCATGGAGATGTCATCAAGCTGCCATTTGATTGACAGGCTTAACTCCACCCCTACCTAGGCATATCTCTTTCTCATAAAACTATCCAACTATTACAAGGATATAGAATGAGAGCTGTCATGCTGACTGATGTCAAATGGATCTTGGGAAGAGCAGATCATACCAGAAAGATATTTTCATGTGCTGTATTCACTGCTCAAAGCTATTTGACTGTGTACATCTTTTAAACATGATGGCTAACCGCTGGAAGAATGAACGCTTCAGAACACTTAATTGTGCTGATGAAGAACCTGTTCGTAGACCAAGAGGTAGTCATCTGAAAAGGCCAAGGGTAGTTCCAGCTGTAAAATCAGGAAAGGCGTCCATTACCATTGTATTCTTTCAACAGAATTATTCAATGTGTATATTGAGCAAATAATCTGAAAAACTGAACTCTATGAAGAACATGGCATCACGTTAGAGGAACTCAGTAAGCACCTGTGCTATACAGATAACACAACCTTGTTGGCAGAAGGGAACTTGAGGTATTTACTGATGAAGATCAGACTTCAGTCTTCTGTATGGATTACACCTCAATGTAAAGAAAAAGAAAACCCTTACAACTGGACTCACAAGCCATAAAATAACAATATAAAAAAAGAAAAGATTGCTGTTGACAAGAATTTCCATTGACTTAGATGAAAATCAATGCTCATGGATGCAGCAGTAAAGAAATCAAAAGACTAGGTAAATCTGCTCTAAAAGACCCATTTTCACATGCTCAAGAGCAAAGGTGCTGATTTGAGCACTAAGGTGCACCTGGCCCAAGCTGCAGTGCCGTCAGTTACTTCATATGCAAGTGAAAGCTGGCCAATGAGGAAGGCCAGGAACAGAGCTCTGTGCATTCCAAGGTTGGTGATCATGAAGTTGAAACACCATGGACCGCCAGGAGAACAAACAAACCTGTCTTGGAAGCAGTGCAGCCAGAACGCGCCTTAAAAGCAAAAATGTCATTTGTTTTAGACCTGTTATCACAGATAAAAATAAGGCACATTTGGCCCTGTATGCAGTTGAAATCTGGAATGTACATGGGACTTGTGCATGTTCTGAGAAGGCCGGAATGGCCCTATCTAGATCTTCATTCCCCAGGGTTGTCCATTTCACTTGATTGCCTGTTTAAACTGCCTAATAATGTGTTTCTTCAGAACCGGAACAGCTCACATAAATTTCCTTTTTCTAGAAATTAAACTAAAATTGGAAGCCCTACAATGTGTTTGCACCAGATTTAGGATTTCCATGCATGGTACCACATTATGTTCTTGAGAGAGAGAGAAAATAGACAGTAAAGCAATTTTTGGATGTTACTGAATGTAGCCAAAGGTTGATCATTCACTGTGGTCCAAAATTGCTCAACCTTTTTTTTAAAAACTAGAGATTAAGTGGAGCATCTTTCAAAGCTCCTTCATTGTCTAACACCACAGCTATTTTTGTCCTTTACAAATGTTGTAGCAATTTAGCCATCTATCAACTGGAACTTTTTTCTGTAAACATGGTGCCTATTAAATGCATAATTCAAATTCACACACAAACCGTGAGATGTTTGTTTAGCAAGAGCTATAATTTAAACATAACCTCTATAGAGAGCTATTCAGCAGCGACTGTGGGTAGAGTGTAATTTAGTCTGTAGAAGCAATCTTCCCCTTTGCCGTTCTAATATGTGAGCTTGTTTGCTAAATAATCCTTGTAGCGTTTTGCTCAAAGCAGTGGTTTTATGTATTTTTCGCTCACCTCTCCTAAGTGTTGGGAAGGTAAATGAGAGCTCTGTGGAAACGGGCACTGTCATGTAGTTTTCATTTTAAAATGTCAAAATAAAGTGATGTTCTTTGATGCCAAGAAGCATAGAACATTAGAGCATGATAAACATAGTACCTACATACAGTAAAATAACATAGCATAATAGCTTGATTTTTTATTAAATTGAAGGGCTTTTTGTTGTTTTTATTCTAAAGAGTCAGGTTGGGGGACCTAGCTGGGAATAACAGGAAGTGGATAAAAGAGCACCACGGTAGGAGTTTGGAGACAAGTATTATTTGCAGCTTGTGTCGGATGGAAAGAAGAAAAACTTGGGAGAAAAACGTGCTCCAAAGAAGTGAAATGGAGATTACAGGCCAATATATGCCATTAACATCAAATTACAAAGATTGCCCAAGAGCCAGACAGAGGCACAAAGTAAAAGCAAAGTTTTAAAGGTGCAATTTGAAGAGTCAGTAGAATATACAAATAAAAAGGAGAGAGAGGAAGATTACATAGACAGACAGGGAAAAGACACTATTTTGTAAGTGCAATTTTGATGTCTCGTCCTTGTGATGTCTCCTGCAATCTTAGTGGGTATCAACTGTAATTTACCGTTCTTCCGTCCTGTAAAATTGCTAAATAATATCATTTCTAAAATCTGGGTGGTATATACATTAGAGGTTGGTTTTTTTCACTTTTTGTATTAGGACAATTTATAAATTAAAATATGAAGTCACGAATCTGCCACTAAAAGTGTATAGGAATGGTAAACAAATGACAATCATGGGCTAGCAATATGCAAATTCCACCTACATTGTTTGTACATACTTGAAGGAATAACTGTTATCTTCTAGTCAAATAGGGGCTTACAGTCTCATCCTTTACATATTTACTGAGTGATATTTACTATGCCACTCATTAAGCTAGGTTTTGAGCATCAAGAGTTTTACTTTGCCTATAGTTTCATGATGGTAAATTTCAGGGGGATCCCATGGTGGTTAATTTTTTCCCTCCTTCTGGGTATTTTCTGTTTAATATTCTCATCTTATTAAAGTAGCACTTTTATTATCACTTGTCATCATTCCATGAACTACAAAACAAATTAATATTTTCAGATTATAATCTCACCTGGATTCTGATTGCCCACTTAAGACAAAAATTATTTAGCATCATGCCTTATGATTGTTTCCAAAATATAATCGCCATTATAGGAAGTTTGCAAATGGTGAAATGTTTGAAAGAATGGGTCTGTTGTTTCTAGCACCAATTTTAAAGAAGAATTTAAAAACTGATTTGAGCAATGACAGCATTAATGGAATGAATATGTTTGTAATCATCACATTACAGAGAATATTCATTTGGTTGCTGATGTTGTACTGTGTTTGCAAAAAATATGCAGGTTCATTACTTTATTCACATTGTTATATGTGTTTATATATTGAAAATTCAGAGGTGAGTCAATACTCACATTAATGTGCTTTACTCAAGACTGTCTCTTCTCTACTAGCTGGTGAGAAAACCAAGACACAAGAAAAAGCATGATCTTTACTTGTTGAACCATCTAATTATCTGGGTCCCAAAAGTCAGGAGCATGATATCTATAAGAGCATGCTTTTCCTTTGCATGAAAAAAGAATCCTATCTGCTATTATTGAACTGGTGCTTTTGTTTTACTAGGATGTAGATTATATGAAGACTAAAAATAAAGATAGCCCTTCATCCAAAAGCAAGTCCAAAAGCACTGCTGCAAAATTATAAAAATCTTTATTAAACAAAAATATCAAATTATGATATGTCAAGAAACATCCTTCATGTCTAAACAATTCTGAAGGTGGATTCTTGTCAGGGGAAGCCAGCCCCTAACACATCATTACGGGTCCGGTAGGCACAATTGTACAGCGATAATAAGTAAAGATCATAGTAGAGTTACTGAGAGTATGAGAGATAGAAGAGAAGTATTGAAATAAATGCAGTCAGACACAATTCATGGTAGCATGCTCACCTCAGCCCCACTAGATGGTCCACGTGGAGGGAGAGAGAGAGCGTTTAATGGTAGCCCTGGCCCCCTTTATATTCTCTGGGGACATGCAAGCCCCCTAATTACAGGTGAGGACATACATCACTGGAAGGGATTGTCCTATAGGTAATACAGTAATCGGGGGGGGGGGGGGGGGAGGGGCAGGTGGTTTAGGGGCATACATGCAATAGGAAGGGGAGGGATCCTGGGTTCCGGATGGCGGCCTAACTTTGACCTATTCCCTAGATCTCCATAGAAACCATTAGCAGTAGGGTGTGAACGCTTGGTCTCAGGCCTCAAGGAGGAATAGTTTATTGTCCCCAGTAGCAGGGAGTGAGGCCTGCCATATATATAGTCTGGTTGACTAACTGACCTAGAGGTCTACCCTGTAGTCTGGTGACTAACTACCCTGGGGAGGATGTCTGTAAGCGGTTGACCTCTCCCCACAGATTCTCCATTTCTCTAACCCCTGAAAAATTTACATCACATCAAAATAGCAGTGTCAACCTCTTTAATTTACATCAAATAAGCAGCGGCCACCTCAAGGGATTAAAAATTTTGTTCCTAAATTTTAAGAACCAGTAGATGACCAAGGGCCAAGATCAGGGCTGTAATTGCAAGAGGGAAGGTTTCCCAGTGAACCTGCTGAAGGACAACCTTGGCTTCTCTCAAGAAGAATAAAAGCTATGTTGTTTACCGTGGAAAATAATTTCTTGGTGTAAGTTTCCTAATTTTTCCTACCAGTGTAGTTCTCAGATTTCTTAAAACGTATTAATAAGTTCCTGTCATCTCCATTTATTCATAGATTTGAAGATCTATGAAAATTATCCCTTTGTACTTCTAAAAAATAGTCACCAAAACCTCTGAGTTGACCTCTCTGCCCTAAATTCATGTTTGAGATCTTCCCAATTTTCCTTTCAAAAGATTTTATCCATTTTTTAAAAGCCTGTTTTATGTAGGTCAGCACTTCCAAAAACTTCTTGCAAAGCTACACTATTCGGGAATAGATTTGCTTGAGTTTGTTACACATTTTTTTATAAGTTCTGAACTCGAACAATTTTTAGTTTTTTCCCCATAACACAGAGAGGGTCATTTGTTTTTCTGAAGGCACCCCAATGGGACTAAGAGATGTGTATTCCAGAGAGAACTTGTCTCCAGACATCCACTTAGTGCCAAGATATGTTTCAACAGGTTCTGTTGTGAAACACCCATGCAGGCATGAACTAGAACTACAGTAACGCTGTACACCCTTATATAGCATCGAGCTTTAAAGGCAGTTACTTTCGAAGTGATTCAGACTCATGGTGATCCTACATGTGTCAAGGTTCAACTCTGCTCCATAGAATGTTCTGTGACTTATTTTACAGGCTTTTCTTCCAAGAAACATCTGGATAGATGGAAACCACCACCGTTTCTGTTGACAATTTAGGGCTTAGACTTATGGGCCACCCCATGTCTCCAAGTTTTTTAATAAGTAAGACTTTTATTATTGCTTTTGTTTTATACTTCTAGCTGGCTTAAATTTTAAACCAAATATTTTCCCTCCACCCCCCCCCCTATTGCAAGAACTGAATTTGGATCCATATTAGATAGCTATTTTTCCTATTGAAATGCCACAGTGGTGGGGATAATGATGTACCTTGAGGCAACATGGACCTAAGACAATTTGACTGTTACTTTAATAACTGGAATAGAATTGTAGGTTGAGACCAGGAATCAACTCACTGAACTAGATAACTAAGAAGAACTTAAATGTAACATATGCAAGACATACCCACTAAGACATAGTTTACCTTTCAGATAATTCCCACTACTCTTTACTAGATTGCCCTGTATTGAGTGGTGTGGTTGATTCTGATTACCAGGGGAATTGGATTAGTATTGCCTAATGGTGGGGAAGAAGAATATGTCTGGAATCTAGGAGATCCCATGTCATATCTTAGTCCTACCATATTCTGTGATTAAAATCAATGGTTAAGTACAACACCCCAATTCTGACATGACCACTAATAACACAGACTTTTCAGGAATGAAGGTTTAGGTCACTCCACCAGAACCATGTCCAGCTGAGGTACCTGCTGTAAAGGACATATGGAATGGGTGGTGGGAGAAGGTAGTTCTAAATACCAGGTATTGCCACCTGATAAGCTGCAGGAGTGAGACCTTTATTATGAGTAACTCTTATTTGTATATATGCACATAATATTGTTTGTTCTGTTCATTTAGAAAATGTAAGATGAAAATGGGTTAGTGTGTTTTGCTTGTACACATGCTAGTTGTATCATCTTCGGTTCAAGAATGATTTTATAATTGTCTCAGTTTGGTGATTATATAGCCTGAAGGGTTTGTACAAGTGTCAAGTTGGTCTATCAAACTGATGGCTTTTCTATGAGAGAGAATGAGGGAGGGAGGGAAGGAGGGGAAAGGAGAGGAGAGGAAGGGAGAGGAGGGGAGAGGAGATGAAGGGAGAGGAGAGGAAGGGAGAGGAGGGGAGAGGAGATGAAGGGAGAGGAGAGGAAGGGAGAGGAGGGGAGAGGAGATGAAGGGAGAGGAGAGGAAGGGAGAGGAGGGGAGAGGAGATGAAGGGAGAGGAGATGAAGGGAGAGGAGGGGAGAGGAGAGGAAGGGAGAGGAGGGGAGAGGAGATGAAGGGAGAGGAGAGGAAGGGAGAGGAGGGGAGAGGAGATGAAGGGAGAGGAGGGGAGAGGAGAGGAAGGGAGAGGAGAGGAAGGGAGAGGAGGGGAGAGGAAAGGAGAGGAAGGAAGAGGAGGGGAGAGGAGATGAAGGAAGGGAGAGGAGGGGAGAGGAGATGAAGGGAGAGGAGGGGAGAGGAGAGGAGATGAAGGAAGGGAGAGGAGGGGAGAGGAGATGAAGGGAGAGGAGGGGAGAGGAGATGAAGGGAGAGGAGAGGAAGGGAGAGGAGGGGAGAGGAGAGGAGAGGAAGGAAGAGGAGAGGAAGGGAGAGGAGAGGAGGGGAGAGGAGGGGAGAGGAGGGGAAAGGAGAGGAGATGAAGGGAGAGGAGGGGAGAGGAGAGGAAGGGAGAGGAGAGGAAGGGAGAGGAGAGAAGAGGAGAGAAATAGAGAGAGGTGAGGAGAGGAAAGGAGAGGAGAGGGAGAGGAGAGGAGAGAAGAGGAGAGAAATAGAGAGAGAGGTGAGGAGAGGAAAGGAGAGGAGAGGAAGGGAGAGGAGAGGAGAGGAAGAGAGAGGAGAAGAGCGATAAAGGAGTTGAATTCTCTTTTGGCCCTTGGCCTTCTGCAGGATTGGGATCTTTCATCTGCTCTTTGATCTCCTGTTTGAGCACCTGCTGATTCGAGGAGACTTCATCATCAGACCAAAAATTGTGTCTTCATTTGGCCAATAGCAACTTCATATTACTTCTGCATCTGCCAACTTGGACCCATCCACTTCCTATTCATCAACATCTATGAGTTACAAAACTGACTTAAAGTGGACTAAACTTAGCTATTTATGCAACTGTGTGGGCCATTTTTTAAATAAATATCTTTCTTTTCTTTTTTAAATCATTTTATTAGGGGCTCATACAACTCTTATCACAATCCATACATACATCACTGTGTAAAGCACATCTGTACATTCATTGCCCTCATCATTCTTAAAACATTTGCTCTCCACTTAAGCCCTTGGAATCAGGAATCAGGTCCTCATTTTTTACCCTCTCTCCACGCTCCCCCTCCCTCATGAGCCCTTAGTAATTTATAAATTCTTATTTTGTCATATCTTGCCCTGTCCGACATCTCCCTTCACTCACTTTTCTGCTGTCCATCCCCCAAGGAGGAGGTCACATGTAGATCCTTATAATCGGTTCCCTCTTTCCAGTCCACTCTCCCTCTACCATCCCAGGATTGCCACTCACACCCCGGGTCCTGAAGGTATCATCCACCCTGGATTCCCTGTGTTTCCAGTTCCTATCTGTACCAGTGTGGATCCTCTGGTCTAGCCAGACTTGCAAGGTAGAATTCAGACCATGACAGTGGGGGGTTGGGGGGGTGGAAGATGGAGGGAAGCATTTAGGAACTAGAGGAGAGTTGTATTTTTCATCGTTGCTTCATCGCACCTTGACTGACTCGTCTCCTCTCCTAGACCCCTCTGCAAGGAGATCTCCAGTGACTGACAAATGGGCTTTGTGTTTCCACTCTGCACTCCCCCCTTCATTCACTATGGTAAGATTTTTTGTTCTGATGATGCCTTATACCTGTTCCCTTCGACACCTCGTGATTGCCCAGGCTGGTGTGCTTCTTCTATGTGGGCTATGTTGCTTCTGAGCTAGATGGCTGCTTGTTTACCTTCAAACCTTGAAAACCCCAGATGCTATATCTTTTGATAGCCAGGCACCATCAGCTTTCTTCACCACATTTGCTTATGCACCCATTTGCCCTCAGTGATTATATCATGGAGGTGTGCACCCAATGATATGATTTTTTGTTCTCTGATGCCTGATAACTGATCCCTTTGGCATTTCGTGATCATGCAGGCTGGTGTGTTCTTCCATGTAGGCTTTGTTGATTCTGAAGTAGATGGCCACTTGTTTATCTTCAAGCCATTAAGACCCCAGATGCTATATCTTTTGTAGCCGGGCACCATCAACTTTCTTCACCACATTTGCTTATTCACCCATTTTGTCTTCAGCGGTTGTGTCGGGAGGGTGAGCATCATAGAATGCCAACTTAATAGAAGAAAGTATTCTTGCATTGAGGGAGTACTTGAGTGGAGGCCCAATGTCCTTCTGCTACCTTAATACTAAACCTATAAATATAGGCACATAGATCTATTTCTCCATTCTCATATATAATTACATTTACATATGTACATGTCTTTATCTAGACCTCTATACATGCCCTTTGCCTCCAAGCTCTTTCCTCTATTTCCCTTGACTTTCCTCCTGTCCCACTATCATGCTCTGTCCTGACCTGGGTTTCAGCAATAACTCTTCATTACATTAGCCTTGATCACGTCCTACCAGGCATCCCACACCCACCTCACCACTAATTTGGATCACTTATTGTTCCCTTGTCCCTGGGTTTATTAACACCAGTTCCTTTACCCCCACCTCCCTATTTCCCATGTCCCCCAAGAACAGTCTGTCCCATTGTTTTCTCCTCCAGATTGTTCATCCAGAGACCTGGGGAGATAATAACATGCAGAAAAACAAGACAGAGCAAAACAAAGCAACAATATAAAAAACAACAACTACAACAAGCCATTGACAAAGAACACACACACACACAAAAAAAAAAACAAGAAAGAACAACTTGTAGTTCTTTCAAGGATCATTTTTTGGCCTTTAGGAGTGTTTTCCAGTCCAGTCTGTTGGGACACCACACCCTGGCCCTAAAGTCCACCATCAGCATTCCCTGGGGACCTTGCCGCTCCATTCCTTTGCTGTTCCACTGCACTCCCCCAGTGCTTTGCCTCAGTGTGGCGGGTTCAGGTAGGGCACAATTTCCACACTGTGTCTTTGGTGCTTACCCCGCAGGGCCGTGAGTCAGTGAGGGGCATCATGTCTCATAGTGGGGCTGGCCATAGGTCCTCTCTGTGGACTGGCTGTCTAGTTGGGGTCACCGTCCTCAAGGACTGGTGGGCCAGGATGTGCTCCACTCTCTCCTACTCCCCCTTCATCTGCTCCCATGTGCTCTGATCAGATATGTCCCTCTCCCGGAGCTGAAGATTCAGTGCCATACTTTGAAATAAATTATTCTGGATGGAGGGGCAGGCATCCACTTAGTATTTCAGACTTGGGCCAGCCCCCCAGACCTCTCCACTGGTTCCCTACTCCACGCCGGAATGTTGCATTCACACCGGGGGGCCCTGAGGTGAAGTCTGGTCCCTCTTTCCCTGTAGAGATATAAACCATACCCTCGCCTCTCATGGATTATCTCCCTGTGCCACCACTACCAATTTCTTCTGTTTTCATCATTTTTTTCTTTCCCCACCTCCTCTCCATTTGCCTACCATGTGGATCCCTGCATTTTATCTATTCCCTGCCATACTACACGGTCCTCACCCCAAGAATGTTTTTATAAAATAGCTTTTTCCTATGACCCTTTTGCATATTTTAATGCTTACTTCAGCAGACTCATGTCCTTTTGTGCCTGACTTACTTCACTTAGCATGATTTCCTCCAGTTCTTCCCATGCTGTGATGTGTTTCAAACGTTCATCACTGCTTTTTAGGGATGCATAGTACTCCATTGTATGTATATGCCACCATTTTTAATCCAATAGTCAATTGATGGAAATTTGGTTTGCTTCCAACTCCTTGCAATTTTGAACTGTGCCACAATGAACATTGGAGCACAGATGTCTGGCCTTCGTTTGTTTCTTGCCTCTTCTCGGTATATGCCCAGTCGGGGGATTGCTGGGTCATATGGTAACTCTATTTCCATCTGTTTTAGGTATCGCCAGATAGATTTCCATAGTGATCGTACGTACTTACCAGTCCACAAGCAGTGGATGAGAGTTCCTGTCTCCCCACAGCCCCTCCAACACTTAGTACTTTCTGATTTTTTTAATTGGGCTACCTTTGAGGGTGTTAGGTGGTACCTCAGTATTGTTTCAATTTGCATTTCTCTTATGGCTAAAGATCGGGAACATTTTCTCATATGTTTGTTGACCATTAGGATTTATGCCCCTGTGAAAGTTCTGTTCAAGTCCTTTGCCCACCTCTCAAGTGGGCAATTAGATTTTTTTTTATTTTGGGAAGCAGCAGAGTATTGTAGATTTTAGTAGAGGCCTTTGTCGGATGTGTCATTGGTAGAGATGTTTTCCCAGTCCGTGGACTCTCATTACTTTCTTGATGAATTCTTTTAATGTACATAGGTGTTTTATCTTCAGTATATCCCATTTGTCAATTTGTGCCTCCTCTGTGTTGTGTCCTTCCCTATTTCTGATAGCCTATGTATTCCCTGTGCCAAAGTTCTCAAGTTGGTTCCAATTCCCTCATTGATGACCCTAATAGTTTGGGGTTTAACTTCAAAGTCTGTGATCCACCTTGAGTTTATTCTTGTGCATAGAGTGAGATAAGGGTCTTGCTTCTTTTTTCTGCTGGTAAATATCCATTTTTTTCCAGCACCACTTGTTAAAGAGGGCATCTGCTTCCCATTTGATATTTTTGGTCCCTTATCAAAGATTAGTTATCTGTATGCTGAGGGTTTTATTTCTGGGTTTTCAGTTCTTTTCCATTGGTATGAGTATCTGTCATTGTACCAATACCAGGTGGTTTTGACAACTTTGGCTGTATAGTATGTGCTAAAGTCTGGTAACACAAGCCCTCCCACTGTTTCCTTCTTCTTGACTTCTCTGCTAATTCTGGGCTTCTTCCCTCTCCATATGAAGTTGGTAATCAGTTTTTCAATTTCTTTGAAGAAAGATGAAGGTAATTGTATCGGGAGTGCATTAAACTTATATAGTGCTTTTGGCAGAACTGACATCTTAACTATATTGAGTCTTCCAATCCATTAGCATGGGATAGGTTGCTCTTGGTTTCTTGTAATAGTGTTCTGTAATTTTTCTAATATAGATCTTTTGTTCCTTTAGTCAGGTATATCCCTAGATATTTCAATTTGTATTTGTCTTTTATGAAGGGTACCACCTTTTTGATCTCCTCTTCTGTGGCCTTCTCCGATATGTATAACAGTCCAATGGACTTCTGTTTGTTGATCTTGTATCCTGCCACTCTGCCAAACTCCTCTATTGCTTCCATTACTCCCCTTGTGGAACTTTTGTGATTTTCCATATATAAAATCATATAATCTGCAAATAACAATAGTTTCACCTCTTCAATCATTATGATGTTACCTAAAACCTCCAGCATGATATTAAATAAGAGTTGGGACAAAGGGCATCCTTGTCTCGTCCTCTTTTCCAGTGGGATTGTGTTAGTCTTTTCTCCATTGACTATCACATTGGCTGTTGGTTTTTCTTATGTAGCTCATATTGTCTTGAGGAACTTTCCTTCCATTCCTATTTTCTCAAGTGTCTTAAACAGGAATTGGTGTTGGATGTTGTTGAATGCTTTTTCTGCATCTATCAATATTATCATGTGGTTCTTATAGTTTTTCATGTCAATGTGGTAAATAATACTAATTTTTTTGTATGTTGCACCATCCCCTGCATGCCTGGTGAATATTTGTTTTATATACTTTTGTATTCTGTTGGCTAGTATTTTGTTGAGGATTTTTGCATTGATGTTCATAAGGGATATTGGTCTGTAGTTCTTGATTCTTGTGGGATCCTTGCCCAGTTTTGGTATCAGAGTTATACTAGCTTCATAAAATGGGTTCGGGAGTTTGCCATCTTTTGCTATGTTCTGGAAGAGTTTGTGTAGGATTGGTGTTAGTTCTTCCCTAAATGCTTGGTAGAATTCTCCAGTGAAGCCATCTGGTCCAGGGAACTTTTTTGTTGGTAATCCCCTGATAACCTTTCTATTTCTTCTATTGCTTTGGGTCTGTTGAGATTCTTGACATCCACCGAGGATAGTCTAGGGACTATTCAAGAATTTTCCCATGTCTTCCAAATTGTTGAAGTCATTGGAGAACAATCCTTTGTAGTACTGTGTAATTATCCTTTTGACTTCATTAGGGTCTGTTGTAATGTCCCCTCTTTCACCCCTTATTCTTGCTAGTGAATTTGTTCCCTCCTTTCTTTGGTTAGGTTTGCCAGTGGTCTATTGATTTTGTTAATCCTTTCAAAGAACCAACTTTTTTCACTATTAATTTTTTCTTATAAAGTTTTCCCATAGTTTTCTTATTTTCCCTCTTCTGAATCTCAGCCATGATTTTTATAATTTCTTTTCTTTTTCTATTAGTAGGGTTGTCCTGCTGACTCTGCTCTAGTTGTAAATTTTGTGCCAGGATATTAATCATGAGTGTCTCTTCCTTTCTCAGGTGTGCATGTATTGCTATGAAACTTCCTCTGATGACTGCCTTTTCTGTATCTCATAAGTTTTGGTATATCGTGTGTTCATTCTCGTTGATTTCTAGAAATTTCCTAATTTCATCTCTGATCTGCGCCTGTACGCACTCCTTTTGCAGTAGAGAGTTATTCATCCTCCAATTGTTTGCTCTTGTTTTCTTTGTATTCCTTTTGTTGATTTCCAGCCTTATGGCACATTGGTCAGAGAGAGAGGTCTGTATGATTTCAATGTGCTTAAGTTTATGTAGATTCGCTTGATGCCCCAGGATGCCGTCTATCTTTGAATATGTGCCAAGTGGGCTTGAAAAGAATGTGAATTAATTGTATTTGGATGAAAAGCTCTTTAAATATCTATCAGGTCAAATTGTCTAATTGTGGTGTTTAGATCTCCAGCCTTCTTGTTGAGTTTCTTTCCCTGTGATCTATCTTTCTTAGAGAGTGGTGCGTTGAAGTCACCCACTGTAATTGTTGAGGCTGTGATTTCTTTTTTAATCTTTTGGAGTGTTTGGTTGACATATTCAGTGGGTTTCTCATTCTGGGAATATATGTTTTCAATGCTTAGTGGTTCTTTGGCTACCATTTCCTTGTGCATTATATAGTGTCCCTCCTTATCTCTTTTTATGCTTTGCATTTTTAGGTCAATCTTTTCCAAGATTAGGATCGCAACTCCTGCTTTTTTTGAATTGTTGTTTGTTTGGAATGACTTTCTCCAGCCTTTGATTCTCAGCCTATTTTTGTCTGTAGTCTTGAGATGTGTCACCTGTAGGTGGCAGATTGATGGGTTTTGTTTTCTTAGCCAGTCTGCTAGTCTCAGTCTTTCAATGTCTGAGTTAAGGTCATTGGTATTCAGGGTCATTATCTCCATCTGCAGACTCTGTGGTGTCAAAATCTCTTTCTTTATATAAATACATGTGAGTATCACTGGTTTTCTTCTGGAGAGAACCCAACCTAGCACATTAACAATATGAAATATGCTTACTCTCTTTGCTTGCTTGCTTCCTGAAAGCAAGGAGGACTTGAAGCATTTGCTGATGAAAATCAGACTATAGCCTTCAATGTGCATAGCAACTCAATGTTTTAAGAAAGCAAATTCCTCATAAATGGATCAATTAACATCACAACAAAATGAGAATAGAATGATATTACCAAGGATTTCATTTTTCTTGGATTCACAGTCAATGCTAATGGAACAGCAGTCAATAAATCAAACAATTAATTATTATGCACAAATCTTCTGCACAAGACATTTTTAAAGTGTTGAAGAGGAAGGCTGTCACTTCAGTACTGAGGCATACCTGCCTCAAGCCATAGGATTTTGCATCGTTTCATCTGCATGTGAAAGTTGGACATTGCATAAGGAAGACTGGAGAAGAAGTGATGTCTTTGAATGATGGTGCTGATGAAGCACATGGATAGTTCTGGGGAATGCCAGAAGAGCAAATAAGTCTGTCTTGGAAGAAGTAGAGTCAAAATATTCCATAGAAACAGGGATGGTGAGACCTCATCTCACATATTTTGGATATATTATTGGAGGAAACCAGGTGTTGGGAAAGGACACCATGCTTGATAAAGTAGAAGATCAGCCAAACAGGGAAAGCACCTCAAAGAGATGGATCGACTGTGGTAACTGCAGCAGCCACTCAAACCCAAGAACAATGGTGGGAATGGCTCAGGGCCAGCAGGGCCCTGTTCTATTGTACTTAGAGTTGTTATAAGTTGCGGACACCCAATGACAACAACATGGTATAATCGTAAGATAAACTTATGACTTCTTATGTCTTCTTTTCTCACTGTCCTGCTTTTTTCCTGGCACTACAGACAACGGAAGGATCATTTGGATGAGGCAGGCATTAATCACTAAAGTGACATTTTTGCTACTTAGACCTTTGTAGCAGATTTGCAAAGTGTTGTTTGTTTTCTTGGCATCTGGACATTGATTGTTATTGCAAATAGAGCAAGATCATTATTGACGACTTCAATTATTTATTTATTTATTTATCTTGAAGTTATGATATTCTCAGGCCTGTTGTGAGGATATTTATTTCCTTTATGCTGTTGTCCCTGTAAATAATTGTTCCTATTAGTTCACTGAGCATCATAAGCATGACATGTTGTTGCAGCTATTAATCTCCTTTTGCTGTGGTTAGTGCTGGAAAGGGGTAATTTTAAGTCACAAAGCATATAGGGAAACTGCTCCCAGCTATAGTACTCTTGGAGTGAAGTTTCAAATTAACAGAAATTTCTACTTAATTAAGGTAAAACAAATTTATGCTCGATGTGATTAAAATGATCAGGATTGCAGGATGGCTCATTAACAGCCTCAAATATGCAGTTCACACAGCCGTGCTTACTGAATATAAAGAGGACTTAAAGTACTTCACTGAAGAAGATCAACAGCTTCATTCAGGCTTCAGTAAGAATTATATTCTAACAGATAAATATATTTTAATCCTCACATCTGGACCAAGAAACATGATAAAGGGAGAAAAGATCAAAATTGTCAAGATTTTGTTTCACCTGAATTCACAATAAATGCCCATGGAAACAGCACTGAAACAAAGCCAATGCCATATTTTATTGTGTATGTCTGCTGGAAAAGACTTTTGAAAGTATTAACAAGCAAACATCTCATGTTGAGGACCCAGTGTAGCTGCTTTGATCATAGTATTTTCAATTGTCTCATAGTGTTTGGATAGGTGACCACCTTTCCCCTGGCAGTTCCTGGTGCCTGCAAGCAATGCAGGAACTGAACAAACAGGTGGGAGAAGGCAGCACTGCATGTCTTTTGAGCAATAAAGTCCAGACACAATGGGGACAGGCCCCCAGCAGGTCTACACCAAGGAAAGGGTGAAGATAGTGAAATCACCACCACCACCTACACACACACACACCTCCCTGCCCAGAGCTGAAAAGTGCCTCTTATATGTCTGGCAGGGGGCATTGAGCTCTGGGAAAGGTCCCTGGTCAACTGGGACAGAACTCTGTCCTTATTTAGAAGGGTCCTGGGTGGTCAGGCTCCATAGCTCCCTTGTTTATGCTATCTAGTAACTCCTCAGACCACTCAGTTGGCTTTCTCCGTCCTTGTCATTATGTATGTAAATACAGGGAAATGAATATTGCAGACCAAAGACAACTTGATCAATTATAGTGTTGGCAAAGAATATTAAATAGAGTACACTTATATCACCAAAGAATGATCAAATCTATTTTGTAGGAGCACACCCAGAATACTTCTCAGAAGCAAGGATGTTGAGATTTCATTTCTGTACTTTGGAAATGAAATCAGAGAGGACTCCATGGAGAAAGTCACATGCTTGCTGAAACAAAACAATCATCAAAAAAGATAAGGACCCTTAAAGAGATGAAATGACACCATGGCTTCAGCAGTGGGTTCAACATCGTAATGACTGTGGAGATGGTGTGGGACCAGGCAGACTTTCTTTTTTTTTTTTTAATCATTTTATTGGGGGCTTGTACAATTCTTATCACAATTCATGCATGCATCCATTGTGTCAAGCATATATGTACATTTGTTGCCATCATCATTCTCAAAACATTTGCCTTCCATTTGAGCCCTTAATATCAGCTGCTCATTTTCTCCCTCCTTCCCCACATTCCCTACCTAATGAACCCTTGAGCATTCATAAATCATTATTATTTTTTCACATGTTACACTATCCTACATCTCCCCCTGCCCTCTTCTCTGGTGTCCAACCCCAGGGAGGAGGCTATATGTAGATTCTTGTAATTGGTTCCCTCTTTCTCCCCCACATCCCCTCCACCCTCCAGGTATCGCCACTCTCGCCACTGATCCTGAAGGAGTCATCTGTCCTGGATTCCCTGTGTTTCCAGTTGCTATCTGTACCAATGTACATCCTCTGGTCTAGCCAGATTTGTAAGGTAGAATTGGGATTATGATAGTGACAGGGAGGATGCATTTATGAACTAGAGGAGAGTTATATGTTTCATTATTGATACCCTGCACCGTGACTGGCTCACAACCCCCCAGTAATGGGGTGTCCAGTTGGCTATCTATGGACTTTGAGTTTCCACTCTGCACTCACCCACATTTACAATGATATGATTTTTTTGTTCCTTGATACTTGATACCTGATCCCTTCAACAGCTCGTGGTCACACAGGCTGGTGTTTCTGCCATGTGGGCTTTGTTACTTCTGAACTAGATGGCCACTTGTTTATCTTAGCGCCTTTAAGACCCCAGATGCCATATCTTTTGATAGCCGGGCACCATCAGCTTTCTTCACCACATTTGCTTATGCACCTGTTTGTCTTCATTAATTGTATCATGAAGGTGGGCACCCACTGATATGATTTTTATTTCTTTGATGTCTGATAACTAGTCCCTTCTGCACCTTGTGGTCAGACAGGCTGGTGTGCTTCTTCCATGTGGGCTTTGATGCTTCTCAGCTATATGGCCTCTTGGTTATCTTCAAACATTTAAGACCCCAGACGCTATATCTTTTTATAGTTGGGCACCATCAGCATCCTTCACCACATTTGCTTATGCACACATTTTTCTTCAGCAGCTGTGTCAGGAAGGTGTGCATCCTGGAAGCAGGCAGATTTTCATTCTGTTCTATTAAAACTGCACACGATGCAACAGCACTGAAAAGGCATTCCCATGGTCGTCACGAGGCTTAAAGAAGCTAAACAGCCAATACCGTGAAAGTGTTTGGCTTTAAATAGATAAATGATATGTGTTTGTTAGCATTAACTGCACATCTTTTAAGCACGGCCATATATTTTGATAATATTTTGAGTGGGGACACTATTGCTCATATATTATCCACGTCTACCTATCCAAAAAACTCAATGGCCATCAAGTTGATCTCAACTCACAGTGACCCTACAGGACAGGGTGGAAGAGTTGCACCCAGTTTGCAAGTCAATCAGGGGCACACCGCACTGGTCCAATGAAAAGCTCTAATGGAGCTTGCAACCGGGCGTCATCTCTCATTCTGTGTCTCTCAGTCCAGAGCTACAGAAACTCTGGTTGATAAAGCAACAGACCATGAGTGGGTGGGGTGACTTTTCACATCCCATCACAACCACATACGCTGACTAGGGTGATGAGCAGCTATAGAACTCCCTATCAGTATTCGTTATTTGTATGGGCATGGGACGAAGCCCACCAAAACTTTGCATCTGCTGGCTCTGGGTGGGAAAACTAATGTGGAAGTAGCAAGCTTAAGCAATGGGAAAATACAGAAGTGAGAGTCAGCAAGTTAGCAAATGAGCCTTAGGGTACTTCAGAACCAACTTTTCTCTATGTTGGAAATATCTGAATTGCTACTGCAATAAACATAGGTGTACCATAGAAACTAAATTGTGGGAGCTAGGTGGCAGCTGTTCACTAGAAACAAAAGTTTCCCGTGTCTCTAATCTTATCTTGGTTAAGCACATGTGAAAGAAAGTATTGGCCAGCATTCAATACAGGTCAGTAAAAACTCAGAATAACTGGGAAGAAACTAAGCATTAAAATGATTATTTAATGATCTAAAAAATGTGTAATTGCTTCCAATTATACTGCCATGGCTATGTATGTGAATGCAAGGCTTTACGCTCAAGAAGTGGCCTCTGTGACTGTATTTCTGTCACAGTCTTCAAACGATAAAGCTATAAAGAGCAAGAACAAAGTAGTTGAGGGCACATGTTTGGCAAGGGGTGAAAAGAAGAAGGTGCCTATGTTTACAAATGGATCACTGAGAAGATGGAGTTGCTTTTTGTCTTACCTGCATTGATGGTCACACCAATCTTCACAGGACAGAATGGCAAAGAGCTAAATACATGCACACAATAATGAATGTATGAGAGTGAATTTCACCCATGTCAATTCTCTGGTGGTGGTTTTGGACTATACGCGAGTAAGGGGCAAACGGAACGAAGGGCACACATGATCTTTGTGCATTGTTTCCTACAATTGCATGTGAATCTACAATGATCTCAAAACAAAAAGCACTCTTGACAAGTGATCCAAACTCCAATGTGTTGCTTCCTTAATATGAGACAATCAGAGCCACAAGAAATGATTTAATTAATCTCCAAAGCTTACAAGTGTTGAGGAATTCATTTCTTGAATCTATACCATCCAAGCCACTGTTGACCTCATGTTTGTGTAATTTTTGCCACAAGACCAGAGCAAAGGAGAGAGCGTGCGATTGGCTTTCCCCTAGCCGGCTTTAAACACCTCTTGCTGGGGAGGCATAGTGTAAGGTATCGGTTGACCTTCTTGGCTGAGTTAGGCCCACCTATATAATGTACCTAAGCATGCCCAAGGTATTGGTTTTACCTGGGCTTAGGAAGTCCTAGTCCGTGCATGCTCAGTTTGGGGTTCTCCCATAGGTGTCCAATGGTTTCCTGATTTCTTTCTAGCCTTCTCTGTGGGGGCCCTTGTAGGCATTGGAGGGCCAACCCCTGTCCCCTGGGTCCCTCAATCTAGCTACCTAATATATTGTTACGTCAAATTACTTTCAATTCAATTGCTCAAAACACCCAGGCAACAAAGCATTCAAACTGAGAGTGGGATTTAATGAGAACTCAGAAACAACATTGGTTATTGAAGAAGGCAAAGGAAAAAGAGCTTGGGGAGTGTTCACGAGTGCTTTCCCCCTCCCGCACCCCAACCCCCAAGGACCAGATCTGATAGCTTTGTGTGTAACATAAAGTCGGAGTACTGAGGACAAAGCCGGCTCCAAGACTGCTCAATGAGAAGAGCCACCAAATCCCACCTGGCCAATTTCTTTTGCAGTGAAATTGAGGGAAGAGTTGACTGCCATGGGCATGGGTCACGTGAAGATCCCTGAGAAAACCACAGCCAGATTAAGACAGGAAGCTGTAAAGAAAGTAGAAATATGAATCAAAGTATCTACAGTTTATTCACCACCAAACCCCAGAGCCCCAGCAGGGTTCACACAAGCTATCACTTCTTAATTGCATTCAAAAGTGAGAGGGTCAGAAGCAGGAAGCTATTTGTCAGCCTGATTACCTGTGCTGGGCAGCTATTGTGGAATCCTCTTGGGGAGTCTAGGTGGTTTATATGATGTGTGGAAGACACAGAAAATATCGCAGCTAGATGGCAATTCTGGAGATAAATGGCTCAAGGGAAGAAAATTATCCCACATTTTGCCTGGTCTTATAAGGAAAATGGGAAGAAAAGCACCGAGGTATGTTTAGACTCATGTGTGACTCAAAAATAACAGGAGGGAAACAAAAAGAACACATGAATGCTGGTTACCTCAAATTAGCAAAGATCCTTTAATTCCCAATAAATTTTATGTATTTAGAAAGTTCAGATGAGATGTCCCTAAGCAAAAGGACAACACAGAGGAAGATGGTAAAACATGTCTCCCAAGGTGGACAAGAAGCAATAGCAGATACTCCTCAAATAGGGTGTGAGGAAATCACCTCTGCTTGAGTCATCTAGTGTCCTTGGAATCAGCGAGCCATGCTTATTCAAGTAGGACTTTTAGGACTCCATTGTGCTGGTCAGCTCCTTCCAGGCAGGATGGAGAGTCTATTTAAATGCATTCTGCCAGCATCTACCAAGCAGGCAGAGGCAATTGGGAACACATTTCTCTGGACATTTTTTTCTCTCTCTTTGAGGAAGCCCCTTTATTTTCCTGAAATTGCCGCTGATGCAAGGAAATACAAAGTAAATGATGCAGAAGCCGATCTGAATCTTTGCTTGCAGCCTTATTGTTTATTGAATCATAGGCTACCTGCCCTGAGATAAATATAATTATGGAGCAATTATCCTATGTTCCTCAGGTGAAAGAAAAATGAATCTGAGATAGATTACATCCAACTGTTTAAGTTTAGAAAGACTGTGTAAACTCAGGCATAGTTGAAGCATTATAAAAAATAGTTGGACAATTGTAGTTGCTTTATTGAGAATTCAATTTTCATTCTACCTCAGTACTTCTCAAAATGTAGTAAGCAAGAATCATCTGGGGATATTTGTGAAGTGCAGATTCTAATTAGGGAGCTGTGGGTAGTGCCCAATATTTTGTATTTCTAATAAAAGCCCTAAATGCTGCTGCTGATGATGAGGAGGAGGATGCTCAGGACATACTTTGTACACAAAGGTTCTAGCTCAGTGAGCCTGGGATAAAAATCAAGTCTACGGACCCTGTTTGTAAGAGAGCTTTGTTAACTGTGTTTTCCCAGTCAACTAGGTCTATTTGCTTCCTCACTTCCTATCATGAACTACAAACATACATGAGCATTGAAAGGTTAATACCATGAACCTGTATACCCAACTAAAGTCAAGAACTTAATATTTTCCATATTTGCTTTCCCTGCCCCTGGCCTCATCCTCCATATACTATTTTAAGCTACAAAATAATACAAAGACTCCAACTCAAATATAATTTAAGGAGAAGATTCACTAAGTCTTAAAAGACACAGACATAGCATCAGGATAAGGGAGACCATTAGCAGGAAGTCATAACAACATCCAAGATTTCACAATCAGGAACCTAATTCAATAAGGTACGGAATAAAGGAATCTCACAAGTGCAAGATTGGTCGCAGATGAAAACATCACAGCTGCTGCCAGAAGGACACTGAGAATTTCAAGCCTCTCCACTCCTCGGTTCTTGTCCCGCTCACACAAAGGTTTTAGGCAAGGGACAAAAGTCAGCCCCGAGTCAGAGAAAAGGTTTGAACAGATAGAGGCAGCTGAATGACAGGAATTATTTTGGGGGTGGGGGGGGGGAATCCAAAGAACCTTAGTCTAAAAGGCCCACAAGAATGTGGAGCTGCTAATGGTGGACTTTCTGGAGGGTCTTCTGCTATTGGCTGGTCCTCTATAGTGTCCCTCTTCTGCTCAGATCACTCCAGAAATGATACTGTGCCCTTATATCCACCCCCAAATCCAAGAGTCTATTGTGCCGTGGTGTGTGAATATCTTGTTTTTCTCCACCCAGTCTTCATAGTCTCTGGTCCCTTCCATTGTTAAGAAAATGTGTCTTATCTGCCTTTCCCCTTCCTTTGTGCTGAAGAAGTATGTCAAGAGGTATGTGCAGAGAAACAGGTGTCCATCTCCCTTGGTTACAATTTCTGCCAGATTCATGCCATCACCACATCTTCTCCCTGAGCCAGCCTCTGGTTACCTAACACAACTACAGATGGAACTTCAGAGGGGACAGCAGGACCATGATTATGCTAGCTAGAGGAGCTCACAAGATTGGTCCAGGGCCTTCCAGTCAAGGCACGACTGACACAGCATGCCACCTCCTGTCCTGACCCGAGCATGGAAGCTAAAATCTACGTGGGGCTCAGCACATCGATTTGGGGCTTTCATTGTCATCCGTGGCCTTTTGCAAATGGGTGCTCAGAATGTGAGGTCACATGCAAGGTTCAGGCATTGCTTTGGTTTCTCTAGAGACCTCTTTCTCTCTCTCTCTCTCTGACCATTTTTCCATGACATTAACTCGTCAAAAAGCTCAAAGTGTTAAGTTCTGGGAATGGTTGTCCTCAGTCCTTGTTTCTTGATGCAGAAAGATTTCATATGGCAGAAACACACGTCCAGGTCAAAGTAAACTTTTATGAGTGAAATAAAGCTTGTGGTAGATAGTGCATTGTCACAGATAAGAATGGGCCATCCCTGGAAAGCATGGAGGGTTACATGGAGAAACGTGTGAAGAGACCATGGAGAGAACAGCAAAGGAAGGGTGGTGGGATCAAAATAGGAAAGCCTAAAGCCATGCCTCCACTTTGTAAGCCCTCCTTCACAATTGGTCTCCTCTCAGACCCATTTGGGGAGCGTGGTTGTGTGTGTGTCTGTAGATTCTAGGGGATGCTCTCTAGTGTACATGTGATATATCATGTAGCTGGTGCTTAACACACATATCTCTTCCCATACTCCTAAAGCCATCTAACATGCGCCTGATCTCTTAGGAAGAACCCTTGGATTTAAGGGCCATGGCTTGCTATTCCTTGCTGTCTGGTGGACCTTTCAGGAAGAACTCATTTTCCCTAAGCCTCTTGCCTATCAAAAGCATTTGGTTTGAGACAGTTTCATATTTGAGATCTGTCTGGTGGTTTGCTTATGGTGCTAATTTTTCTTTGAATATACATTATGCCTAGTAATTTGAATGGATTCAGTTTAAACTTTCTTGACAAGTATGTCTTGATAGTGCATACTTAATATTGCAACAAATCAAGAAGTTCACAAAATCCGAATCATCCACTACTAGTGATATTGGCAGTGCTCATTTGGTCACAGTTGTAACAGCCAGGTTTCCCAATTGTAAGTGTGCACTTTCCCTATGCAGTTTTTAGCAACTAGTCGCTAATCTGTGATGTGAGAATTTGGCCAGCCTACTTCTAAACAGTCAAAGAGATCAAAAGTCAAGATGGTGCATTACATTAGGTAAATCTGCTGCATAAGACCTCTTCAAAGTGTTGAAAAGGAGGATGCTACTTTAAGGACTGGAGTGTGCTTGACCCAAGCCGTGGAATTTTCAGTCACCTGATACGCATGCAAACATTGAACATTACATAAGGAAGACTGGAGAAGAACTGATGCACTCGAATCAAGGTGCTGGAGAAGAATATAGAAAGCACTGACACAGAACAAACCTTGAAAGAAGTACAGCCAGAATGCTCCTTAGAGGGAAGGAGACACCTTCGTATTTTGGACATATTATCAGGAGAAACCAGTCCCTGGAGAGAAACATTATAAAAACAAAAACCAAACTCACTGCCATCAAATCAAGGCTGACGCATAATCAATGCTGCCATCAAATCAATGCTTACCCTAGAGGATAAGATGGAACTCCCCGGTGAATTTCCCAGACTAAAAGTCCTGTCTTTCTCCTAAGAGGAAGCCAGTGGTTTGAAACTGTTGACCTTTTGGGTAGCAGCCCAAAGCATAACCTCTAGGCTACGGCCTTTCTGGAGAAGAACAGTAGGCCTGGTAAACTAGAAGGGCAGTGAAATAGAGGAAGACCTTCCACAAGGGGGATGGACACCGGGCTGCAATAATAGACTCCAATATAAGAATAGTTGTGAGCGTGGGATTAGCTGTCACGTAACCCTTTGCCTCACCTCGGATTACACACGCAGTTAGAAGGGATTGTTAATCTCAGATTAAATAAGGACTGGCTACACGTGTATAAGGAAAGCACACATGCCTACGAGGAAAGGATTAATTCTCCAGAAAGAACGCACAGGTGCTTACATGAAGGAGGGGTCAGTGTTGTTATTGACCAGAGAGATGCGAACCAAGACTTACCGCCATACAATTACAGTCATTGGTTTGGAAGAAATTTGCAAAACTATAAGAAAGAGATTTGAAGGTGGTGTCAATGGATTAACTTTGAAAAGTTTGGCATTCTCTCTGAAATTTAGTCCTTCATATTCCTGTGATTCATCGATTCCACTTTCCATTTCCATTGGAGGAATAGGTATCCCAGAGAATAGAAATTATTACAAATGTAATAAACATAATAAACTGTTCATAGTCATATTATTTCTGGTCAGAGCTGCTCTCCAGTGCTCACTCCTCACTACCTGTTTTATGTACAAAGTTACCTTTTCCTTTCTTTCTAGTTATCATATGGAATTGTTAGAACTATCTTTGTCCCAGGAGCAAAATCTTGAAAACAAGACAAATATATATCAATAGAAATGTGGATGAATAAACATGGTAAACTTATACAATGGAAAATTATGTGCATTTAAAATAAGTGATCTTCAGTAATTCAGTATTAACAATATAGCATTAAGTGAAAAAATAAGTCCCGAGAAATTGCATACAACATGCCATGCTTCTTATAAAGTGTCAACCACGTAAATAAAGATATATCATTTTAGGTCTACTTAGAGAAATCCCTGAGTGGCACAAGTGGCTAAATGTTCAACTACTAGCTGAAAGGGTAGCAGTTCGAACCACCAAGAGATGTCTCAGCAAAGAGGTCTGGTGATCTGTTTCTGGAAATCACAACCTTGACAGCGCTGTGGAGTGATGCTACCATGCACACATGGGAAACATTCGCGCTCAGCAGCAACTAACACCGTAGCCCTGCAATGAAATGATACAAACAGCAAAGAGAGACCTGAGACTCAGAATAATGACTTCTTTCCAGGGCAGAGAGGAAGAACAGCGAAGCTACATTAGAGGAAGAAATTGTCAGAGTCCTGGTTTTTGTTTTGGACAATCCTTTGACATGTGTTTTTACAAAAAACAAATGTGAGGCAATGGCACATTGTAAACCAAAAACTGGTTCATCAATCTCTATGTACCGCAATCTAAAAAACAACAAATAAATAGAAGAGAAATAAAATTGTCAACTCATGAAGGTTAATAAAGTAGCAACAAAGATCCAAAGAAAATCGAGGAGAGATTAATATAGATATAAATAGACATTAATGAGATAAAATACGTAATAACAAAATGAAAACAGAAAATGATCAATAGAAAATAAAAGCTTGTTCTTTGGAAAGATTAATAACAAAGGCAATCCTTTGGAAACTCCAATCAAGCATATAATAAAGAGGGGCCAATAGAATTCCTGGGTATATATTAATTATTTAATAAATCAGAACTTTTTATTAAAAAAATTATTACTCAAGCTACTGATCAGCATCTCAGGTAGTAGGACAAGAGGAGAATGGATAAAAGTATTTTTTCAAGAGTCAAAAACCATCATTTAAGCTGCATTAGTTATCTTTTTCCTTAGTGATTCCCAAACATATTGCATACCTCTATGTGCATATCATTCTTTCTGTCTTGGTTTTCAAATCAAATCAGCCTTTCTGCCATGAGAGACCACCTGTGCCCACTCTGAATTCCCAAGCATTTTGTTTGCATTCAGAATGAAGGGGGTAGAAAGTGTGAGGAACTGATCGGAGGAGTTCTAAGCTTTTCATGTTGCTATGTTTCTGTTTTCTTGTTTATAATGCAAACAATTTGTTAAAACCTTAATTGCTTTACCTTTGCCCATTAAAACATGCTATTAAAAATCATCATCATAAGTAGATATTAATATCGGCTGCTGGCTTTGCTGACCTCCTGTCTACCCGACTCCATTTAAGTCTTGTTTGATGAAAGTTCTTTGCATCTGCAAAGCAAAAGGGCAAACTGATTTATGAACAAGACTTATTGTCACAGCGGCAGATTTGTATAATGAGAAATATATTAAATCTAATGAAGGGAGAGCGTGCCTACCACGGCAGCAAGTCTGCGTTGTGATTAAGTGATTCAATATCCCTCAATGGATTAATTTAGACAATGCATCGGGGTATGGAGCCACTGCCAGACCCCTTCACTCTAATGACAAATGCTAAGCAATGCTGCATATTTGTGCATATGTATTGGGTTTTTAAGGTGTGATGATAAAGTAAGGTGTCACACTCAGGCCTCTACATTAGCAAGATGAATCCCAAAGATGTATATGTCCCAGGAAGATCTAGCAACAATGTCATCTTAAAATATCTACTGAGAGCAAAGCATTTACAATGAAAGTCACATAGTTTTGCCCTTTGCGCCGAGCCCAGCTTAGTGTCCCTGACAAAAACAAAATGCAGTCCAAGTTCATTTGCTCGCTCTTCCTCAAAAGGGCCAATGTCAGATACAAGAAAAATCATGAACTCTGGTTTTCAAATTGAATGCTAGTCATGATTTAATTGTCCACATTGACAGACGCCAGACAAGAAGTGAGGCCGTTCACAGCACGTGAAAGCAACAGTGAACGTGTGCAGACACGCCAGTCACCGTTCTAGAGTTTGGAACAAGTCCACTGGGCAGTGTTTCCAAGTCCATTGGTGCAGCTACAGAAGCAAAGCCGAGTAGCCTCCCGTTAGAGAGAGCACCACAGAATTCCGTGTGGAAAGTAGCATGGTCCCGGCCCAGTGGTCTTTGAACACTCAACTAGGTTGAGCCCACGGCACACAACAGAAAAACTGCTTTGAAGCCCTCAGTGCCACTTGGGAAAAAAAGTCTTCAGTGTCCCAAGGATCTGTTGGTAAGACATTCAAAAATGCTACCACTGGACCCCACCCCTTTATTTCCCTCTACAGAGTTCAGCTGAGACAAAAGTATCTTGGGCGTATGAGCCCCATGATTTTTTAAAAAAAGAGAGAGAGAAAGAAGAAAATGACCTCTTATTTGGTACCCAGACTCAAAATAAGAAAAATAATTCCTTGCCTTGAGCATCTGTTCTGTACACTCAGGGACAAAGATAAATTTGGCAATCCTATATGAGAACTAGAAAGAAAAAGAAGATAATCTTGTGCAGGAGGCTGGCGGTGGAGAATGAGGGCTGAGGGCGAGAGCAGCTCTGGCCAGAAACGAGAGGGAACAAGCAGGGTCACAGGAAGGTTTCTGTTTTTCCTTTTCGATTGATTCGCTTTGAATTCCTCAAATGCACAGCAAAGCCAGAGAGTGAATAAGAAAGTCCCAAGAAGAATTCACACTTTTGAACTATCGTGGTGTTAAAGATTAGTGAATACCACACACTGCTGGAAGAAAGAACAGCTCTGCCTTAGAAGTAATGGAGCAGAATGCGCTTTCCCCTGCTCGATGCTCGCCCTCATGAAGAGATCACTGCAGATGCAGGCGCCACAGCAAAGTCTGGCAAAGAAACTAGATGGTGCCGGGCTATCCAAACAAAGAGTGTCTGGGTCTTAAAGGCTTGTCTTCAAACAAGCAGCCATCTAAGTGAAGTGCAAACGAAGTCCACATGGAAGAAGCACGTGCCCAGATGACCCAGCAATTGTAAATAATATAATCCAAATCTGAAGGAGGGGATAGTATCAGAGTTTAACTTGTGGATCTCTGGTTTGCAGAAGGCTATGGATGACAGTGGAAGCCCAAAGTCCATGTGCAGGGTCCCCACGTGGATGAAGCCTCGGTGACTCCCCTCTTATCACGGCTGATGGATGTGAACAGCCCTGGTACCAGACAGAGAGCATTGTCAAGTGGATTGAGGCAGACATAGTTAGATCAAAATGTAACACCTTACCATTTAATCCACATGGATTAAGCCCCTGATGAATCCCCTCTGATTGCAGACCAGGGTTGTGAAGAGGCTTGCTATCATGAGACTGTTGAAGATGAGTTAGGTTAAAACTGACCACCCTATCAACTGACCACCCTATCAACTGACCACCCTATCAACTGACCACTCTATCAACTGACCACCCTATCAACTGACCACTCTATCAACTGACCACCCTATCATCTGACCACCCTATCAACTGACCACCCTTAAGATCCATTTAAATTTGATCTAGCTTTTATTCTTTTCTTTCTTTTCCATTGAAGTTTCCATTTGTTTTACTTTGTTATCATTGTTAGTTTTAGTCTCTGTGTGAAATCCAGGATAGGTCAGTCTACCGCGGCAGTAATGGGAGCCGTGGTTCCTTGGGGGTGTGGCAAGGGAAGTGAAGGGAATGGAGAGCTAATAACGGTGAGTACAAGGATGAAGTGTCCTAAAACTGATTGTGGCTATGATTGCAAAACTCTTCTTGACGTGACTAAACCATTAAATTGAATTATTTGTGAGTTATATGCCAATAGAACTGTTTGTTTGTTTGTTTGTTTGTTTAAAAGAATGCGCCTTCAAAGCAAGAATGACGAGACTTGGTTGATTATACTGTGGTCGCGCTCCCTGGAGAAGGACCTCTTGCTGGTAGGGTAGAAGGTCAGCGAAAACAATGGAGAGCCTCAGTGAGATGGATGGACACAGGGGCTGCTCAGATAGGCTCAAACCTAGAGGAGGTTGTGAGGATGCCGTGGGGCCGGCAACGCTCCTTCTGCTACGTGTGGAGTAGATCGTGTTAACCACATAGATTTTTGGATTCCTGACGGACCACGATATCATCGACACAGTTTCATCTGTATGGGGGTGTGACCAGAGGTGGGGGAACTTTAGATCTAGTATGGAGCTTAAGTAGCAATCTCATTGTGCAGTATGCTATCAATGTGACCCTGATTACACAATGTGTGTTTTCTAGTCCTTAATTCTGTCATCTCTGAAGTCGTTATACTATTCCAATAAAATGGAAAATAACATATATATATTCATTTTTCCTCATTAAGCTTGAAGATAGGTGACACCTTGTCCCACAGAAGCCTGTTTCTTTTCTTATTTTAATGAGGAATGTGAAAGAGGAGAGTGCGCAAAGGAAGAAATAGAAACACAAGAGGAGAGAATTTGTCTGCATCATCAGGAAGTTGTGATGGGTTGAGAGACCTGGGGAAGAACTTGCGCAGTGCACCGGGGAATGGCAGCTCGTGGAGTGCTTAGTATGGTGGGGAAGAAGAGAGGTCATGAAGAGACAGATGACACTGAATTACACCACAAACACCACCACACCTACTGTAGAACAAGGTCTTCAGAAACCCAGAGTCCTAACAAATAGCGATCAGGTTATTCTATGATCCACTCTGGTGGGATTTTTAGGTGCTAGATTGCTTATGTGAGAGGTCCTGGTGGTGATGAGTGGGTAACTGCACGGTCAGCAGTGTGAAGCCACAAGTTGGCTGTGCAGAGAAGAGCAGGCTTTCGACGCAGGTACAGTCTTGGACACTCACAGAAACATCCCACCCTGTCCTGTAGGATCGCCACGAGTTGGTGTTGACTCGATAGCAATGAATTTTGTTGGTTTGTGTTTTTGTTTTGAGACTGCTTAGGCAGAATGGCTACTTGACCTGAGCAAATATGATTTGATAGAGAAATGTTCATTTTTAAGTCATACTAATTTCAATTAAACCCCGGAAACAGCAAATTCACTTCCAAATATTTATGGAGGAAAAAAAAGTCCAAGCACTGAACAAAAATGCAGGTAGCCGAGTCCTACATAACCTCCACCTGGGTCTGAGCCTGGTGTTTCCGTTTCTCTGGCCTTCCCCAGGGGGTTCTGTGCTCTGTAACTTACACCACAGGAGAATGAAATCATGGTCATCTGAAAGGTTTTTGACTTTGCAGAACAATAAGAATTCCGATGGGCAAGATTTAGGCTATAGAGTGGATGGGGTAAGTTTTCCCAACAAAATTCTCCTAGCATAGCCATTGCTACCCCGGAAGAATCAGCAGGCACATTATTGTGACAAAAAACAAATAAAACAAAACTCAACATAACTTTTCTGGTCTTTATTTTTTTCATTAATCCATTTTCAAGTTTCTAAAAAGCTCTGATAATAAGCCCACGTGATCATCTTATATCCTTTGAGAAAATTCCTTATGATAACTGCCTCCCTTGGAATCCAAAAATCAAAACAAAACACTGTTGCCTTAACTTCAGGAGCTCACTTCTCTGTCTCAAATTTACCTAGCCCAGCAGATCCTTTTGGAAATCGGTTTTGATGGTATTTTTTTCCCTGGATCATTTTAGTATATCTTAAACTCCTCCCTGATTCCATTCCATTCCTTAAAATTGTCTTTGTTAGCTTTGATTTTGCTTAAAAGATTGATGGAAAGGTCAGGTCTTTGAGTAGCTGATCTTCTCAAAATGCTTTTAGCGCTCCTCTAGCAGAGAGCTTGCTGGGTTAAGATGTGCGCTTAAAATTGAAAATGCCAAATCCTGTGTGATGTCAATTTTAGTCACTCTCACAAAAATTGCAATTCTCCTACCAGTTTCTGGATTTTAGTCAAAGTTTCTTAGTTTGTTCAGGTTGACAGCCTTTCCCCTGGCTGTCATTCTGAGATCTTCCTTGGAAGATCTAAAAGCTTGTTCTATGTGGACAACCAAACTCCCGTTAAATCTGTGAAATGTCTGGATCCATGATAGGAGACGGGATCACAAGCAGTTTTCAAGTAGCTGTGGATCTAAATACTGGCAATTCAAACCCGCTCAGTGCCTGCCCAGAAGAAAGCGCCAAGCATGGCTTCGATGACAGTCAAGGGGACTGTGGAGACTCCTGCCACTCTACAGCACACAGGGTCACTGGGAGTTGGAATTGACTTGATGGAAGTAGGTTTGTTGTTTTCAGGAGTGGGGAACTTTTTTTCTGCCAAGGGCCTTTTGCATATTTATAAGATCTTATGAGAGCCATCCTGGTCAAACATCTAATTAACTCACCCCTACTATGATGGTTGGAACTGCTTCTTTTTGGTAAGGCCCAAGAGTTGGCATTGATTTTGATGACCTATACAGCCAAGACCTGATATTCCCCACCCCTTTTTTAGATAGATTGAAAAAAATGGGGGGCGGGGGTTAAAGCATTCAAGCCATCCAAATCTGTTCAATAAATTCAGCTTAAACAACTGAATACCTATATAAAAATAAATATGTTAACTTCAACCATTACAAAATGCATAAAAATTAGCTCAAAATATATCATATCAACTAACACAAGAGTTAAAATTATTAGAAGAGAAGGTATTGATATAAAATCATAGAGATCTTTATTAAATAAAAATATCAAAACGTGACACTATTGTGCCTTGATCTAAGAAGGTGGTGTTTCAACCTCCTAAGGCTTCCCCCAAAGAGTTCTGTGCTCTGTGGTTTATAGCATGCCCAAACAGTGATTTGGGAATCCTTGAAAGACGCAAATCACATTCCCTTCTGTTGCTCTTTGAGTTAAAGAATCAAAATAGAGTTGGAAGGGACAAGAACATGGTTGTAAGGAGGATCAAGTAAGGTTTCCCAGTGACAGTCTTGCACTCATGCGGACCCTGTACATAGACCAAGAGGCAATGATTGGCACAGAATAAGGGGATAGTGCATGGTTTAAAGGGAAAGGTGTATGTCATGGTTGTTTTCTTTTTCTATACTTTACGTTTTCCTCCACCTTTATGCTAAGCAAATAGTCTGAGAAGGTGGACTATATGAAGGAGAAATCATCATCAAGCTTGGGAGAATCTGTAATCTTCGTCTCACAAACTGTGATATATGACATGAAGATCGCACATCCTAACTTATGTGAACAAGGTTGAAAAAAGCACTGATGAAAATCAGAGATTATAGTCTTCGAGATTATGCCTTGACAGAATGAAAGCAAAAATCCCCACTCCTGGGCCACTAAGCAACATCATTATAACAGAGGAAAGATTGAAGTGGCCAAAGATTTTCTCTTGCATGGGCCCACAATTAATGGAAGCAATGGTCAAGAATCAAATGAATTATTGCATTGGACAAATCTGTTGTGAAATGAACCTTGAAACTATCAAAGAGCAAAGGTATTGTCGTGGGGACTAAGTGCACCCAACCGATGCCATGATATTTTCACTCGCTCCACGTAAAGCTGGAAGCTGGACAATGAATGAAGAAAACAGAAGTACTGAAGCATTTGAATTATGGTGGTGGGAAAGAATATTGCACACACCATGGACCACCAAAAGAGCAAACAAATCTATCTGGCAGAAAAAAAGCCTCCCCACTCATGGTTGATACTTCAATACAACCTGGAAATCTCAGCAAGGAATTACAAAATGATATCAATAACTTTAGAGAGATAGTTTAAGCAGTACTTTAAGGTAAAGGTGTAGTTTTAAATGCTATCACAGAAAACAGAAAGCCAATGATTAAACTTATACTTTAAGAAACTAAAATTTTTAAAAAACAGAATAAAAGATATAGGTTCATTGGTAATTTTTAGAAAACATTTAAGGATAAATAATATTATTTTCACATCAACTTTGATATAGTCAAAGTTGAAAATATGTTTCTCAATTCATTTTGTATGTTATTCTGTTATAAAAACGAATCAGACAACGATAGGACAAGAAAAGAACACTGTAAGTTTGTACCTTCATGAGTAGTCGCCAAATCCCTTTTAGAAAATATTAGCAAATGAAATCCAGCAATATATTCAAAATAAATTGTGATCAAGTGGATTCTTTTCTTGGGCACAAGTTTAATTAAATATTCAAAGAAAAAGGCAAGTAAATAACTCAGTAATAAAATGGGCAAAACAGTTAAGTAGACACCAAACAAAAAGAGAAAACCACACAGTTATTAAGCACATGAAAAGATTCTCAACAACTTTAATCACACAAAGTAAAACAACAATAAAAATATCTCTGTAATAGATAAAATTTTTAAGGTAATGCAGGTGAGCATTTGAGTCATGGTATTGGTGAAGACTACTGAAGGTACTATTGGCTGCCAGATGAGCAAACAAATGAGTCTTGGAAGAAGAACTGCTTCATCTCACATGCTGTAGACATGTCAGAAAAGGCCAATCCCTGGCAGAGGGATTGGTAAACTAGAAGAGCAAACAAAAAGCAGAAGACCAATGGGCTTAACAATAACAATTGCGAAGATGGTGCAGGCCCAGACAGTGGTTTATTCTGCTGTCCATACTGTAGTTCTGCATCAGTACCAACAGGATGACACCTAATAGCAACAAATGTGGGTGGGGATATGAGGCAAATGGAACATTTACATGTTGTAGGTAGCAAGCCTAATGGTTAAACTACATTGGAAAACAGTTTGCCAGTGTCTCATAGATGTAAACATAAGCACACTATAAAACCCAGTAATCACACTTCTAGATATTTACCTTAGAGTCACTAAAGCATGCGCCCCATGGAAGCTTGGGCATGTGCTCACATAACATTATTTACAGTAGGCAAAAATCAAAAACAACCCAAATGTTCATCAACAAATTGTGTTATAACCATAGAACAGAACAGTGAAAAAATTTTAAATAGCCACTGATATGTGCCACAACATGTATAAAAAGACATAATGTTGAGGATTATGTACTTTACAAAGTTGTAGGGAATTATAGGAAAAATGATCAGAGGTTGCCTAGAGTCAGGACTAGGATAAGCATTGACTGCTGGAATAGCCCTGGAGAACATTCTGGAGGTGATTGGATGTTCCTTCTTTATTTAGTGTTGCTTACATAAATGTGTACAGTTTTTAAAATTCAACTAATGGAAACTGGGTAATTCATGTAAATTATAGCTCAAGAAAGTCTAAAGGGTTAAAGGGTGGGTTAAGCATTGAGCTACTAAACGAAAGTTTGGTCATTGAAACCCACTAGCCAGTCCACAAGGGAAAGACGAGGCAGTCTGCTACCCTAAAGATTACAGCCTGTCCTTAGCCCCCTGGGGACCAGTTCAAATCTGTCCTACACTGCTCCTATGAGTCAGGGTGCTCTCTTCGGCAGGGGGTTTATGGGTCAAAAGAGATTTGACAACACACAACAAGAACAAAGGATCCTTGACTTCCTCATTTTCAGCGGATAAAGCTGAGAGCCAGAGATGGAATGAGCAACTGATTTCACATGGTCCCTTTAAGCATGGCCAAGAGTGGGAGCACACCGTGAACCAAGAGAAAGGAGGTCCTGTGGTCCAGTTATCGTGCAAAGTAAACCTTGTTCAGGGTAAATTCTCAACCTTGAAAGGGTCTGCTTGTTGGACTGGCAAAACAAAAAACAAAGCATTTTCTCTTTGACCCACAGATGAAGAGAGTTGTCAGGGCGATTTGAAGCAAATTGCCTTCAGCAGTTCACCACCATTTTTTTCCTCTTCCTCTCTCAGTCTCAAGAGGTTCCCAATCGAAGTGTTCTTGTGAAAAGTGGGTGCTTGGACTTCATGCTCAGGATTTATTTATGATGAAATTATTTCAAAGCAAACCTTCTCACATTCTAAAATGCATAGCAGTAAACTAATAATGTTTTAGTTATCAAAAACACATATCTACATGTATACCCATTCCTACATATATGTTTATATAGAAAGAGAACAAAAAATGGCAAAATATAATGTTGAAACTGACCAGGATCAGTGCAGAAAACGAAGAGCTATTAGAGAACATATAGTTAGAGATGTAAGCTCTTTGAGGAAGCAGGGGGAGAAAATAGTCAGTGGGGGGAAGCAATGAGCGAGGAGGAATAAGAAAAGAGAGAGAAGAAAGAAGGAAGATAGAAACACAAGGAGGGAAGAAGAGAGACATACTCATTGCTGAACCAACGTACTCTCATTCCTCTCACAAGCATTTGTTCTGTGCTCGCCCTTCTTTCTCTAAAGGTTGATCTCAGACCTGGTGAGATCAGAGGGAAATCTTCTCTTTTCCTAGGGAAAACTGGCTGTTAAACACCCAAATTGCAAAGACAATTGCAAGCTGCTCATTTGTCCTTATGGAGGCATCAATCTATAGAAAAATATAAGGAGTCCTGGTGATGCAGTGGTTAGGCACTCAGCTATTCACTGAAAGGTTACGAGTTCAAATTCACCAGGCACTCCATGAGAGAAAGATGGGGCAGGCTGCTTCCTTAAAGATATCAGGCAGTTCTACTCTGTCCTATAAGGGTGTCCTCTGTCAGAACCAACTTGATAGCAATGGGTTATAAAGCTGGTACTTCCAAAGTGAACTTAGAAAAAGCTCACATTCCTAATTAAGTGTATCTTCTATGATTTTGAGGCAGTTAGTTTATTGTGCCAACCTGGCCGATAGACCCATGTGGAATTAATTGAAGGGTGGAGAGATAAATGGTTCAGCGAGCCTCGCCTTTCTTGACTCTTGCTCTTTGTGCGGCTGCCTTGCTTGTTCTGTGCCTCAATTTGAAAGCTACACTACTTGAGGGACACCTAACCCATGGACTGTGTCGCTGTAATTTGAGGTTCCTTCAAGATCTGCTTCTCCACACCATTGGAATTTACATCTCTTGAGCTGGGGGCTGTCGAATCCTGTCATCTGACTGACTGTTGGTGACCTGCCTTGCTGTTTGCTGCCTGTGCCCGGATAGCCTGACTTGCTCTACAGAGGACTACCTGGCGGCCCTCAAGACTTGAAGGTGTCTCACAGCTGTCTCAAGGGAGTAAGTTGCACTGAGCCATTTGTACTGCTCTATAATTTAATTAACTGTTTATTTCTTGTGTTATAAGTCTATCTGTATAAATATATATATATAATTATTATCATTCTGGTTTTGTTTCTCTAGAGAGCCCTGTCTAACACAGATTTCTTATGTGCTAGTAGTAAGCTTTCAGTGTTGACACCTCACCAGTTGAGGTCCACCAGCTCTCCAGGGGATTGGTTGCCACCAAGATTCTGAGGAGGACTTGCCTGGCCAATCGCCACTCTTCTGCTTCTCCATTGTACTTCTTTCTGGCCCCAGACTTTCACTCCAGCTTGCCTCCAGCGCCTTTCCTGGGAAATAAAATCAAACAAGGGAAAATGCCCCTTAAACAATAGGGCTGTCCGGAGAGAGTCTGGAAAATGAAGGCTGGAGAAGCCAAACATTGATAAACTTAATTAAATTTCTAATGAAAACAGAGGCAGCCTGTAGTGATTACTCTCTGTAACTGAGACTAATATTCCAATTAGGCTAATTCATCCCCCGATGCTCTACACATAGTTATAGGCTTAATCCATATTTCTTCCCTCTTGTCAACAATAGATTTCCATCATCTCAGAAGCTCGAGTTTCAGTATGAGGAGCTACCGCTCTGCTTTCCTCGGAGTGATTTATGTGTGGCTGAGGTCTGCCTCCTGCCTTCATTACAGCAGAGTGGGCTTTCTCTCCCTTTCCTTTACAGAGGTACCAGGATGCTTCTGCATCTCTCAAAAGCCTCTTTGCAGATACCTTTGTCTTCTTTCTTATTGCCAGATTAACCCTCGCCCAAATTTTTAAAAAGTAAACTAAAAGCAACTGAAAAAAAAATATATATATATATCTTCTAAAGTGGAGACCACCAGGTATAAGCTATGACTGAATTTCAGTACAACATTAGAGCCGAGTGCTTCCAACAAAAGAACCAGTGTCCCTCTGTCCCTCTGGAGTTACCTGATTGGCAGTCACCAAGCAAACAGAACACAAGGCAGTCAACAGGGGGTATAGAACCAGGAGGACCAGCATTTGTGTCCCAGCTTCTCCACTTACCAACGGGGAAGTTTTCTCAATATTTCTGAGCTGCTGCTTCCTCATGTGTAAAATGAGAATAGCAGTGTCCTTGGGCTCTATATGGGTTAAATAAAATGTTTGCTTCAGTTGCTTACTGTTGTATGTTGAGACAGAGAAAATCACTTAATATATATATACATATATACATATGTATTATTTAATCCTCATGTAATAGTTAAGTTTTGTGCCAACGTTTCTGGGTCAGAATTCTTAGTGGTTTGGCAGTTCAAGTCTAGTAGTCTTCCATACTGTGGTCTAACACAATGCAATCAGCTCCATAATGGGGTCTGCTGTGAGCAGCCAAGGGGTTTTCAGATTAGAATGGAGCAAACCCACCTTCAACCCCATCCCCCACTTACACAAGCCACAGCCCTGATGCGATTGAAAGGAAGTTTCAACTGTAAGTGTGCCCTTTTCCCTATTTAAGTGGATGCTGAGGGAACACTTGTTGCTTTTTATTGGGTCGGTATTCTACATCTGGCTCACTGACTTCAGGTCCTTGGGACGTGAACGAATAGACTGTTATATTTTCTGCCACTATCACTGGGTTAGCTTCTCTAGAGAACCCAACATAAGATACCTCACAAAACTCTGTTCAGGAAAAGGAACTATAACTTATAGAAAGGAAATACCTGGAAATACCAAATTAAGGGAGCCAAGATAAGAACTGCAGTCTTCGTTCCAGGGTTTATTCTTCCCTTAACCAATTCCTGGGTAATATATTTAATTATAGAAAAGGCCAACAATTCTTAAGAGCTATTTCATTACCTTCAATTAACTATATTTGCTTGAGCTAACCACTTTTTAAAAAATTTGTCAAGCAGGACCCTTACCTGCTATGCTTTAATGAACACATAAAAGTCATTTGTAATGAACACATTGTTTATATGTCAATGGTATTACTAAATGCTTGGAAATAGTTTGTTTTCTTAATTAGATTAAACAGGCTTCCTGCAATCTTCTTTACTTTATTGATTTACTTAATGAACCTTTTTTTTCCTAGATAGTACAAATGTACATTACAACTTGGCCTGTAAACAAATTATCTTAAATCTGAATCAGTGGTGCCTTAATTAATGAGGCTTTACTCTCGATCACGTGTGAAGCACAAAGACTTATGACGTTAAACTCGTCATAATGGGAATGATCCTCCGCATGTGGCTAAGGAAGGTAGCCTTCCTCAGGTAACTGAAGGAGGAACTGCTTCCCCACCCCACACCCACCCACCCACCTTCCCCGGAATTCCTCTGAGGGGGCTGCAGCACTGGCACGTGAGCTCTCTGTGGAATCAAGTGGGAAAATTAAAATTGAGAGAAAGAAGTAATAATCAATACCCTAAAATCCATTAGATATAGAATTAGGTGTAAAGCAGAGTAAATAGCCAGAACTAAACCCAAACACGTACTTATTGGGGTCAGAGTGTGACCGGGAGAAGTTTCAAGATCACTCATTATTGCCAGTGTTTAACCCTGAAGTTAAAGCACAACTGTGTCATATCAGCAGCTGGGCTGGAAGCTAAACAGCAAAGCAGAAACAAAATCCTGGAAATTTCACTTGGCAATAATTGAAGTGGCTTCACCACACACACACACACACACACACACACACATCTGAAGCATGCAGATAACTGTATCCTTCTGCCCACTGGAGTGTCCTCATTGCTTCTCCACTGGGAGGCAGCCCATGGATTCTGTGACTTCACACCATCAGCTCCACCGGAGCAGAAGTACGTGCTGGACACTTTTGGAGGCTTAACTCCTGGCTTTTCACGCTGGACATTGTCCCAGGGCTCACTCTCTGACAGGGGCAAAAAGTAATAAAACCAGTTGCTCTTGGGTCCATTCTGGCTCATGGCAGCTCTGCATGTGTCAAAGTCCATAGGGATCTCAATGGCTGTCATCTTTAAGAAGTAGATTGACGGTCCTGTCTTCTAAGGCTCTTCTTGGTGGGTTTGAATCTTTCCAGATAGTAGTTTAACTCTTTGCCCTATACAAGGACTCATATGAAACAATGAGCATTCATTAACACTTGTTAGCCAGTTGATTTGGTTTGGGGATTTTTTTTTGTCTTTTGGATTTTTTTTGTTTGTTTTTTGGTACCTGATAGTATGCTAAGCGTGTAACAAAAGTTATTTTAGCCTTACAACTGTACAAATGTACCACTAAGTACTACAAAGCCATGTTAGATGGAAATGAGGGATCTTAAGGCTAGAATTTTCAAATAACTTACCTAAGGCAACACGACTAGCTAGTGGCAAAGTCACAAAGATTTGCTTGGGTCTGGCACACATACTCTAGATCCGGGCTGCTTCATATCAGTCAGATGCTATTAAGGAGCGATACAGGACCTAGGTGTGAAATACCATCAATTACAGCAGAAGAGCCCATGGATGAAGATAAGCAGATACAGACAGCATTCAGGACCACAGAGAGTCACTAAAAGCCTTATGTTGGCCCTGTACAACTGTGCATGTACAGAAATGTCATTTATAATACAATGGTATAGCCCATCGTCTGAGATTTGATTCAATTAAATGTTAACTTAATGTTTAACTTAAGGTGATATCCTGTGTCCAAGTGAGGACAGTCTAGACTCAGCGGTGAAGCAGGGAAGCACAGCGTGGCTAGCTCATGCTCTGGTCGCTAACTAGACCAAAAACCCAACAGGCAGCACCAAGGAGCTTCATTATATACATGGAAAAGTGGGTGCTACCGTCATTGCCTTAGAGAAAAAATGGCAAGGCTTCCTCTGACTTATGTTGTACATGCTGTAGTGAGAGATCTGCGCCTGGAGAAGGACATCATGCTTGATCACCCAGAGGGGCAGGGTAAGAGAGGAAAGTCCTCAGCATGCTGACTGGACACTGTGGCTGCAGCCGTGGCCGCTCCAGTGGAGAAATCATCACGAGGATGGCGCAAGCCAGTCTAGTGCTTCATTGTGTTGTGTAAAGGCCTCTGATGACTTGGAACCAACTCAATGATATCTAACAACAGCACCACCAACATTTCAATAATGCTGCCATGACCTGGTGTTAGGCTGCTAACCATAATAGAACCATCCAGCCCACTGGAGAAAGATGAGGCTTCATATGCCTGTAAAGATTTACACTCTCAGAAACCCACAGAAGCAGTTCTATCCTGTCCTATGTCTCAGACTTGACTCAAAGACAGTGAGTGAGTACCATGCGCACGAGCAAGGAGCAATGGTATTAACAAAGGAGTAAGTTAGGGCTGAACTAAAGCAATCATTTAAAACAACACTCTAGCAATTGATGGTATATCAATTGAAATGTTTCAACAGCTGATGAAGCACTGGAAGCACTCACATCTATGCCAGGAAGCTTGAAGACCATTAGTTGGACAACTGAATGGAAGATAGCCATATTTGTGCCCATTCCAAAAAAGGTGACAACAAAATCCTCAAACTATGGAACATTATCATTGATTTCACATGCAAGTAAAATTTTGCTTAAGATCATCCAACACTGGCTGCAGCAGTACATTGACAGGGAGCTGCTGTAAGTTCAGGTCTGATTCAGAAGAGGACATGGAAATAGGAACCTCATGGCTAGTGTTAGGTGGATCTTGTTTAATCTCAGAGAATATTAGAAAGGTGTTTGACTTGTGCTTGATTGACTATTCAAGGGTATCAACTGTGTGGATCGTAAAGAACGAAGAGTACCCTTCATGAAGAATGGGAGCGCTTGATGGTGCTCATGTAGATAACACCTGTGCATAGATCAAAAGGCAGTATTGTGGACAAAAGGGAATACTGCCTTGTGTAAAGTCAGGATAGATGATGTCAGGGTTCTATGTTATCATAATATTTATTCAATCTGCATGCTGAGCAAATTGTCAGAGAAACTGGATTACGTAAAGAAGGATGTGGCATCAGAACTGTAGGAAGACGTATTAACAACCTGCAATGTGCAGATGGCAAAACTTTGCTTGACTTAAAATACTTGCTGATGAATATCAAGGATTGGAGCCCTAACTGGGTAGATTACAAATCAATGTAAAGAAAACCAAAAACACCTTAAAATGGACCAAAAGATAAGATCATAATAAAGGAAGAGAAGACTGCAGTTGTCAATGATTTCATGTTGTTTGAACCACAAGCAAAGCTCATGGAAGCAGAAGTCAAGAGTTCAAAGGATTCATCACATTTGGGTAAATCTGCACAAGACCTCTTTAAAGAATTGAGAAGCAAGATGTTACTTTGTTTCAAGGATAAAGTGCAACTAATCCAAGCTATGATATTCTTAACCCTTTGATATGTCTGTGACAGTTGGACATTGAGTAATTAGGCCAATGACAACAATTGGCTCAAGTATAACAATTGTGGCATCAGAATTAGACCAAGGGTTGTTAACAACCTGAAGTGTGCAGATGACACAACCTTGCTTGCTACATTTAAGCAGAACTTGAAGTACTTACTGATGAATGCAGCCTTCAATATGGATTATAACTTAATGTAACAAAACGGTCATCCTCACAATTGAACGAAAAGGTAACATCATAGAACCAAAAAGTGATATCATTGTAAATGAAGGGGAGTGCAGAGTGGGGACCCAAAGTCCATCTGTAGGTAACAGGACATTCCCTTACAGAAGGGTCTCAGGGAGATGAGCCAGTCAGGGTGCAGTATAGCAATGATGAAACATACAATTTCCCTCTAGTTCTTAAATTCTCCCCATCTCCACCACTATCATGACCCCAATTCTAAATTACAAATATGGCTAGACCAGAGGATGTACACTGGTACAGGTGGGAACTGGAAACACAGGGAATCCAGGACAGATGATCCCTTCAGGACAGTAGTGAGAGGTGATACCGGAGGGTGGAGGTAGAAAGGGGGAATGGACTACAAGGATCTACATATAACCTGCTCCCTGGGGGACGTACAACAGAGAAGTGGGTGAAGGGAGATATTGGAGAGTATAAGACATGACAAAATAATAATTTATAAATTATTAAGGGTTCACGAGGGAGGGGGAACAGGGAGGGGAGAAAATAAAGAGTAGACACCAAGGGCTTAAGTAGAAAGCAAATGTTTTGAGAATGATGAGGGCAACAAATATACAAATGTTCTTGACACAATGGATAGATGGATGGATTGTGATGAGTTGTATGAGCCCCCAATAAAATGATTTTTTTAAAAGGTGACATAAGAAATGGAGACAAGGTGGACGTGGTCAAGGACTTCACCCTCCTTGGACCCACACCCAGTGCTCATGCAGCCAGCAGTCCAGAGAGCGAAGGAAGAATTGCGTTGGGCAGGTGCTGCGGCACAAGACCGCTTTAAAGTACTGAAGGGCAAAGCCATTGCCGTGAAGACCAAGGTGTGCCTCTGAGAAGCTGTGGCATTTTCAGTCCCCTGACAGGTATTTGAAAGTGGGACCTTGATTGACTAAGGAAGACAGAGGGAAAATGGATGCATTTGGACTGCAGAAAGAAATAGGTCTGGGAAGAAGTACAACCAGACTCCTAGAAGCCAGGATGGGGAGACTTCCTCTCATATCTTTTGGACATGTTATCAGAAGAGTTCTTCATGCTTGGTAAAGTAAAGGGGCAGCAAAAAAGAGAGGCGGGCTCTCGACAAAGACTGGCACAGTGGCTGCAGCACAGGACTGGACCAACACAAGGATGGTGAGCATGGCCCAGGCCAGGCGGCGTTTCATTTGGGGTCTCTGTGCGTCGGAGCCTATGCAATGGCCGGAACAACAATAACAAGGGGAAAGAAATTGAGCTGCCTCAAGCTGCTTCTTTACCTGTAACATAAAGGTCAGAAAAATAGTCCTTCACAAAGTTACTGGAAAGATTAAACTAAATCGTGTATATAAAAGGCTTCACAGAGGGCCTGACAAAGAGCATTCGAAATATTTACTCTTACTATTATCTATGATTTTAAAGATTTTTTAAAATCAGTTATCCCATCTGGATTAGGAAAGTGGTGTCAACCTCAGCACAGAAATATGAGAGCATGCATAAAACAACGTCAATGTCCTCGCGGTGCTGTCTCTTCTGTTCTGTTGCTTCAGTAAGTGATGTCCGCAAGCAGAGCTGATGGGCCATGAAACAGCATGCCAGGAACCATTGGCTGCTGCTGCTTCCCAGGTGGAAAAGGATGGGGATGGGGACCACATGCATGAAACTGCAAATGTTAGCAACCACTAAACAAGCCCCCAACCACCTGATGGTCTGAGTAGTCTCTTACTCTCAAAGCTGAGTGCACCCAAGGGAGCAAACTTAGTTTGGCCTTCAGGAATTCTGAGCCCTTACATTCACAATGCTTACAATGTAGCAGAGTTTAGAACAAGTCCCTTAGGCCTGTCAGTTGACACTTACAAATAACTGACTTATGTTGTAGCTATTTTAAGGTACACATGCACAGTCTCCCTAACATATTGTAAATTTCTTATGGATAAAAACTTTGATGTATACTCTACTTTCACAAGAGCATCTAGAATGGTGGTGTGTGCATAAAAAAGTACCCAATAAATATACATTGATTCATTAGTAGCGCCACTCTATTTAAAAAGAAAGGGAAAGAAGCAATTTCAGGAAGAAAGGATGAAGTGATCTGTAAATTCCTTGACCACCTGTATTTAAATACCAAAAACCCAATATACCGTCATCAAGTCAATTCTAGCTCATAGAGATGCCATGCCTTATAGAACTGTTTCATAGGTTACATTCCTTATGGGAACAGATTGCCTGCCCCTTCTCCCACAGTACCATTACTAGGTAAATTCAAACCACCAGTGTTTAAGTTAGTTGTCCTAACTACATGTATTCTAGGAATCCAAGCCACTTGTATCAGTCAAGGGAGTATGTGTCCCTTGCTGTCCAATGTAATTTGTGAATGTAGTTAAGAACTCTATGTGAATAAGCAGGATTACATTTTCCCCCTAATTCTTACCCCAAGAGAATAATGGCTGCCAAAGAATGCCTACCTAGTATGGCATTAAAGCCCTGCAGCCCTGAAGAACTGTATCGACTCAGAACAGTGAGTGTCCTACTTCACGGAGAAACCACAATCGTGTTTCAGAAGGGAGGAAATGGTTTCCTTCAGCATGAACAAAGAAAGTGTTAGGTAGTTTAGCTTAGGGACTGGGTCATCCGTTACACATGCCCCGAGGTCGGGGCTACCGGCCCATTGCAGAGTGGTACACAGCGCATGCTCAGAGGTTGAGGTTTCTGGCCAAGAAGAGTGGGTACACCTGAGTGGGCACTGCACCTGGATTGGTCCACCTAGGCCAGGTAAACTCGATTCAGCCAATAGGGTCGACCAGGGTCGTCCACCATGCCTCCCCACGGAATAAGTGAAAAGGCAGGAGCCTGAGCCAACGGCATGATTTTCTGAGCAGCTTCTAGGGAGGCTGCATGGGGTGAGGAGCCCTGTGGGTGCCTGTGTAAATCTCAAACTTCTTCTAACTCTCATAAAACTCACTTGGATCACAAACCAGGCTTCAGCGTGAATTCTTTCTCATGCAGAGCCAAGGACTGAGGTTTATCTCTCCCCAGAAAGATCTAACATAATCTCCCCTCAAAGAAGGATACAAATCTGTGGCTAATTTCCTCCTTTACCATGAGATCAGAACTGGATGGTGCCTGGCCATCATTAATGAGCATTTTGATCCATAGATGCCCTAGAAGAATCCTGATCAAAAGGGGGAAAATGAGAAGCAGGATTTCAAGTTCCCATAGATGCTAGAATCCCTGGAGCCATGAAGGGTGGATGAACCTCTGAGACTATTGCCCTGAGATCATCTTTAAACCTGAAACCAAAAATATCCCCAAAAGTCTACGCAGCCCCTCCACCAAAGTCTTTTTAAAACCAAACAATTGTTCAGTTTAACAAGTAAAAAAGCTCTGCCTTAAGCGTTACTTCCTTTAAGAACTGTCTGTGAGGGTCAAATTGACAAGAGCAACCAGAAAAGGTTAGTTAGGCACCTCAGAAAGCAAAGTGCTAAGACTGGTTGCCTAATTGGAAGAATGTAATCAATGTCACTAAACTAGAGATGCAGAAACTGTTCGATTGGTGTGGGTTTTCTTGTGTTCATTGCCGTCAACAACCAAATAAACAAAATTTAAAGAAAATAAAGTTGAAAAAGAAGCTTCTCTAAGAATCGCTGAGTACAAGGTTTGAATATCACAGTATCTTTGGTTCAGCAGTTCGAAAAATAATAGAATCCCCTTGCTGGCATGGGTTTGGAACTGCTGGCCACAGTGTGGAGTGATAGGTGGGCACTGGGGGCCCCTTCGAGGTCCAATCTGGAGATTTTATTGTTCTGCCGCTTACCACATACTAGAAAATGGGTCTGGAATCAAAAGTAAAATATCAAATAAAATTACACACCTGAGAGTTGAAATTTTTAACAGAGCCATTTGGCAAGTTCCAGTACTTGTTTGTTGACAGTGTAAACTTTGAAAAGCTATACCAAACAAATTATATTTCTAACAATTAGGATCACTTAAATAAGCTAATATAATCAATTATGTCTTTTAATTTGCCAGACAGCATTTACAGGGCTTAATTTTCTGCTCTACACCTTCCAAATTATCATCAGGTAGTGCTTGGAATCTAATAGAAAGATGCATAACAGTTGCATGAATATTATCCAGGTAAATCGCACATACATACTTCCCACCGACCAACACTCTATACCCTATACCAGAAATGAAATGATTGACAACCAGTCAAAAGGAACCCACCGCCATCAATTCTATTCTGACTCTTTGCAACCCCCTCGGACAAGGCAGAACTGCCTTGTATGGTTTCCAAAGTTATCATCTTTATGGGAAGAGACTGCCACATCTTTGTCCTGTGGAGTTATTGATGGGTTGGAATCACTGATTTTTTTTATTAGTAGCCAACTAGTTAACTGCTGAATCAGCAGGGCTCCAGAATGGAGCAATTTGGTCCAGACACTGAGTTCTTGCCCATTTTGCTACTCCCAGCCACGTGACCTTGGAAAGTATGCTTACCATTCTGGACATCATGATCCTTTGGGAGAAACTTACATGTTCAATGAATGGATGAGCTTTTGATCTCTATAGGCCATTAATGTTCTTCAGGGTTGTTTCTATTTTCATTGAAAGCAGTCTTTTTGCCTCATTACTGAAAGTCCATCCCCACAGTTACGTCACCTGAATATATTGAAGAAATCAAGTTCAAAACAGTGATCAAGTTCTAATAGCCACCAAACGCCAAACATAACAGGTCCCCCCCCCCCAAAAAAAGCACTCCCATGAGCATGTACAAAGGTGCTAACAGCCCCCAGAGAAATGCCTGACTTAGAGAAAGGTAGAAGGTGATTCACAAAATCGTGTATAAAGGGCCCGGGTGGTGCAGTGTGTTACACATTGGGCTGCTTGCCCACCAGCCTCACCTCAGAGACCAGGAGGCTGTCTGCTGGCCAAAGATTCACAGTCTCAGAAACGCGACATAGGTTTTTCATGAGTTCGAATCAACTGGATAGCCGTGGGTTAAGATAGGTTACATTTGTAGACTTTCTTTTGAACATAATAAAAATATGCATGCCTGTGAAATCTAAAAACGTATAAAATCAGACTGTAAGGCAAGAGGGAAATATTCAGCATTGTGTTCTATCATCCGGAGACGACCACTATGAACATTTTGGTCTATAGCCATCGTCTGGAGCCACATAGACTTGTATTTGCCTAAAACAACAGCACACCTCTGCCATTTGTCTGACTGTTTCTTCTTTATTTAAAAAATATAAGTATTTCCCCACAACCTTCTGACAGTCCTTGAGATTCTTATTTTTCATGATCCTACAGTATCCTAGATATAGATGTATCAGAGATTAGTTAAGCAACCTCTAGTATTTGACATTAGTGTTGTTTCCACTGTTTGTTCATAGAAAACAAAACACTGCCCTGAGTATAATCACACATAAAGCTAGAGGCACATCTCTGATTGTGGCCCTAAGGGAAATGCGTAAGCATGAAATTACTGGGTAAACGGTGGGACTGTATTTACGTCCTTGAGTGCTCCATCACACTCCAAGACAGCCATGTAGAAGAGTGACCTCAAAGCTTAATCAACGACTCTTCCTAAGGTACTCCAAGCATTACAGAAATGCATCACTTCGGTAGTGTGCAACCTCTCCACTGGACCATTCTCACCTGGGTATGGATAATTCACGGGATCGCGTTGTCGGGCATATTGTTTTATTTGGTGGCTTGTATTAAACAGTGATACCAGGAGACAAGCTAAAAAGGATGATCTGCGAGGTGTGAGATGCTGAAGGTGCATTCATTTTCACTTACAATTCTGTGTCCTCAGTTTTCTCCCCCCTATGAACATGTTGCCTTTATGAAGGAACGTAATTGAAAGTATTGAATTTGCAAAAGATCCTTCCTAGCTGAATGGATAGAAATAAACCTCCTGCTATCTATGCATGAGTTACATCTGTTTCCGTGTAACACGCCACGTTCAAAGGAGCACCTTGCACCTCATTAGTCCCTCAGGTCCAGAGAATGGCAGAGATTAAGCCAATGCTATTATTCCCATTTTCCAAGAAGAGAAGCTGAAACTGCAAATAGTAGAGTCAGTGCAAAAGCGCAATAGGTTTAGGATTTGTGGTGGTTGTGAAATGTTGTAGGTTCTGTGTTAGCACAACCTAGTGCCCTCTGAAGAATGAACAGGAAAAAAAATCTGAATCCAAAACAAAGCAAAAAAAAATAGACTAGCACTCAACAAAGGAATTTCTATTTTTCCAAGGTGATGGACAGCTGGCAAAAGCAGATGGCTGGGAGGAGAATGTCCCAGCCAGGGGCTGAGAAGGACAGATGGGCTGTAGTGCTCCAAACCTCTCTACCAAATGCTAAGTGGTCCACCAGCCTTCAGAGCCTTGAAGAGGTTGAGACTGTCATCTGGTTCAGGATTTGAAATGATAAAGCCATACAGACACCAAACACAGAAATCAGAGTTATTATTGGCCAGAAAGTGGGTGTCTAATGGGAAATAGACCTTATTCTCTAGCACAGATCCTAAGAATTCCATTGAAAACTAATACAAACTTCATCCCAATATTGTCTTTGCTTATGTGTACTGCTGCCCATTTCTATATATCAAAATCCTAACTGTAAGGCCCAGTTCACAGCAACTACTGCCTCTTCCAGCTCCACAGCCAGAAATAATCTCTGCTGATTCTGAATTCATCTGTCACCTCTCATTCATTATAATCTACATTTTCCCACAGTGAGCCTGTAGGACAGAGCAGAATGGCCCCTGTGAGGTTCTAAGGCAGTCAAGCTGTATGGGAGCAGAAAGACCGACTGCTGACTTAGGGTGAGCTTCCCAAGGGGTGACCCAATACACCACCAGAGTTGCCATGAGTCAAACTTGGTCGGATGGCAGTGAACGTGGTTGCTGAGTTTATATTAAAATGAAGAGTATGCATATCATATTCTGACCCCAGCAAGCAGTCTGACAGAAGAGACTGCTGCCTCTTTGGGCCCATGTGCCATTCCCAAAATGTTAGGGTCTTGCACACACTGCATTGAAGCAGAAATTGTTCAGTCTATGTTTATGCTCAGAGAATAACCAAATGCCTTACAATGTAGACATTTCCTCCAGTTATACTAAATAACTCAGATCTAATCAACAACTCTCAAACTTAAACGTTTCCTCACAGGGCTAGAGGTGAATTATGACCTCAATGTAGATTCACCCTACAAGACAAGACTTAATTACTCCCATTTTATATTTTCTGTTTTTCGTAATTTTAAAAGGAACACCAGAGGAAAAGGGGGGGAATGATTGATCGAATGTTGCACAAACAAATTCAGCATTCTGGGAAGTTTTCCTCATCTAGTTGGAAACAGCCAGATTTTCAGCTTTATACATATTAATTAAGTTTCCACGTACGTGTGCAGGAGGGCCCAAGTGTGTTATCTCAACTTATAAATGATCTTGATGGTAATATTGAAAACACTGTCAATGTCAAAATTGTATTCTTCTGACAAAGCTTCCCCTTTCTTAGATAGAGTTCCCCAAGGCTCAGACTAACTTTATCCCGTTAGTGGATAAATAACTTTATCCCTTTAGTGGATAAAACAGCTCAGAGAGTATATCTAGAAAGAGAGTAAACAACGCAATACTTCATTTTTAAATCACAAAACTTTTCTGACTATTCTTTAAGAACAGTTTAGTTTATTATTGTAAATGAAATGTGTTTGTAAAGGGGAAAACTCAAAGCCTATTAAACACCTGGTAAAGTGTACAACCAGAAGGCATGAACAGAGAGGATTGGCCAGGAAAAACAATCCCAGTAATGTCCTGTGATGACATTCACGCTGTGTCCAAAGAAATGCATGTATATGTGGGGTCATGCCACCAGAGCGAACTAGAGTAGCACCCCCAGGGCATGTCGGCCACGGACTGGACAGACGTGCGCAGTATGTGCAGAGGCTTTAGCAAAGGTGCAGTTGCAGTTCTCATTCGTAACAATTATGACATGTGAGCAAGAGAGTTCGTACAGAATAAACTAATTGAACCCATTTTATACAATTAACACTCCGAAGGCTGCGTGTGACCATTGGAAATTCGCGAGAGCCTCCGGCGCTCTCGTTCCGTTCCTAACCAAAAGGATTCCGTCCTCTTCAGACGGATGCAGAATTTAGGGATGTGCTCTTGGGCGGACGCACCAGGTGGCTTTTACTAGCTTGACTATTTTGCAACCTCGAGTGTTATTACTGAAATCATCTTTGAGATGATTTATAATTCCAGGTTCCCATTCGTTCTTTTGTTAGAAAATGGTAGGATTGGCTATACCTAACAGCTGCCCAGACAACTGTAATCAGGAAAAAAATGTTTTCTCTGCAATAACAAAGGGGAAAGTAGTTTGATATTGAAAGGAAACCCTTTCATGCTGCCTGTCCAATAATATAGCTCTCATTTCTCATCCTGGGGTTTTCAGACTCTAGTTCATAAAAGTCTATGATTTCAGGGAAGGTTGCCAAAATTATGGGGTAGAAGATTCTATACATTGATTATTTTTTTCATAAACTAAATTTAAGTGCAGGTGTAGATCAATTTTTAAAACGACTTCATGGACTTGAGTAGATGTGTTTTTGTGTAAGGGTTTGGATGCAACCTCCATATCATTTCCATTGTAGAAAAGCAAGGTAATCAATCTGAGTTTCTGTTACGGGGTTTTTACTTATGCCATCTGTCACAGAAATATGAGCAATGCACTAGAGAGTCTGACTATTAGAATATTTATCAATTCCTCCTTTATTTATTGCAATTTTAGCCTTAAATATTTGGATGCTATGCCAGTTGGTACCAAGCTGTAGTTTAGTTTTCATTGTGGGGCATATTTTTATTCATACATTTATAAGTTGTTTCTCTTTTTTTCATATAATGGTTTTGTTTTGAGCTAATTAAAAGTTGTGATTGCTGGTTGTTGTTTCTTTCTACTCTTTGGTTTGAGGGGAATGTTTGTTGTTGCTGTCTGCTTTTTGTGTGAGTACATTCATCTGCCCAACGTGCAATTTATACTCCACAATTTGTAGTCATGTTGCTTTAAATCAGTTCCCTTTTAAAACTTGGAGACATTTTGTTTTATTCAGTTAATTTATTCCATTTATAGTCTTTTCTATCAGAAACAGTCTGAGTCTGAATTTTGACATCTTATTTTATGTTACTATTTCTGTTTTTATGTGTCTGCTGCTTGCTATCTTTTTTGATAGTCTACAAGTTTGTAGTTGTTTCTTTGTGTTAATTTTTTTCATCCCATTCTGACCTAATTAAAATAAATTATGATTACAAATTTAAAAACTTCCAAGTATCCTTCTCAAGTCTTTTGTAACTTTATAGTATGCACTTCAACACTTATTGAATTATCAACTTTGTTCAGAATCTTCTAAATTTTGACCATGAAATATGAAAAAAGTGCCTTTTTATCCTTATAACTCTCTTCAGTGTCCCTACAAACATTTTAGTTATGCTATTACAATTATACATTGTCAAAGCTTATAACAGTTGTGTGTGTTCTGTTCTTTCGTAATCCTAATTTATTTTAATTATTTATATATGCATAAATTCATTGTTTATTTCCAGAGATTTTGTACTACTGCTGCCTTATCCCTGAGTCCTTTCTTTAGTTTCACTTGCTTGTTTGCTTAATTTTATCATCAAGTAATTTTTCAAGAGTGTTTGCAAGCATTGTCGTACCTTCCTCAGTAACTGCCATGTTTACGGCTGCCTTTCTTTTCATTTGAAAGACAAATTAATGCGCTATACAATTCTCTCTTCCTCACTTCCATGGATATCTTTAGATATTCATCCGCTCTATTTAAAAATTAAATGCTAAAATTGAGTAGGCTGAGGCCAGACTCAGATTGCCTTTCCAGCTAAAATTCCACAGAAATGTTCGTGGCTATCGCTAACGTAGGAAGCCTATCTCGTCAGGCATCCTTACCAGACGGGAGGACACAGTATCTGCAACACTGAGCTCCAAGGCGAGAAGAGCTCTGAGGATGGCAGAGGGCTGGCAGTGTTTTGTCCTGTTGAACATATTGTACATGTCGAGTCTCACACTTTGGGATCGCTGTAATTTGGACCAACTCAATGGTACCTAACAACTAAAAAGTCTACATGTGAATATTTGTCAGCCTAAATTCTCTTTTTTGGGAAACTCTGTTTTCCTAGGGCAATATGTTTAAAAGAGCTTTATTCAATTTGTATATTTTCATTTGTTATTCGTGTTTGTTTTTTATATATAGTAAGAACATTATTTTTTCTTTTAAATATTTTTGAGCCTTGATTCTTCTCCATTTAGTTGTATATGATTTGTCTCAAGCATCTTCAGCATATCCGTGACGCCATTTAAAACAGCGGTTCTCAACCTGTGGGTCACGACCCTTTTGGGGGTACGAACGAGCTTTTCACAGGGGTTGCCTAAGACCATCGGAAAACACATATTTCCAACAATGGCCTTAGGAACCGAGATGCCGCTCCTCTGTCCATCTCCTGGAGGATATGCTCACATGCAGATACACCCACCTACAAGTACCCGGTATGAAGACTGTTTACCCATGCTACACCGCACTTCAAGACAAACTTTCATTTATTTGTCATTAGAAATAAGTATTTCACAATATATAGTTACATATTGCTTTGTGGAATACATATTTATTTCACAATATATAATCACTATGCTTTAATTATGTTCCATTTGTAACAATGCAATTACATCTTACATATCAGATATTTACATGGTGATTCATAACAGTAGCAAAATGAGAGTTATGAAGTAGCAATGAAACTAATTTTATGGTTGGGGTCCCCTCAACATGAGGCACTGTCTGAAAGGGCCGTCGCATGAGGAAGGTGGAGAGCCCCTGGTTAGAAGCTTCCACACTGCCTCCTTCTTCGACCACATTTTCCATGACTGTTCTCAGCTCCTTTCCTCAACTCTGTCTTCCTACGTTTCACATTTTCTAATTTTATCTTTAAATTATTATAACTTTTTATTGCAACTGCCTTTTATACTTTATCAGCATTGTTGTTTCCTTGTTTCTCAAGATAAAAAAGGCTCGAGGTGGGGATGCAGTGGGGGGAGGGGAAGGAGACACACTAATTTGGCTAAGAAAACATAGTTTTCTAATCTATGTAAACCCACATAATAATATTCATTATCTACTTCAGTCACAGATTTGGAAGCAAAAAAAAAGTGAATATTAAAAATATATTCTAACAGGTTTCCTAGTCAAAATACACACTGGTGTGGTCCCAAAAAACACCTTTCAAGCCTGGAACTGAGTTCACTCATTTAAAAAAAATCAACCATAGGAGAGCAAAACGGATTTGCTTAGGAATAAAGCTCAGAAGTTAAGAAGAGATAGGAAAGAAAGGCAAATGGAGACAGTAAACACAAGGAAGGAGTGAAAGCGGTTGTTACTTGGTGGACATTGTCTCAAAACAAAGGATGCATGCACTTTTGAATGGAAAATCAGTTTTCTCTTTCCACTTACACCCAACTCACAATTAAAAAATATCTCTAACCTATAAAGTACATTAAAAGCATATCATCCACTTATGACACGCCTTGCCACGGTACCACAATTCTTCACAAGCAGACTCAAAACATCACCAAGAAAACTGTGTTAGGTGCCATCTAGTGGGCCCTGACCCATAGCAACCCTGGGAACAGCAGAATGAAACACTGCCTGGTCCTGCGCCAGCTTCACAGCGGTTCCTATGCTCGGTCCCATTGTTATAGGCACTGTGTCAACCCATCTCGCTGAAGGTCTTCCTCTTTTTTGATACCGTTCTCCTTTACCAAGTATGATGTCCCTGTCCACTGGCCGCTCCAGATGATATGTCCCAAATATGTAAGACTAAGCCTCGTCCTCGTTGCCTCTAAGGAGCCTTCTGGCTGGATGCCCTCAAGTGCTCCTCTGTTTGAACTCAGTGTTGGAGCCGTTATGTCAATCCATCTCGCGAAGGGTCACGCTCTTTTCATTGGCCCTTCATCGAGCATGTTGTCCTTTTCCAGGGAATGGCTTCTTCTAGTAACATGTTCAAAGTACCACAGATGAAGTCGTTTCATCCTTGTTGCTAAAAAGCATTCTGACTGTACTTTTTCCCAGGCAAGATTTGTTTATTCTTCTGACAGCCCCATATTCTTCACCAATACACTTCAAATGCATCAATTAATTATTCATCAGTCTTCCTTATTCATTACCCAGTTTTCACATGCATTTGAGGCATTTCAAAATGCCATGAATTGGGTTTAGAAAGCCTGAATCTCACAGTGACATGTTTGCTCTTTAACACTTGGCCCTGTAGGATATGTGAGGCTGCTAACAGCTCGGTTGGTGGTTAAAATCATCCATCATCCACTCCACGGGAGAACGCAGAGAGAAGAGCTTGCCTGCCCCCATCATGATTTGCAGTTTCATAAACCCTACCTAGAGTCACCGTAAGTCGGGATGACTAAATGGCAACGTGTTTGTGCAGATTTACCCAGTGCAATACATTGTTTTAGTTCTTTACTAATATCCTCGATTGTGGATTCAAATAAAATGAAAGCCTTTCCAACTTCATTTTTTCCCCTCCATTTATCAGGATCTTATCCATTGGTCCTATTGTGAAGCTTTTTGTATTCTTTATATTCAATTTTAGTCCATACTGAAGTGTACAGTCTTTGATCTGTATCTGTAAATACTGAAGTCATTTTCCCTTTCTACAAGCAAGGTGGTGATGTCTGGTGGCTGCCACACACCTTTCCCGACTTTAAGTGACGCAGTACTCCCTTGTTCTGCCGCTTTGTCTACTGGCAAGTTCCAACGTACTACAGTGATGTCGTTCTGGAATCTCTTTGCATCATTTGTTATAAAGCACACAGTCAACCTGGGGGACGGACAACAGAAGAAGGGGTGAAGGGAGACGTCGGACGGGGCAAGATATGACAAAATGATAATTTATAAATTATCAAGGGCTCATAAGGGAGAGGGCAGCGGGGAGGGAGGGGAAAAAAGAGGACCTGATGCAAAGGGCTTAAGAGGAGAGCAAATGCTTTGAAAATTATGAGGGCAAAGAATGTACAGATGTGCTTTACACAATTGATGTATGTATGGATTATGATAAGAGTTGTATGAGCCCCTAATGAAATGTTTTTTTAAAATGATCAAATGTTTCAGGAAGCTGAAGAAGCACTGCAAGCACTCACTCTTCCTTGCCAGGAAATTTGAAAAACAGGTACAAGGCCAACTAAGGACCCAACGGAATACTCAAACTATCGCTGATGGAGCATAAGTAAGATTTTAGCCCTGATTATCCAACAACACCCACAACAACACAACCCTGGTTAATTACAGTCAGGAAAATTTTGCTTGTGATCTAAATGATGTCGTGTGATACACTTTCACACCCCATGGGTCCCCTTCTTTAGAATGGGCACAAACACAGATCTCTTCTAGTTCCAGCCAGGTAGTTGTTTTTGAAATTTCCTGGTGCAGACAAATGAGTGCTCCCAGTGCTTCATCAGCCTGTTGAAAAATTCCAGTTAGTATTCCATCCATTAAAAAAAATTAAACAGATTTGTTGGCATATAATTTACATATCATACAAGTCAATGGTGTAAAGATATTAAAAATTATTCAGCAATCATTAAAAAGCACACAGTCAAATGAATGCACAGTAAGCAAAACAAATAAGCCTTTTTATGGTATTCTCTGCATTCACCAAGAACCATCTGAAGTTAGCAAGGACATCCCACATGCCACATTCTCTTCTTAATGTAGCCTGGATTTCTGGTAGGTTCCATTGATATAGTGCTGCAACCATTTTAAAATTATTTTCAGCAAAATTTTAGTTTCATGTGATATTAATGATATAATTAGAAAATGTCTGCATTCTATTGGGTACCCTCTATTTGGAATGGACACAAATCTAGATCTCTTTCAGTTGGCCAGGTGGCTGTCTTCCAAATTTCTTGGCATAGACTAGTGAGTGCTTCCAGTACTTCATCAGCTTGTTAAAACATTTTGATTGGTATTCCATCAATTCCTGGAGCCTTGTTTGTATGTTTGTTTGTTTGCTTGTTTGTTTTATAACGTCTTCAGTGCTACTTGGGATTCTTCCTCCATACCATCATTCTTGATCATATGCTACCTCTTGAAATAGCTAGATGTTAAGCAAATATTGTGTACAATGACTCTACATATTCCTCTCATCTTCCGTTGATGCTTTCTACATCATTCAATATTATATCCAGAGAATCCTTCAATATTGCAACTACTAGGTTTGTCCTCAATTCTTTCAACTTGAGAAATGCTGAGGGTGTTCTCCCTGGTGGCTTTCTTACTCCAGGTCTTTACACATTCATGCAATACTTTATTTTGTCTCTTGAACTGCCCTTTGAAATCTTCTGTTTAGCTCTTTTATTTCATCATTTCTTCCATTGACTTTAGCTACTCTACATTAAAGAGTACCTTTCAGGGTCTCTTCTTTCAACCACTTTGGCCTTTTCTTTCCTGTCTTTTAAATGACCTATCTCTACTTTCTTCTTGTGTGATGTCCATGATGGCATCCCACAGCTCATCAGATCTTCTGTCATTAGTGTTCCATATGTCATATTTGTTCTTGAAATGTTCTCTAAATCAGGTAGGATATACTCAAGGTTATATTTTGACTCTTGTGGACATGTGTTAATATTCTTCAGCCTCCGCCTATACTTTAATATGAGCAATGGATGGTCTGTCACACAGTCGGTCCTTGTCCTTGTTTGGGCTGGAACCACTGATTTTCTCTAGTGGGCCTTCCCACGGAGGTAGTCAGTTTGATTCCTGTGTATTTCATCTGCCAAAGTCCACACATAGAGTCACCTTTTGTGTTGCTGAAAATGGTATTGGTAATGATGAAGTAAACAAATGAAGCAGTAAATGAAATCTACAGCCCTGTTTCTATCACAAAGGTCAATTTTCCAACTGTTGATCTCTCCTTTTTTTTTTTGAACTACCTCATTTCATGTACTAGTAATTATTAATGCCTAAAAATCCTCTGGATCTCCCATCATTACTGTACAATCCATAAAATTTGTTCTTGAGATGGTCTCTGCCCAATGTAATTCTGGTTAGGGGGGTAGGGTACCCCCTCATACTAAAGGGCATATTTTGGTTCTAATGGATTTGCATTTAATTTTCTTCCACATAAATTTGCGTATCAGTATCAAGGGTGCCTCCCACAATCAACAGCCCTGGCATTGTTTTGGCTGATGCTATTGTGTTTACCCATGGTTTCATTCCACAAATGTAATTGATTTGATTTCTGTGCATTCCATCAAGTAAGGTCCACATATAAGCTGTTGCTTACTGTGCTGTTGGCGGGGTGATGTGGGGGAAGGTGGTCTGTAATGAAGAAGTCTTGCACGACTCTATAGTGTGACCCCTAGCTTCAGTTCTACCACCAACGCCATATTTTCCAATGACTGATTCTTCTTATTATTCCTAATGTTGTATCCAATCACCAGTGATTATCAATATCTTGATTGTGTGTTTTATCAATTTCAGATGAAAAAGTTAATAGGTTTCTTCAACTTCTTTAACATTGGTGTTAGTGGTTTGTGCATACATTTGAATAATAGTTGTATTAACTAGTCTTCCATGTAACTCTGTTCACTTCATTTCTACTACATGTTATGTTCCATTTAAACTTGCTAATCCATTGGAGATTAATCTTGATGTGTTCCATTTCATGTTTGATGATCTCTAATTTCCCTACATTTATATTGTATACATTCTGATTATTGCGGGATGTTTGCAACTCTTTCTTCTAATACAGAGCAGTGCCACATCACAAACTGAAGGTCTCAAACGCGTTTTCCTTCTGCCATTAAGGTTAACTCTACTTTGGAGAAGCAGCTTCATCCCTAGTCCTATTTTGAGCGGTGCCTCTAACCAAGGTGCTCATTTGCTGACTCTAAACCAATGTTGCGCTGCTTTTCATAAGGTTTTGAGTGGCCGATTCCTCAGAAGTGAGCAGCCTGTTCCTACTTTCTAGTCTGTCTTGGTCTGGAATCTCCACTTGCACCTTTCACCATGGGCGACGATGATAGGTTTTATGTCAACTTACTTGGGCCAGGATTCACAGTAGTTTGTCAATGGAGGCCTCCCTTCATGATGTGATCTAACACGTAATCAACTCCATGTTTGAATATTTTTGATCAGCAAGTAAGTTGTGGGAAGATTAGGGTGGAGTACAACTCCTTATCAAGTCACAATCCTAATGACATTTCCTTAGGAGTGTGGCCTACTTTGGATATCAGTAGACACTGTGGAGTCCTGCTTGTCTTCTTTCTGGCCTGGGCCCTCCATCCTCCACCTCACTCACTGACTAAGGGTTCTTAGGACTTCAGCCAACAGACATCCCATTTTCTGCCCACCCTAGGAGCCATTGGACCTACCAAATTTGAATTAATCCACCTACCCCTCCACCGGCCATGGTCTTCCTGCTTCCTGATTTGTCAGACCCAGCAGCTTCATGGAAAAACCTCCAGCTTAAGTTCTGACCCATGAACTTGAACCAAGCTAGACTTACCCACTTCTACCATTGTCTAAGCCAATTCCTTGATATAAATATATGTGTACCTATCACTGGTTTGCTTCTTTAGAAACAAACTAGTGCTATACATTATCACAGCGACCCTGCTGTTATCAGAAGCTCCAGTATAACAGCTTCCCGCACTATAACAACACATAAGCCACCACAATGCAGTAATCTAACTGATAAGTGGTGGACAATCACTACTGCACACCATTTCTTAATCACCATTTATTAATACTGTGCCAGGCACCATATTCATCACTTATTGTTGTTCATTTATTCCTACCATCAACACAAGAAGTCGATATCAAGATACATATAGATTGGATTGTATAAGTAAGATTAGCAAGTTTAATTACGTATATTACTCAAGTCAGAGAGTTTGTAAATGGCAGAACTGGGATCAAATGAGAATGTCGGATACCAAGTTCATGCTTCTTGTGCCACGCTAGGCACACATAAGGAGCCCTGATCGCGTAGTTGTTAAGCAATGGGCTAACTGCAGGGTCAGCAGCTCGAAATTACCAGCTGCTACTCAGGATAACGATGAGGCTTTCCTCTCCCATAAGCAGACACAGTCTCGGAAACCCACAGGGGCAGCTCTGCTTGGCCGGTGCGTCAGCGTAAACTTGATGGCAGGGATTTTGTTCTTTAGGCACAAATTAAAGAAGCAGACAACAAAGTAGATTTAATTTCAAATTCCATAGCCAATGTGAGAATCTTTGGTGGCCTTCATAAGAATACGAAAGGAAAGTAAAAGAGTGGAAGTGCCTTCTCTTCCGGCCTCTTTGGTCTCGGCCAAAGAAGCGAGATGACGAAGGGAACGTCATCCTTCGGAAAGCGTCGCAATATGGCGCACACCTCGTGCCGCCCCTGTGGCTCCAAGGCCTCCCATCTCCAGAAGTCGACCGGTGGCAAGTGTGGCTGCCCAGCCAAGCGCAAGAGAAAGTATAACTGGAGTGCCAAGGCTAAAAGGCGAAATACCACCGGGACTGGTCGAATGAGACACCTAAGAATTGTCTACCGCAGATTCAGACTTGGATTCCGTGAAGAAACAACTCCTAAACCCAAGAGGGCATTGGGGATTTCCTTGCTAACATCAGATGGTTCTTGGTGAATGCAGAGAATACCTTAAAAAGTTCATCTTAAGGATTTCAACATTTAGTTGTGCAATAAATGTTCTCATATTAAAAATGTATCTGGTATTTGCAATCGAAAAAAAATACGAAAGTCTGAAAAGCAGATATACGAAGTCAAAGAATTCATCAAAAACCTATTTGTCATTAATTTGAATGTGGGGAACTTAAAATATGTTTTTTAAAAATCTATTGTAAATGTTATATCCTATAACATAATTGCAAGTTAGTATGCTTGTGTATATATGATCTATGCGTATATATGTATATGTACTTATACATTATATACGGGGTTCGTGGGGAAAAAGTGAAGCCCCTCATTTTGCCATTAAACTCATTGACATCAAATTCATTCTGACTCACGGTGACCCAGTATGCATGAAGAAGAACTTCACTGTGTGGAATTTTCCGTGGTGGTGACCTTATGCATAGGCTCCCGAGACTGGCTGTGATCTCTGAGGCGGAGCTGTACAGCATGGAGTATCAATGACATTTTCTTATTTTTACTTTTCTCCTTTTTCCTTTCTCCTGTGCTTCTCTCCAGCCCTTCTCCCCTGCCCCTTTTCTACTCTGTTTCCTGCTTTAGAAGATAATTTACTCTTCCCAATCCTCCTCCCCTCTCTAATCTCGCACTTCCTCAGTAGATCCTACCCTTTTCTCTGTTTCCCAGTAGAAGAAATGCTAAAACAAGGAGAGGGTGGTGGTCCCTGGGATAGTGAGGAAAGGTGCTCTCTCCTCTCAGTCTTTCTTCTCCTTCTCCTGTCTTTACATTCTACTCAGCTGTTATTTTGTACCTTATTATTTCTCATTAAATAGCATTCATCGTGTGTTCCCATTCTGTTCTATTATTTCTCATTAAATAGTGTGCTCATGTGTTCCCAGTCTCAACGGCACTCAAGCTCGTTACGTCATTCCATTTCATAATACCTCAATCCTGATGGGTTCAAAGACGCCTGCTTCTGTATATCTTGTACTCAGTGGTGAAGAGGCTAGATTTTAGAGAGGATCCTCTGTGGACAAGTTGTTCCTGTTATTACATCGTGTTGATAATTTGCCCTTCAGCCTTAATTTAAAAGACTCTAATTCATTAACAACGCAATTTTGAAAATGAGCTTTGGTATGAGATACTTAATAACTAAAATACTCAATCAATCTTTCCTCCAGTTGTGCCCAGATTCTATGCTGATAATATCAGAAAGCCAAGTTCGGACACCTCGGGGCACTGCTTTTAACGCGGGCACTGCAGTAGTACTGGCACTGTAGTTTTGAGCAGTACTTTACAGGTTGCAAAGCTGCATGTCCCTCTGTGACGTTTCACTTCACCTAGCAAGCCCTTTGCAGGAGACCTGGGTCTGCCTTTAATTAATGAGAACCGTCCATTCCTGGGCCCCTGTCTTACGTTGGAGGGGCGGCATTTGTCTAACCCAGGCTGGGGCCTCTGGCCATGGGCTGTACATTATGCAGTACTAATGATGCAATTAATCTCCTGCATTAGCTGACACATCATTCCGTGAAGTAAAAATTTCCAAGTTGAAACCTTAAAAGGAGAAGCGTTGGGGGGCAGGGGCGGGGGCAGACAGAGGATGGTTGAAAAGGCAAAGCTAGGGACCAACACAAAGAGTCTTGTGCAAGGGGATTAAATTCACTCCCACCTTCTGCCGACTCTATCTACAAATACTGCTTTAATCTCTCCCTAGCAGGCCTCATGCACCGTGGTCAAGAGGCCACTTTATTAGAGGTGGTTTTTTGGTGTGTGTTTTTTTTTCATCCATTGGTTGTGAGAAAGGTTATGGGTACAAATACCTCACAGTCAGTATTAAAAGGAAATACTGGCAGGAAAAAAAATTATATAGTCAGTCTTGCTAAATTAGTTTACCTAAAATTGTATGTGTGAGTGATTTTAATCAAAATCTAATTTCCCCTCTTTTTAGAGTAACTGAAATGAGATTTTTCTAATTTACTTTTTGCGGTTCAAGTTTCTCATAATTCTTCTATGATCGTGACAGCACCGTGAACGCGTCTGCTGCTACAAAGCATTAAAAAAAATTAGATTTTCAAATTGATGTGCTAAATTAAAAATGTTTAATGTTTCTCATCAAAAGGCACAGGAGTATGCAAGGGGCCTCCAGGACAGTTAAAGGCACAATATTTTTTTCATCTGTTTCTTTAATTCACAGCTCAGGGCAACTGTACTGTGAAAATTAACAAGCTACAAGGAAAGGAATCCTTGTAAGCAGTGTCCTCTGAGAAGCTTCCTTTTAATTCCCCTCTGTCCCTGACATGGTGACCTTAAGGTTGTCATAATAAAAATGGATGACAGTGCCTTAGGTTTGTATTTTGTTTATTTGCTTGATGTTGCGTAGGGTGGTTTGGATTTTTTTTCTTTCTTTCTCATTCTGTCCCAGTTGGAGTTTGCCAGATGTTATTAGGGCTTGTGAGCCTCTGAGTAATTGTAACTCTCGGGCTTGACTAGCTAATTCCAATGATTTAGAAAATCATATTACTTCTGTAAATTGGCTCCAGTTGTTATATTAAAACCCAGGCTTCTGCCCTCTTAAATGTCTCCTGCTTAGCTTAGGGCAGGGTTGGGCCTGCCCCAGACACCACAGGGCTAGCTAGTCTAGTCTTGGGAGATGGCTTGACCAGAGAAGAAGGCTGAGGGAGGGCTTCTACCACGCAGTTTGGGGCTCACATTTTACATGCATTGACGTTCCCCAAGAGACCTGTTCTAGTGCAGCATTGGATTACACTGTGACATTGAATTTTCTTTACGTTGGAGATAAGGGTGCGTGTCAGATCTCATCCCCAATACCAGAGATCTGGTGTTTTTAATAAGATGTGGAGACAAAGCAGCTACTCGGCATTGGACTTCTACCTGTCACCCCTGATGCTGCGCAGCTAAAGAAAACTGGCTATCTAGATGGATAGAAGAACGGACATGCCGAGTGCCACACGGCAGTTCCTGGCACAACTAGGCAGAGAACTTGGCTTCGTGGAAATGTGGTCCTGCCCTGATGAAGCAAGAAACCTCTTGGCGCCTAGTTTGGTTCATAGCGAAACCATCAGAGCACGACCACACTACCCAAGCGAGCAAGCACGCTCACTGAGTACAGTCGAATGCTGAGTGGCCCGTGCAGTCAAGAGCTGGCAAGGGACAGACAATAAAGACATTGTGGTTCCTCCAGCCCCCGGGTGTCCAAGACTGTGCATTCAAAAGCCCATGAGACTTCAAGGCAATTCTCTTTAGAATTGTTTCGCTTCTCTCTCCTATCAAAACTCTGCTCTTTATAACTTATCAATTTCCCATTCCAAGCCCCATTTCTCCCCACCCCCTCAGCTCACTTCTCTCCATTGCATGAAGCTGAGCTTGAATAGGCTCTCTGGACCTGAATTTGTTTATAAGCATATTCCAGCTGAATATAAGCTACTCAAGGCATTAACCTGTTAGGTAATGGGTTCTCAATTACTCCACAGGGTAAACGTGTCGAGAAAACAGCTACCTACAAATGCTCATTGTGGAAATTTGGGGTGATGCAGGATGGGGGCAAATAGTTGGCCTGGAGGTACAAGTCTATTTATGGTTCCCTATCAACAGGTCAAAAGAGTGGCCATGAATTTTTGAGCTCTTCTTTTTTAAAAAAAATACTATAAGCAATTACATTATTCCAGAGGTCAGCAGACATTCTGTTTTGATGCAAGTAGTGGCGATTTTCTAAAACATTGTTATGTCTCTTTTCCCTTCTCATGGTCTGTTTTGTTGTTGCTGCTGAGTAAACAGCAGCCCCATGTAGAGCCGCATGTAACGCCGCGCGCCCTGCACCGTCCTCACGGTCATCCTGGTGCTTTGGCCCATGGTTGCAGCCACTGCCTCCATCAACCACCTGTGCGCTCTTCATCCTTTTCATTGACCTTCTACCAAGCAGAATGTCCTTTTCCAGCCACTGGTCTCCCCTGATAACATGCCCAAAGTCCATAAAACAAAGTTTAACCTGAAAGAGTTATTCCCACACCACACCATTCCAGCCACCTGTTTAATTTGTGTTTAAAAGAAAATAGCTTCGTTGCTATTAACTTGTGGAACGTTCCACACTTCATTAGGATATTTTGCAATATCTAATAATATTATAAATCAGTTGTTTTGTAGACATTGCAATTAAGCCAAATAATGTTGTGTTGAAGTCTTCTCCCTTGGCACAGTCTACGCCTAATGAAAAATGTGTCCTTTACTGTCATTCATGCTGAAAAGGTGATAGCTTCCACAGAGTGTGGTAGATATTAAAGCCTGCGGACAAGGGCAAAACCAGTTCCTTTAGAAAATAGAAATAGGCTCATTAAGGACTTTACCTCGTCTTTTTGCTTGCAAGCAAGCTCTTTGAGAGTGGACCTGTATTTTTTTATCCTTGTTCTCATCCTGTATAGTGTATTCATTGTAGGTATTCAATAAATAGTTACTAAGGAATTCAGCGACTCCGATGAGAACTCTGGTTGTCAAAGCCACCAGTTATCATTTCCTAAACTGAAATGGCATTGGAACTGTGGTGCTAGAGAAGAATATTCAAAGTACTAAAGAAAGTAGAAAAGGTCAGAAACTGTCTTGCAAGATGTTTGGCCAGAGTGCTCCTTAGAGGCAAGGATGGTGAGACATCGTCTGACATGCTTTGGGCGTGTTGTCAGGAGAGACCAGTCCCTGAAGAAAGACGCCGTGCCTGGTAAAGGAAAGGGGAAGTGAAAAAGAGGAAGTTCCTCAAGGAGACGATTGACACAGAGGCAGCGACAGTGGACTCAAGCATAGGACACTTGTGCGAATGTCATGGGACCCCGGCAATGTTTCGTTCTGTTGTCTAGAGGGTCACTCTGGGTTGGGACGAACTCGCTGGCCCCTAACAACAACAAGCTGCTAGTTCCCAGGTTGTACTGAGGGGCTTTGGAGTTTGTAAATTGCATTGGACAACCGGACCGGAAGCTTCCTAATGTTACATTACATATCGAGACAGGAGGGACTTGGGGAATGAGGAAACAGGCGGAAGTAAGAAAGCCAATGAGTCATTCAGTAAAAATGTTTCACCTCTAAAGACTCTTGAATTCTTTGGTACATGCATGTACCTCCAACAGTCAGCAAGAGCAGCCAAACTTCTACAACAATGGAGCACAGGTGAAGACAAACGGGGCTCTTAAGAACGAAGGCTTCCCGAGAAGAAATACGCAGCAACAGAAATTTCACAAAGAGCAACAGCACCGCCATTCAAAACAACATGTTTTCACCTTGCAGTTTTGAGCGAAAAGAGAAATATGAGTGCAACTGTACATTTGTACCGGCAAGTTGTATCGAGACTGTCATGCAAAAGTCTTTGACTACTTAACAGGAATCATCTGTTTTTAAACACTTTAGAATTTCACATGGATGTACAAATAACAGAAGTTAATTACATATCCTTCTGATATATTCACACAAAGATCTATATTTGGCAAAAACAACCTGACAATAATTTGTTGGCCTAGCTTATTTCCTGTGGCCATTTGAAAGTAATAAAGAAGGCATTTCTGAAAATGGCATCCCATAATTCAAACAACCTGCTGCCCCCTCTGTGAGCAGGGAGTTTCATTGTAGATCTTGTGAAAGCTCTCTGCCCTATGGAGGAGACCAACAAGTGCTTCCAGTTAACTACCGTATATACTCGAGGATAAGCCAACCCAAATATCAGCTGAGGCACCTAATTTTACCCCAAAAAACGTCATTAAAAACATACTGAAAAACTCGACTTATACACGAGCATATACAGCAAGTGCAGATAGAGAGAGGAACACATTAGTTGCTGATTCTTAGACTACTAAAGCATGACCAAGCTGTTTAATTGTCATGCGGCGCTGATGAGAAAGCAGTCCTGGAGACATTAGATATTCTGGTATGGCTTGCCTCCCAAACTATACTAATTTAGAACTGTGCAGGTCACTTTATACGGATATCTTTAAATCGTTAACAAATAATTTTAGCATATCAGGAAGCTACTGTGGAATATCAATCCCCACAGATGGCGGTATTCTAGATGCACAGTTGATACTTTCCACCTGTGTTCTATCCCTCCACAGAATAACTAGAATCCATTGCCATCCAATCCTTTCTGGCTCATAGCTACCGGACAGAAGAGAAGTGCCCCCGTGGAGTTTCCAAGGATGCCATCTTCCTGAAAGCACGCTGGCACCGTTTCCTCCCACAGATCAGGTACTGGGCTCATCCTGCCAGTCTTCTGTTTAGCAGCTGAGTGCTTAGCCACGGTATCACTGGGGGGTCCTTGGGATAACTGGACACCATGTCGTGTTCCTTTCTTAAACTGTAGCATACATTCTGCACTCTCTGTGGTCTGTTTTGTGGATTGGCAATGCGGACAAATGAAACTTCCTTATTTAGTAGATAGCACACGGGGAAATGGTGGGGGTTTTTTTTCCCAGCATACCTCTGAAGCAATCCGTTCACAAGTCCAGAGTTCACCCCTGCTGTACAGTAAAATATAAAGACTCTCTGGGTAGCAGGTGTTTCCTTTTTAATGACAGTCACTGGCAAAGTGGTAAGCAGAGCACTGTCCTTTCTCCCTGCTGTTTGCATTGGGCGGGGAGCCAGTACAAACCCGTCTCGGTGGCATTTCAGGTCAAACCATTAGAGCGGGAGTTTCCACACAGTTAGTGGAGAGCTGCAGCTGCACACTTACAACTAGATCAGAAAAAGAGAAATCTGGAGTGAAAGGGGCCCCAGTAGGATAGTGGTCCAGTAAGAAGCCTTTAATGGAGCAAAAGTGTTATTTTATGTTTTTTGCCTTGACTGCATTGAATGTCATCCTAGAAAGAAAAAAAGAAAAAGAAAGGCCAGAGTCAAGGAAATGTCCAAAGCGTTTATGTCAAAAGGGAGTAATTAGTCAAAGGAAAAAATGGCATCTGGAATCAACCATCTAGAGTATCAATCAGAAAGGATAAAGTAACAGGATTCAAAATGAAGGACTTGCTAAACCAAGTTACCTGAAGCAACAGTAAAGGAAGAGAAGGCTTCTCTCTCCAGAATACTGTCCCAACTATCCTTTAAAGGCCAGATTGACGGTGCCTGAGGGTGATGAAGTAGTTGGTTAGATACATTGAGAAGAAGAGAAAATGTGAAAGAAAGCACGAACAAATTTCGTCAGTTTAATTCGTGGAGTCCCTCAGAAGTCACCAGAGAAGAGATGAGAGGTCGACCAACTAATAGCAACGGTAATGGAAAATAAGCAGCTAAATTTGTAAGAGGCTCTTTATAAAACTTGACAGCCAATCGTGGAAAGTAAAGGAGCAGAAGAAACTAATGAGTGGGATGCTGTTGATTGCATTAAGTAGGAAAACAAAGCCCAAATTAATTCCAACTTCCAGCAATCCCACGTTCCTGTCCATCGGATTTTCATGACTATAATCCTTAGGCAACAAGGTGGCCAGAACTTTTTCCTGTGATACTGCTGCATTGGGAATACCATGTGGTTTGAGCGAAGCATCAGAATTCCATCTTCTCATTATACTTATTCAATTTATATTCTAAGCAAATAATCAGAGAAGCTGCACTACATGAGGAAGAACTAGGCTTCGGGATAAGAGGAAGGCTTATTAACAACCTGCGGTACGCAGATGATGCAACCTTGTTTGCTGAAAGTGAGGAGGGCTTGAAGCACTTTCTGGTGAAGATCAGGGATTCCAGCCTTCAGGGTGGATGACAACTCAGTGTAAAGAAAATCAAGATTTTCTGAACCAATAGGTAGCATCATGATAAATGGAGAGAAGATTGAAATTGTCAATGTTTTTGTCTTTCTTGGACCCACAAATAAATGGCCATGGAAGCAGCCATCAAGAAATCAAATGACACATTTCACTGGGTCAATCTGCTGCATCAGATCCCTGTATAGTGGGAAATGCAAGGCTGCTACTTGGAGGAATAGATGTGTCTGACCCAACCCATGGTACTTTCAATCACCTCATTTGCATTTGATAATTGGGCATTAAATAAAGAAGACTGAAGAAGATGCTTTGGAATTATGGTGCTGGTGAATAATAGTGTAAGCAGCATGAGCTGTCAAAGGAGCAAACAGATCCGTCTTGGAAGAAGTACAACCAGAATGCTTCTTAGAAGCAAGGATGGAAACACTTCATTTCATGTACTTTGGACATGTTATCAGGAGAGCCCAGTTCTTGGTTAAGGACATCAATCTTGGAAAAAGAGAAAATTTACTCTCCCCTCCCCCAACTCTCTTGCCATAACGCCAAGAAACTATTAATCCAATTACTATCTCTACAGCTTTATGTATCCTGGCTTTCATATAAAGAAAAACATACAAAAACCCAAGGCTAGAGAAAAGAAAACAAATTCAACAACGATAACAAAATAAAATGGAAAACTGCAAGAGAAAAATGACAAAAACTAGAACAAATGATACGGTATTAAAATTTAACTTAATTACACCTGTATTAGTCTACTTTCCATTACACTCTGGGTGATAGCTATTCACATCCCTCAACTATAGTCAGAAGAGATTCATGATTGAGATCATCTTAGGCTAGACTACATTATACACTTGGGGGAAATTAACTTGAGATTTAATGAATTTCAGGCTAGTTTCCAATGTAGATGTAAATGAACTCTCAAACTGCAGCATTGCAATTCTTTCTTGGATGTACCGAAGAAGAAACATATTGTTAATCTTATTGGTGTCATTGAGTTGATTCCAACTCATAGTTCTCCTGTGTACAAGAGAACAAAACACTGTCCGGTCCTGCGCCATCCTCACACCTGTTGTTGTATCTGAGCCCCCTGGTACAGTCTCCGTGTCATCTATCTGGTTAAGGACCTTCCTTTTCACTGACCCTCAAATTTACCAAGGATGGAGTTCTTTTTAGGCAGTGGCTTCTCCCAACAACAGGTCCAAAATATATGAAACAATGTCTAGCCATCCTGGCTTTGTAGGAGGAGTCTGGCTAGCCTTCTTTCAAGATAGATGTTCCTGTTCTCTTGGCAGTCTGCCATATTGACACTATCCTTCCCCCTACCACAGTTCACATTCATCAATTCTTCTTTGAGCTTTCACATTCCTTGTTCAGCGATCGCAAGCATATGAAGCGACTGCATACTCTGCTGGGGGGTAGAGACACCGTAGTGCTCGAAGTGGCTTTCTTGTGCTCTTCGACACTTGAAAGAGGTCTTGCGTAGCAGATTTATCCGATGCAACATATGCGACTTCTTGATTGCTGCTTCTATGAGATCATTTGTGGATGCAAGTAAAATGAAATCCTTGACAACTTTAAACTTTTCTCCATTTGTCACGGTGCGTCTACTGATCCAGTTGTGAGAATTTTGATTTGCTTTACAGTGATTCGCAATTCACACTACGAATTATACTCCTTGATTTTTGTCAACAGGTAATCCTACTTCTCCTTGCTTCCAACAAATGAGGTTGTGCCATCTGCATATTGAAAGTTGTTAATAAGTCTTCGTTCACTCCTGATGCCATCTTCTTCATATAGTCTAGCTTTGGGGACTCTTTGCTCAGCATACAGATTGAATACATGTGTGAAAGAATACAATTCTGCTGCATAACTTTCTTGATTTTAAACCATGCAATGTTTCCTTGTTCTGTTTGAATGACTATGTCTTGATTTACGTACAGATTCTGGATAAGCACAATGCAATGTTCTGGAATTCCAGTCCTTTCCCATGTTCGCAATAGTTTATCGTCCACACAGTCAAATACCTTTGCATAGTCAAATAAAAGCCAATACCTCTTTTGTGTATTCCTGGCTTTCAGTTAGGATTCATGTGACATCAGATCTGATACCCCTTGTCTCATGAATCCAGCTTGAATTTCTGGAAACTTCCTGTCAATAAGCACTTGCAACTGTTTTTAAATTATCTTCAGCAAAATGGTACATTAGTCTATATCAAGAAATTTGGAAGATCTGGTAATAAGCTGGAAGCGATCCATATTTGTGCACGTGTCAAAGAAAGGTGACCCAACAGAATGGGGAAGTTATTGAATAATACCATTCATAAATAAATTTTTGCAATAATGTAACAGAACATGAAGTTAGATTACCTGAGTTCTAATTCAGGTCAGCCATTTAAATTTAAACTATAATATCTCTTTGCCTCAGGTTCTTTACCACTAAAATCGATAATATAAATAGTATATCTCACATAGGGATTAAATGAGCTTATATTTGTGAACATATAAGATAAGGTCTGCTAATTTTAAAAAAGAATCTAATAATACTAAGTGCTGATGAGAAAGCAAAACCACCCAAACTCTCCTGCAGTGCCATGGAAATGCAGGCTGGTCCAGGAAGCTTGGAAAGCAGGTTGACAGTTTCACATAATGACAGATTCACATAATTCACATAATGCACAATATACACCAACCATATCACCTCGTAACCTCACTTCTTGGGTGTTCAGAGAAATAACAACTTAAATTCACATAAAAACCTGTAAAGAAATCTGTGTGTTTCCTTTATTCATAATTGTAAAAACCTGAAATAACCCTAAAGCGAGTCAGCTGTAGAGTTAATAAAGTATGATACATCCATATAATTGAATACTACTCACGCCTAAAAAATGTAAGAAATGTAATAACATTAAGGGAAAAAAGCCAGTCTGATCTCCCACGGGGTCAAACCAAGACGGCGGGAATGCAACAGAGCAGTGATGGATGTCAGACCACGAAGTCCTGGAAGAATCCCTGCGGTAGACATCGACCCCAGGGTCAGCACTGGGCACCCCATTTGATCTGGCTGAGGATTTCCCGCAAGGGGGCCACAAGGGAAGCCTAAAGGCAGAACGGAGGGGCAGGGGCACTAGACCGCTCCATCCCTGACTGCGGGAATAGCAATGTGAACTTTGAGGATGCGTGCCTCTCAGACGGGATTGCTGAAGACTGAAAGGGTGTACGTGTTGGTCGGTAAGCTGGTCCTAGGATAGGTAACCCTGGCAGAAAGGAGGACTAGACTGGTGATGTTTAACACGTCCTTCTCTCTCTTTAACGGAGAAGTATTCAGCTGCTCTGTGTCAGGATTCCTGCCAGTCTTGTGGCATCCTGTAATTTGGGGGGATGCTTATCATTACAAGACCGTCAGGATAGGCAACCTTAGGAGGCCAGAGGGGAGGAGAGAGGAGCAGTGGGAAACCTCAGTGATTGAATTCACTTCACATGATGGGATTGAACAACAGAATTGTATGGGAATGGATCTATTGAAATGTGTAAAACATGTCAATAAATCTGTAAAGATTTCCTACTACATGCAACAACATGAATGAATCTCAAATGCATTGTGCTAGGTAAAGAGCCACTCAGAAAAGTCTTGTCACAGTAGGATTGCAAGCACGACATTCTGGAAAACGAAAAACAACAGGGAGCTTGTCCGGCTCTGTGGCTGAAGTACACAGATTCACTACCAAAAAACACAGGAGAATTTTGTGATCAAATCTCTTATGTACTTTGATTGCATTTGCAAGCTAATCTACAATTTTTTCAAGACTCGTAGACCTATACCCCAAAGAGAGTGAATTTTTATCTCTATAAAACACATACATAAGCTGAAATGAAAGAAAGAGACTAGGGAGGAGAAGGGAAGGAGGGAAGAAAGAAGGAGGAATTTTTTATGTGTTCCAATTACAACAGGAGACTGTGTGTCTAGAAGCATTGGTAGAATTGCTGATTCAGAAACAGGGAGCTTTCAACTGCTGTGAAGACTGAACCTTGGAAACCCACGAGGGCGTTTCGCCTCTGTGCTGTAGCATCTCAACTGCAACGAGTCGGAATAGACTTGATGGCAGGGACGTTTTAGGCAGAAGTCTTTGCAAGGATAATATCGGGGGTATATCATTATGTAAGCAACTCATGCTTCTCGAGGGGACTAAAATAAAAGAAAAGAAAAATAATCACTCATAAATCATGATCAAAACATAATCTCAGGTGAGTACTAGACATTTTATTCTAGGTTAACAAACCATTTTGAAAAACATGGAAATTTATTTCATACCATATATTTTTGCTTGAAACTCCTTTCTCACTAACTATAGGTCCTGAAGAAATATGGAGCTGCATCATAATTTTTAATGACTATTAATTTATGCTATCAATTCTCTGCTGCTGAACACTTAATTTGGCTTTGTTTGGGGAAGTAAAAGCCAAACTGTGTTGAAAATCTTTAGTTTTCACATCCTTCAGCACTCCATATTTCATTAGGGTAAATTCCTGCAATGAGAATTACTGTACTGAAAAACATGTATGTTATATGATTTTTCATGCATGTTGCCAAATTGTTCTCCAGAAGATTATATAATTTATGAAGAGCAGCTGTCACTGAGAGCTGGGGCTATGCTTCTGTTGTCCCTTTTTTTTCAAGTTTTGACAAATGCTTTCTCTTCCCTGCTTTGTATATTATAGGTATTCTTTTCGATGAGAAAGTTATTAAATCAAACTTTAAAAGTGTGCTGAGTTTTACAGGGTAGCAAGTGATGTGAAATATAATCGGGCGGTAAACTAGCTAAGCATGCAAAATGACGTTTGGCTTACTGACTTCGAGGATGGCTTATACTGCTGCTGGATGCCAGTAGTGGTTCGTTTGGGGAAAGCGAGTTTATTGTATGGGTGGGGACACTTCCCAGAAATGTCTCTAGAACACTGATTTATGATGGTTTCAAATCTTGTTTCATTGTTTAGCATAGTTATAAATGTCCTTGAGCTACATTCATCACAGTGGTCTTGCACTTCAATGCCTGTGACTTTCCTCTAAGATGCACAGTTGGGTATTGTTGGCATTTCCTAGAACCAATTGAATTTTTTTCTTTTCTTGTAAACAATGAGAAAATACATCCTAGCGCACTTTAATCTTCCCAGAGCTACAAAGAAATAAAATTATGGATTTCATTTGGCACAAAGTATCTATTCTTTGTAAAACATACATACACACACACACACACACACACACACACACACATATAAAATCCCTATACTCCAGTCCCTCACAATATGGTTTTGTAAGTCACCTCTAGGCTCCTTACAAGTTCCGTATTGATCAAGGTTAGAGAAAGCCAACTGAATTTTCCACAACCTTGATAATCAGAAGTAGTAAATATAAAGTAAATGCATTCTGCTCAAAGAAAAATTGGGCTGTTTTAGGAAACTCAAACACTTAAAAACAGGTCTCTTATTTTGTATTTTATACCAATAATTGAGTTCTATTTTGACTGTTCTACAATAAGTCAAGTGACATGTCAAACACCTCTTTTTTAAAAATGAGTTTTAGTTTTGGGGTTTTTTTATTTTCATTTTATTATCAATATTTTTATAAATTTTCCCTTATCTTGGGGTTAGAAAAGTTATATATGAATGTACAAATATATTTTAATGCATACATTAAAATGAAAATTTTATTAAAATTTGCCTCAATGATGAAGAAAAAAATGGATGACATTTGTATTTTGTGAATTATGATAACTCTACTGATAGAAGGTTCTAGATTATGTGATTTATCCCTGGAAATGGGGATGGTACTTCTAGTTTTTTTTTAAGTGAAAATTGTGTATATGGTCCTTTACTATATGTATTTTATGATAACATCTCATGGTTCCCATATCTCCTCTCAACTTCAGCACAGTGATCATTGTTTGTGTTCATGTTTTCAAAAACTGAAGCTCCTAATGTAGATAAGAAAATGAAATCTATATAGCAGGGTCTTAGACCGTAAATCTTAAAGTGTAACACCTGAAAGTGAACATCTGAGAGTAACCACGTCCACAGCATCTGCACTGCAACAGTGTCTGCATTACATAATACTAATGATAAATGTGCCCCCCAAAATCTCAAAGATAATTAGCTGTACCCCAAATAGACCTCAACTCAGGAACTACCTGTATTTATCTAAGAATGTTTCACCTGTAGCCCTTGAATTATTTTCTTTCAAATATGACCTTTCCAAGTAATTAAGTTTTAATTCCTCCTTTGAGAACTAAGGGGTGCCTGGTTCAAGCCATGGTATTTTCAGTCACCTTATACACAGGTGAAAGTTGGACAGTGAAAAAAGAAGAGAGCAGACGTTTTGGTGCCTTTGCATTATGATTTGGGGGAAGAAGATTCAAAGTACCAAGGACTGCTAATAGACTAAACAAATGTCTTGGAGGAAGGCTGGCAAAACTTCATCACAGACACTTTGCACATGTTATCAGGAGAGAGCCGTCTCTGGGTAAGTTCATCAGGCTTCATAAAGTCCAGTGTCAGTGACAAAGAGGAAGGCACGTAAGGAGATGATTTCATTCAGCGTCTACAATAAGTTCAAGGGTAAAAAAATAGTAATTGTGAGGATGGTAAGGTTCCTGGAAGTGTTTTCTTCTGCTGTAGGTGAAGGTGTTATGAATCGAACAGCGCCAATCACCTAACAATTCATCCTACTTTAATATGACTCAGAGGGTTTGTTTTGTTAATTACCCCATTAAGATGGAAACAGTAACAACCTGATAAGCATGTGCAAGTAGGTCATTAATTACATAGTATCATTATGGTTGTTGATCAGTGACTAGATACTAATGCTCCACAATGTGTGAACTGGGGTGTTATGCAGTATGAAGCTTGCACACTTTTGCAATAAATACTTATGGGCATGGAAGGTGTTCTCTGTGTTCCAGACAGCGAAGCCTGTTGCTTTTTCAATACACAATGGTGAAAGTCTATTGAGTACCTGGTCTGGGTTCTTGTCACTAAGTGAAGCAGAGTGTTGCTTATGGCAACCTTTTAACATGCCACGTTGTGCGAAAGGGACTTGAGTTAAATTATTTAGATCGATTTGAAAGTGATAATGGCAATATGATTGAAATTACAAAAGTATAAATCTCCCTCAAATAGTTAGAACCAGTAATTTATCTTAATAGCTCACCACTTTCCTGCAATGAGGTTAGGCAGGACAGTGAGGACATTTGAAGGGCACACGCCCTGAGAGAATTCCTCATAATTCCAACACTAGAACCACAGTCTTTGGACCTTGAAAACTCCCTAGGCCTCTTGTGTCTCTTAGTACGAGTTCTACAGGAGAAGCAATAACTTAAGCTGTCTTTAGCTATACCCACATTATCAATCAAAATTTTGAGAGCAATGCTCTTAGGATTGTAACAGAGGATAAATGTCTTGAGAAGTGGCAGCCAAAGGATAGAGAGACAACTTGCCATAATTCTCCTAGGATCAATTCTGAGGGAAAAAAATTACCACTGCTTCATAAAAACACTTTCTTAATACTTCATGGCTTCATCCCAGTATTTTTATTTCTTTATACTGCAATATTTCTTTCCAAGAAATGTATCCATAGCATGTTCGCTTTAAGACTTGGGAAATCGTAGTGCTAGAAGATAGGTTAACATTTACATAGCCTAAACCTGTCATTTTGCACAAGAGGAAACAGGGATCTATAAATAGTCCCTGGCTAGCCCCAAATTGCATGGATTGTTATTGGTGGGAACATGGAAATGGGCAGCCCTTCAAACTATTCAATTCCACATTTTAGTCTTCCATTAGCAAACATAGCCTCTGATTTACCATTTACACTTACAAATATGAAATTTCTCCTAAAATTTAGAGGGAACTATTCCTTAACACCAGAAGGAAACTTTATATATTATAATGAAATGTGCAAAGACATGGGTATAGAAAGCCAGGAGAAAATAACATACTCCACATATGTCAAGCTGAAAGAACTGAAGACAAATTCAAGCCTTGTGTTGTGTGATGGTTCAAGTGTTGTGTCGACATGGCTGGGCAGTCTATGGTACTTTCAATGTTCTTCACCAGCACCACCTTCAAATACATTGTTTCTTCCTTGGACTTCTATTTAATGTCCAACTTTCATATACATATGAAAAGATTGAAAATATCATGGCTTGGATCAAGGATGTCTTAGTCCGCTTCTGAAGAAGTAGCCACTCACAGCATGATGAAGCATACAAATTCCTCTCATTCTTGAATGCTGCTTCTCCCCCTCCCCACCCCCCATCATGATCCAGTTCTACCTTACAAACCCAGCTAGACTGGAGTACAGACATTGGTACAGATAAGAGCTCTTGACACATGGAATCCAGGACAGATAAACCCCTCAGAAATAGTAGTGAGAGTCAGGAGACTATGAGGTGGGGAGTGGGAGGCTGGAAAGGGAACTGATCATGGATCCGATATACAACCGCTGCCCTGCCCCCAGGTGGACAAATAATGGAACTGTGGGTGAAGGAAGACAACCGATGGTATGAGTTTGAAATAATACTATATAATTGATCAAAGATTCACAAGGGTGGGAGGGTGGTGGAGGGATGGCGGGGCGGGGGGAAGCTGATACCATGGGCTTAAGTAGAAAGAAAATGCTTTGGAAATGATTATGGTAACATATGTATAAGTGTGCTTGATGCAATTGAATTATGGATTATTAGGTATGTAAGAGCCTCCAATAAAATGATTAATTAATGTAGATATATAATCAATATTTTAAAAAAGAATTAGCAACTGAAAACCTTATGAATAGCAGTGGGATAATGGAAGATGTGTGTATAAATATATAGAGAGAGGTTTATATCATGGAAATGTATCACACAGTTGTAGATGTGGCTAAGTTCCAAAGCCATGGACCAACGTCAGACTGATATCTCTTACTGACCCACAAAACTGCAAAGGATGGTGAGCCCAAGATCAGTAGGGAAGATGTCAGGCTGATGACAGATCTCAACATTAGCAAGCAATACATAAAGCCGCTGGCCCTCAACCAAAGAACTGGAGGGCAGAGGATGAGCTAGATGCAGGATTCAGATCCAGTAAAAAGCATACAAGCATTTCCACAGTGTCCATTTGTGTTGGATGCAGGCTGCAACCCAAGGAAACATCCTTTCCGTTGGTTGGCTGCTCCTGGTAAAGCTCTTCATAGAGGTGATTATAACATGTTAGAGCTCCTTACAAGGGCTTACTACATATTAGCTGCCAAGTCACTGAGGATCCTGGCCAAATCTGGGCAAAAAAAAAACAGAAGGATCTTGGAGAGAGACAGTGGATCATCACAAACATAACCACATGGTGACTGCAAGTGCTGCTGTTCCAGATTCCATTTCACTCCCTGAGAAACGTGCCACGTGTCCTGGCCCCTCGTATCTAGCCAGATGTAGTCTTCCTTCTGCTGGCGAGGTCGACAGTATACGTCTACTTTCCTACCTTAATGGATATCAAATCTCCATTGCTGTGTCACAATTTAGTTTGCAGGCAGTTTGATCACCTTTCTCTTCCACAAAATGTCACTCTGTTCTATTATATAAATGACATTATGCTGACTGAACCTACTTAGAAAGTAGCAATGACGATAGCTTTATTGGTCAAACATTTGCATGCTGCAGGGTGGGAAATTAACAACAGCAAAAAGTCAGACATCTTCTTCCACATAGGTAGCATTTCCATGGGTCAGTGGTATGGGGCAGGCCAAGAGAGTCCCACGAAAGAGAGAAAGATAAGTGATTGCACTTGGCACCTTCCACAACCGAAAAGGAAGTACATCTGGAGATCCTCTTTGGATTTGGGAGGCAGCATGTCCCTCGTTTGAGGGGCACTCTCTGAGTTTCACCACTTACCCAGTGAGTCCAAAAGTTACGCGTTTTGAGTGGGACCCAAACCAAAGAAGCCTGCAATGAGCTCAGGCTGCTGTGTAAGCAGCGCGGTAACTGGGGGAGGTGGGGATGGTGGCAAGGACGAGGGCCATGCATGGGCCACCCTGCCATGCAAAGAACCATGACCAGCTGAAGCGATCGCTGAGGTTACAGGAAATAGGAATGGGCAGTGGGATCGGTAGTTGTAACTAGCAGCTACAGTCGTGTGATTAGATGTAGAAACGAGGACAGTGAGTATTACAAGCATTTCCTCCTTGTACATCTGCATCAAGTATCTTTGTTCACTTATATAATAGAGCTATAAATGGGATTGGTGTGCTTTCAGTTGTACATGTATTCGCTGCTAAGTGCAAGTATGATTTTATACCGTTTCCCCGAAAATAAGATACTGCCATATTTAGTTTTCCTCAAGAAGACACACTTTGGCTTATTTTCAGGGGATGTCTTATTTTTATTAAGTATGGTACAACAATCTACATTTATTCAAACATATGTAAGTCATCTTGTGGAACATCGACCCACAGGCTGGGGCAAACGGCAGCCACAGCTTTCCTTCTCCCCCCTGAGGACACACGATCCCTAAAGCAGAGCATCCTGCTCCTCACTTCCCTGAGGAGACTTTGACTGTCACCGTCTACGTCTCCCTCTAAGCCTCAGCTTGCAGCACCACAGAAGGACCTGGACCTGACGGGGGCTCCGACCTTGTGGATGGGGCTGCTCGCACCTCCCCAGTCACCTCGGAGATAGCAGGTGTCCCGATGGGGCAGATGAGAAGGGCTGCCGGTCTTCATGACCGCTCCACGCAGGTGCACTGCTGAGTCACGCCTGTCACTGTGTTTTATTTTCCGGGTATGGCCTATATTGTGCAAATGCTTAAAAATCCTACTATGGCTTATTTTATGGGTATGTCTTATTTGGGATGGTAATTATCTTTATTTAGAGATTATGTATGATTCTAGGAGTGATGTAGAGGTGCCAAGTTTGGAAGGGGTTGATGGTTTGATCAGCATGGCTGGGCCAGGATTCTCAGTGGTTTGGCAATTAAGACCTACTAACTCCCATGAAGATATCTAACAGAAGGTTATCACCTCTACTCCTCCTGTGAGCAGACTACCAACTGAACAAAATGTTTCCTCTGGAATATCACCTCCTTTTAACATACGTGGATGCTGTGGAAAGCTTGCCTTCTTTTAGTTGATTCTGGTTCGGCATCATCTGGCTCTCCTGACCTCTGTTTGTTTATTTGTTTGTTTGGGGGGTGGGTTTGGACTTAAGCCAGGTGCCTGTTTTATTGCACATCAGTGTTGGGAGCTATCAAGAGTCTGCCATCTTCAAGTGTGCACCAGGTAGCATTACTTTAAATAACATGGCTCCCTTCACTGCCAATGAAGAATGCTGCCAGGCCCAGGCTGTTTGCCTGTCAACCTTGGATTCATCCAGCTCTGTAGGCAGACGCTGCAATCTGACCTGTTGATCTTCATTCCATCAACCCCTAGAGCTATATGAACCAGACCAACGTCTGACCCATGGGCTTAGAACTTGCCCACCTCTACAACCATGTGAACCATTTCACGGAGTGTAAAGGAAGCCAGTTCAGACTCCGGAGTTGAGAATACCATCCCCACCGAGACTGAAGAGGCAAGAGTGAAGAGCGTCCATATCCCTGTGTAAGGAGCTCACAGAGGTGTGGGAGAGGAAGAGTCCTGAGACCTGGAGACAGGGCAAGGAGCAGCAGTGGATCATGGGGCAGAGAAGCAGGCTTCCTGGCCCATGAACAAGTACAGCTGAGTATCTGCAAGTAGGAGGCTGATATGCAGTATGGATGCCCTTTGGGGTTTTTTTATCTGCTAAAGGAGCTTAGTAACACTTACCTAAGCAAGCAGAGGTCAAGGGCCATGTGGCTCAGGCTAAGGACTAGAGAGAGACATGCCCACAGAGCATTCTTGAAAAGTGGCCCTGTGGACAAAGGAACTCTTTCTTTAATGTATCTGAACCTGCCTTGTAACCTGTGAGCTTCCCTGATGAAGACCCATAAATCTGAGTATTATGTGTAGGTTCTGAGTTCCCATTGCAAGGATTATCCAGCCCAGCAGGGTAGTGCAGGGCAGAGGCAGTGGTACCAGCCGAGGGTGAAGGAACTAGAGAGTAGAGGCGCATCTGACTTCTGCCTCATAGAAACCAGGCCAGGACTGGGGTGGAGTTGGATTTTACTTCCCACTGGGTTTTTGGAGGAGGTTATACTTGGTCCCTTTAACATTTTATTACCATGAACATATATACTCATATATGTACATGTATATATACTCATGCATATGTTTTAGATATATATATATATATCTTTGTTACAGATATATACATTTGACAGGATATTTTTATATAATCTAGGGGTACAACAACATCAATTAGAATAAAATAATTCAAAAAGAAAATACTCTATATCTTACTTTGGTGAGTCGTGGCTTATATAAAAAAATGCTGGTTAGTGTCCATCTAAGGAAGAAATATTGATATCTCCAATCTGAAGCAAAAAGAAGTTCAAATAAAGTTCAAAGACATGCTGACACAATAAGTTCAAAGGACTAATGAATCCTGGGCATCTCTGCCTCCCAAAGCATGAGACCAGAAGAACCAGAGGCATCTGGTTCACCACCAACCACACTGAAAAGCACCATAGCAGAGGTCCTAGATCGAGTCAGGAAACTGTGGAACTAAACTTACAGTCATGTAAGAGACTAGGCTTACTGGTCAGTTAGAGATAGTGTAACCCCCATGACTATGAACTTTACCTTCAGAGATAGAAGTAAACTCATTCCAATTCTAAAAGATGAACAATAGACAGCATTAGGCTGCCAACAAAGCTCAGAAGGCAAGAATGGTTAGCGGGGGAAAGGAGAAATGGAAACAGTAACAGGACAAAAACAGGATGAGTGATGTTATATTTGTGGGTGGTAATCAATGATATAACACAAAATGTGTATGAATTATTGAATGGAAAACTGGTTTGCTCTATAAATTTTCACCAAATACACAATAAAAAGAGAATAGAAAGAAAAGGACATATTAAAAAACAAATATGTAATTAAGTGAAAATAAAAACACAACTTATCAAAGATGGTATAATTCATAAAAAGCAGTGCTGAGAGGGCAATAAATAGCATTAAGTGCACATTTAAAAAAATACTTAAAATCAATTCTCTACACATCCACTTTTGGAAATTTGAACCAAAAAAGCAATTTGAATTCAAAATTAGCAGAAGACATAACAGTATAAGATTAGAGGATAAATCAATAAAGTTGAAAACAGCAAATTAATAAAAATTAACAAAACCAAAAATTCATTTTTTTAAATATCAGAAACACAGTTAAGCTACTAGCCACACTAACCAAGGCAAAGAAAAAAGAGAGCAAGAGAAGTTAAACAAGCGGCCATCTTGCAGAGAAGCAACAAGCCCACGTGGAAGAAGCACACCAGCACGTGGGATCACGAGGTGTAGACAGCATTAGGTCACAGGCATCAGAAGACTTAACACAAGTAATCATATTGTTGGGAACGAAGGAGGTCAGAGTGGACACCCAAAACCCAAGTGTAGACCATTGGACATCCTCTCACAGAAGGCTCACAAAGAAGGGACAAGTCAGCCAAGGTGCAGAATAGTGCCGCTGATGAAACACACAATATTCTCAGGTTCCTTGGGGCCTTCTCACTCCCAATACCAGGATCCCAGTTCTACCTTAAAAATCCAGCTAGACCCGAGCATGTACACTAAAACAGACAAGAGCTCTTGACACATGGAAACCAGGACAGATAAACCCCTTAGGAACAGAAATGGGAGTAGTGATACCAAGAGGGTAGGGGGCAGGTGGGAGAAGGGGGAGAAAGTCAGTACCGATCACAATGATGGACATATAACCACCACCCCCCCTCAGGGGGGACAAACAACAAAAATGTAGTTGATGGGAGACAGCAGATGGTATGAAATATGAAAATAAAAATAATTTATAAATAAATTCAATATAAGACAAATCAATTGCTTTCCTATATACCATAAATCAACAATGTGAATTGGAGTTATAAACACATAATTTACGTTAAAATTCCACCAAAATGAAATATTCACTGCCATGGAGTCAATGCTGACTCATCGTGACCCTCTGTGGGTTTCTGAAACTGTAACTGCTTATGGGAGTAGAAAGCCCAGTTTTTCTCCTGCAGAGAAGCTGGGGGTTTGGAACTGCTGGCCATGAAGATTGTAGCTTGATGCATAATTCTAACAAATTATATATAAGGTCTATATAAGGAAAACTAGAAAACTCTGGAGAAAGATACCAAAGTATAGAGAGATATTACATATTTATAAACAGGAAGATTCAATGTTGTTAAGATATATAAGTTCTTCTGAACTTGGTCTATAAAGTGAGTGAAATCCCAGGCAAATCCCCAAGTCTTTTTGTGAATATCAATAAAATTATGAATTTATATTCAATGTCCAATGACAGAATAGTTACCACAATACTGAGGAAGCAAAACAAACACTCCAGGCTGGCAAGATGTGACTTTGAGTCATTGCATAGATTTTGGGGCTTGCATTTAATCATAGCCTTAACTTAAGAACAATGACTCTTTTTATGACATGGTCCTAGTGAACTAGCCTGGTGAAGATCACAGGATATATGGGTGCTCAAGCAAAGTGTGATGAAGAAAACAGAGGGTGCTCAGCTATCAGAAAGTTTCGCATATTGGGACTTAAAGGTTTGTCTTAAAACAAGCAGGCATCTCAGTGAGGTATTAACTAAGTCTACATGGTAGAAATACACCACCCTGTGTAATCCAGGGACTGTAAATAATATCAGCTCACGGTTTTTTGTAAAAGTTTACTGAGGGCAAGATATGACAAAATAACAATGTATAAATTACAAAGGGCACATGAGGGAGGGAGGAACGGGGAGGGAGGGGAAAAAAAGAGGACCTGATGCAAAGGGCTTAAGTGGAGAGCAAATGCTTTGAGAATGATTGGGGCAGGGAATGTGTGAATGTGCTTTTTACAATTGATGTATGTATATGTATGGATTGTGATAACAGTTGTATGAGTCCCTAATAAAATGTTTTGATTTTTTTTTAATTTTTATTTTTTTAACAATTTATTGGGGCTCATACAACTCTTATCACAGTTCATACATATACATACATCAATTGTATAAAGCACATCTGTACAGTCTTTGCCCTCATCATTTTTTTCTCCTCTTTTCTTTTTTTACATTTTATTAGGGACTCATAATAAAATGTTTTTTTTAAAGTTTACTGAAAATGAATCATAGGCCTAAATGTAAACATGAAATTTATACTTAAACACAAAACAACACTTTTAGAAAGTTGTTTAGAAGAAAATCTAAGTGACCTTGGCCTTGGCAATGACCTTTTTTGCTGTTTTGTTCTTGTTCTTAAGCCAATCATTGTCAAGTCCATTTCAACTCCTGGTGATTCTACATGGCAAAGAGTAAAACAGGATTTTGTTTGTTTGTTTTAACTTTCACTGTGAATTGGATGAAAGTTTACACATATGATTATTAGTTTTACATTTAACAATTCATACATAGTTTGCTTCCTCCCATGCCTTGCAATTTCCTGAATTTTAACCTCACACAAAAGTATATTTCATGGGGAAAAAATAATTGAAAAATTAAAACAAAAAAAACCCTTCTGCTTTGTGAAAGACACTATAATAAGAACAAAAATGAGAAGCCACATACTTGGAAAAATGTTTGCAAAGTACATTTCTGTAAAGGATGTGTGTCTAAACTATGCAAAGACCCCTAACCACAACACAAAACCAAATCAACCAAATACAAGAGGGGCAAAAGAAGTGAGCGAAATCTCAACAAGATGTTACTGCTACTTTGGAATACCATCAAGCGGTTTCTTGAAAACATAGGCTTGCCGCTTGATCCAGCAGTCACATTCCTAGGTATTTACATAAAATGATGTGAAAACTTATGTCTACACAAAAACCTGCACATAAATGTTTATAATGTAAGAAAAAATAGCTATTAAGCGATGGAAATGCTTGGCGGGAATGAGTGTATATTGCTTAGTGAGAGAAAACAAACTGAGAAGCTAAACACTATGAAATGCCAACTAGATCTGCGGGAAAAGGCAAAATTAAAAAGAGAGTAAAACCATTAGTAGTTGCCAGGAATTTATAAGAGGGAATAAATGGACCCAGAGAAATATCGTCACCTAATCTTTGACAAATGGACAAAGAATATTCAATGGGGAGAGGAAAATCCTTTCAGCAAATGGTGCTAGAACATCTGGATTTGTACATGCGAAGAATAAAATAAAGCAACCCAGATAAAGAGTTGGAAGTTGGTATTTTAAAGATAGTGAATCTAGTCTGAATAGCACTTTGAGAAGGATGCTTGACATTTTGCATTTCTCAGAACCCATAGAACTGTACAACCTAAAAAAAATGAACCTGAATATCAACTGTGGGCTTTGTTTTATTTGTTTATTTAATAAACATGTATCCGTGATGGCTCTTTGAGTTTTACAAACGTACCACACTAATACAAGTTTGTAATGATAGAGCATATTGCACAGAGGGGTTAAGCCATGTATGGGAACTCTGTATTTTCTGCGTAATTATTTTACCAATTCCAAACTGTTCTGAAAAGGAAGGCATGTTTACATATAAAACAAGTCTACGGTTTCAAGGTGTCCAGGTTTCTGGGAGTCTCCCGACTGAGGAGAGAAGACAAGGCTTCCTGGCACAGGGAGCATTCAGGCTGGACATTTCGGCGGGAGCATGATGATCCGAGAGCACTGGCAAGTGGGTCAGTCCAGATGGGACCCGCCTAGAAACTGACAGGTTTGCAGGGGACATTTTAGAAAAGGTGTGCATTTTAAACCATGAAGAAGCGCACCGGGGAACGGTCTGCGGTGACTACTGAAAGCACTTTTAGAGGGACTGCAGGCCGACCTTCAGGCACTTTTAGAGGGACTGCAGGCCGACCTTCAGGCATCATTTGTTCTTCCCTAATTTGGTGGGCGTTTCAGGGGACAGGGAGGTAACTATGCCTTTGTGGGGTCATGTCCTCCATTTACTGTCTTGGCCCAGTGAAGTTTACATCCTTTTTTGTAGTTTAATTCTTATTATAAAAGTCAGCTTACAAATATTGCATTGTCTGAATGGACCAGAATCAGTGTAGTTGAAAGTTAATACAAGGACTTCTGATGTTTCCATTGTCAAAGTCCAGGAGCTTAGCAATCAGAGTTTGCCATCCTTCCCTGGCAGAAAAACTGGAGTCAAGAGGTTCAGCTTCATTTATTTAATCTAACTGCTTTTTTATCACCTTCCAAAAGTTGTTTGGTTGCCATTTCCACACTATAATCAGGGAGACGTCAGTGCATCTGGAACTGCAACCTAGAGTCTCAGAGAAAAACAAACAAGTCTTCCTAAGCCACCTGCCCTAGACCTTCGATGACATTGAAAAGATAGAAATTGTGGAAACTCATCTGTAGACAATTGGACATTCCCTCACAGAAGGGTCACATGAAAGAGATGAGCCAGTCAGAGTGCAGTATAGCACCGATGAAACACACAACTTTCCTCTGGTTCTTTAATACTTCCTTCCTCCCACTATTATGACCTTAATTCTACCTTGCAAATCGGATTACCCCAGAACATACACACTGCTACAGATAAGAGCCCTGAACACAAGGAATCCAGGATTGATAAACCCCTTGGGGCCAACCATGAGAGTAGAGATACAAGGAAGGTAAGGGGAAGGTGGGGAGAGAAAGGGCAATGATGCCAAGGATCAACCTATAACCCCCTCCCAGGTGTATGAACAACATAAAAGTGGGTGAAGGGTGACAGAGGATGGTGTAAGATATGAAAATAATAATCTATAACTTATCAAGGGTTCAGGAGGGAGGGTGGGCAGGGGAGGGGGCAGAATGAAGAAATGAAGAGCTGATAACAAGGGTTCAAGTAGAAAGAAAATACTTTGAAAATGATGATGGCAGCAAATATACAAATATGATTGACAGAATGGGTGAATGTATGAATTGTGATAAGAGACCTAAGAGCCCCCCCCCAAAAAAACTATTTAATTTCAAAAAGAAGCCATACATTTTTTAAAAAGAAAGGCATTTCTTTCATCATTTTATTGGGGACTATTACAGCTCCTATAACATTCCATACATCAATTGTATCAAGCACATTTGTACATATGTGGTGATCAGCATTTCCAAATCATTTTCTACTTGAGCCCTTAGTATAAGCTCCTCTTTTTTCCCTCCCTTCTCCACCCTTGTAAATCCTTGATAAATTATACGTTGTTATTATTTTGTATCTTACACTGTCCTAAGTCTCCCTTCACCCACATTTCTGTTATCTGGCCCCTTAGGGGGGGGGGATGCTAGATATCCAACCTGGTGATGCATTTCTAATCATTTTCCTGAATCCCATCTTCTCTGGAATATATCTTCTCCAGGAAGATGACAATGAATAATCCTTCATGTGGTATTGGAGTTATGGCAAATAAATCTGTAATCAGTTACTATTTCATTACCACTCTGATGAAATCTCTGAAATGATTCAACTTATTATTGGCACATGCATTGCCTTCATATTGAGCAATAATGAATTCAGCCATTGACGGTTACAGTCAATGTCAACTAGACACTGGAGGGTGAAGACAGGGGTGGAGCCCAATCTATCAATCAGGTCACAGTCCAACCACACCCCCTTGTCACTGTGATCTTTTATATATGAGAGAGATGCTAATCAGAACTTAGTTCTCTAGCATTCCACTGTCTGCTGGAGCTTGCTCCTGCACGTGGTTCCTGGTTCTCCTGTTGCAAGACCTGCTGATCCCATAAGCTGGCAGTGACCTAGTGACAGATTTGTGCTCCTGGCCTCAGATTCATTTCCCTCCACATCCACCAGTCTGTGCCCCCACCCTCCCCACCCTCATCATTCTGCTTCCTGTTGCTCAACTTCCATGGCTCAAGAGCTTCCACATGCTTCAAGAGAAGCCAGCCTTGAACTGGACTGGACTTATCTACCTCTATAACAATGTAAGCCATTTCTCAATAAAAATCTTTTTCAATATGCAAACACATACAAGTATCACTGGTTTGGCTTCTCCAGAGATCCCAACCTCCCACAATGGTCTGAAGGAGCCCAAAGGATCAAGTGCTTTGCTGCCATCCAAAAGGTTTTCTGTTGGAACTCACATAGGGGCTCGGAAAAGGACCGAGACCTGCTGCTAACCCAAGTCCAGCTGGGAAACCCTAGAGGTAGCACCACTCTGTCATATGGGGTCATAATTAGTCAAAATTTGACTTGAGGGCGTCTCACATCACCACCATTATCCTCCATTTGACCTCCCCCCAATTTGAAGATGTTCTACTTGGACATGGGAAGAAATGGCTTTGATCTCTTTACATTTGGCCTTAGATTACAAACCCCTTTCTGGACAGAAGACAGTAAGAGGTGTCTCCTGCTCCTTCTCTGGGATCAGTCTGCCTTTCTCTGAAGCGTAGAGTACTGCCAATATAGAGGAAATATCTTCAAAGTCACTGTGGAGAGCTAAGCATATCACCGTCTACCCACTTTCGAAAGAAAAACGTACCGACTCAAGTTCACGTGGAATAAAACTATTCTTTTCAAAGGAAGAGCTTCACTTTCAGCTCTGCTCTACTTGCTACTCTTACTCAAAGGGCATTCCCCTTCTTGGACAGTCACTCTCCTCTCCTCGGCTTAGTCAGGTACTCTCCTGGAGCCGTTTAAATGTTGGATGCTACAGAGTAGCAGACTGGATGTGTAAATCTTTCCTGCCCCAGTTGTCTTGCATGTTAAATATCTCTAGTATCAAATAGTGCAATGCCAAATACTGAGCAGATTAAAAATTAAATCTGAGATAATTTCAAGGCCCTCCTTCCTAAACCAATGCTAGCTAGTGATTTTTAACTCGAGCATGCAAAGTAATAACAGCTCTCTTTATGGATATGTGATGTGAACTATTGACAAAATTACACTGTAATTACTATGTGGAGTAAAGGTAATTACATAGCAATTGTTCTATAATTATTAGATTTTGTATGTGATTTAGAAACTGTAGTATGAATTACATGGTAATTAAATACTGTGTCTTCCTGGTGTAATTTGGTTATTATTCATTAGTTCATTAGGAAATAATCTATTCACATAGATCCGTGTGTTTCATGATAAAAATCAGTACTTAAACCTCTACGACTTGGGAATCTGAACCATACATTAAATAAGTTTAAAAAAATAGTGTGAAGTAGTATATGGATTGACAAAATTAAGCAAAGTGCTCAAATGTGGTCTTAAATCCAAGGTGCAATATTTATGAGACATATGCCACATTATATTTTATTTATTTACTTCTGCAAATAACTGCTGTTTACATATCATCTCCTACTTAGCTAATAAATGCCAGTGGTTGCTTTCTATAAAGCCAATTAATAAGGAAATTCTATGAAACAACACCCACATGCTTTCCTGCAGTTATTCTCAATCTTGGCCACTTTGTAATCATCTGGGGAGTTTTAAAATGCTGATGTCTGGCTTCCACCTGCAAGAGAATTTTCTTTCAGTTGGTCTGGGAGAGAATTAGAGCATTGTGAATTTTTTTTATCTTTTTTTTTTAACAATTTATTGGGGCTCATACAATTCCCACCACAGTTCATACATATACACACATCAAATGTTCCTGGTAGAAACAATTTGTAGCCCAGATAATTATCATTTATAGCTTAAGTTGAACACCGTTTGTTCTGAAACATCATTGGAGACAAACCAACCAATTGATAAATACCTGCAATTTCCAAAATTTTGAACTTAATCTTTGTTCTGAAGGCCATATTTTGAACAAGAAAAGCCAAGAATGTTCAGCATAACATGATTGGTCATGAAGCTCCTATATTTATCCACTTTGCTAACTGTGCTCTAGGACACATGTTAATTTCCGTGCTCATGGGTGGGGAGAACTTATCACACTATATGTTTACATACTTTAATTAAGACCAGAGACCGTTTCTGGCCACTTTTGGCTTATATTAGCCAAATGGATATCGCAGAAGAAAGGGCAAGGCAATTCTGAGCCTTGGCTTCGAGTACTGTATATTTTTCAGTTTATTCTCCTAAAACCCTGTCCAACAGCCTAGGGACAACATGGCAGATGATAAGAGAAATTTTCTTCCATCTGTCCTTCTGCACCAACTGAAAGTCAGCCAACTACCAGACTGGGAAGTGAGGCCATCCCAGGGCCAGCCAGCACCCAATCAACCTTCAAACTGTCTATAGACACATGAAAAGCCTAGTCAAGCCTGGCTAAGGCCAGAAGAACTAGTCTTCAAAGGCCACCTGAACTTTCTATCCTACAGAATCATGAGTCAAATAAATGATTGTCTAAATCACTAAGTTGGAGAAGATTTGTTAAGCATAACGGCTATGTTAGGCTGGGTGCTGGAGAGAAACAAAATCAGTGAGCCTTCTATGTGTATGTATCTAAAAATAGATTTATCTCAAGAAATAGCTCACACAATTGTAGAAGTGCTCAAATCCAGTCCTCTTCAAGTGCATGAGTCAAAGGTAAGCTGAAGACTTCCCCCCACTCCTATAGCTGCAGGTGCTGACAAACAGGAAACAGGAAGGTGAAGTAGGAAGACCACAGGCTGATGGGTGCTGAACCAAATGAATTTCAGTTTGGGTGACTGAATCCAGGGTCAGACGTCCCCTGGTGGCTTCTGAAATAAGCAGGTAATATAACAGGAAGTTTGCCCATTAAATGCAGGATCCAAGTCCAGCAGAAGCCTGCTCGCTTCCACACACTGTACATTTATATTGAGCAGGTCATGCCCTGAATGAAAACCTCCTCAATTGTGTCAAGGAGCTCCAGAAGACAAAGGAAAAATGTTATAAAGAAATGTGCAAAGACAGTATTAGAAAACCAAAAGGGAAGCACATGGTCAGCATACCTGAGACTGAAAGAACTGATAAAAAAAAAAAGTCAAGCCTCGAGTTGTAATATTGAAAGATTCTATAAGAAAAGTATCAGATGCCGTATGAAGTCTCAAAAGAAGATAGGAAGAATACAGAGTCACTGTGCCAGAAGGAACTTGTCGACATTCACCATTTCTGGACCAATGGTACTGAATCAATGGTGCCCCAACACCAATTGTGCTGAAGGAATAAGTTCAAGTTGCACTTAGCCAAAAACAATACCCCCTGGATTGATGGAATACCAATAGACATATTTCAACAGGCTGATGAAGTACTGCAAGCACTTACCCCTCCATGCCAGGAAATTTGGGAGACAGTTACTTGACCAAATAACTGGAAGAGATTCATGTTTGCGCCTATTCTGAAGAAAGGTGACCCAATAGAGCATACAGAGAATGTACAACAAAACAACATCTTTACTTTCACATGCAAATACAATTTTGCTGAAGATCATCTAACAATGGTTGCAGCATTACACTGACAGGGAGCGACCAGAAGTTCATGCTGGATTCAGAAGAGGACATGGAACAAAGGGCATCAGTGCTGATGTCAGATAGGTCTTGGCGGAAAGAAGATACCAGAAAGATATCTACTTGTGTTTTATCCACTATGTCAAGGTTTTTGACTACATGGAGCATGACAAACTATGGATAGCCTTGAGAAGAGTGGGAATTCTACAACACCTCATTTGCTCATGCGGAACTTGTAATGGTTCAGGAGGCTGTTGTGTGAACAGAACAAGGGAATGCTGAATGGTTTCAAATCAGTAAAGGTGAGATTCAGGGTGGTATCCTCTCACCATGTTATTCAACTGTATGCCAAGAAAATCATCAGAGAAACTAGATTATGTAAAGCAGAATGTGGCATCACCATCAAAGAAAGGCTTATTAACAACCTGCAGTATGTAGATAACAAAACCTTGCTTACAGAAGTGAGGAGAAATTGAAGCACTTGTTAATGACGATCAAGGATTGAAACCTTCAGTGTGGATTACAACGCAGCATGAAGAAGACTAACATCCTCACAACTGGACCTATAGGAAGCATCGCAATCCACAGTCAATGCTCATGCAGTCAAGAGATCAAAAAACATATTGCATGTTAGGTAAATCCGCCTCACCAGGCCTTTTTAGAGTATTGAAAGGCAAAGGTGTTACTTTGAGAACAAAGATATGCCTGACCCAAGCCAAGGTATTTTCCATTGCTTCATCTGCACATGAAAATTGGATGCTGAATAAGAAAGATAGAAGACTTGATACATTTGAATCGTGGTGCTGGCGAAGAATATTGAAAGTAGCTTGAAGTACTAGAAACCCAAACCAATATGCCTTGGAATATGGATGACCAGAGTGTCCTGAGAGGCAAAGACAGAGAGTATTGGTCTCTTGTACTTTGGATATGCTCTTAGGAGAGACCGGTCCCTGGAGAAGGATATCATGCTTGACAAAGTGGAAGGGCAGTGAAAGAGAGGAAGGCCCTTACCAAGATGGAGTCACACAGTGGCCACAATAATGGACACAACCACAGGCACAATTTTGAGGATGGCGCGGGAACATGCAGTATTTCTTTCTATGGTGCACAGGGTTGCTATGGTTCTGAACAAACGTAATAGCACCAAACAACAAAATAGCATTCTCCCCACAACTCCTTCTTGGCTGCTTCACAGAAGACCCCATCACGGAGTTGATGGCACTATGTTACATCACATTCTGGGGGAATCCTAGCTCGCCCAAGTTGACATAAAACCTAACTATCACAATAGCTGACTGGTAATGAACTTTCAATGAAGAAAAGCAACCAATAATAGTGACAAGGGAGAGGGAAGGTCATAAGAATGTGTACCCCACCGATCACCAGGATCTACATATAACCTCCTCCCTGGGGAACAGACAACAGAAAAGCGGGTGAAGGGAGACATCGGACAGTGTAAGACATGACAAAATAATAATAATTTATAAATTATCAAGGGTTCGTGGGTGAGATGGAGGGGAGGGAGGGGAACAATGAGGAGCTGATACCAAGGGCTCAAGTAGAAAACAAATGTTTTGAGAATGATGATGGCAACAAATGTATTAATGTGCTTGACATAATGGATGGATGGATGGATTGTGATAAGAGAAGTACAGACCCCTAATAAAATGATTTTTTTAAAGAATACATATCTTAATTTTATTACTGCTACCCTCCATAAACATCTGCTAGTATGTTGTATCCATATAATCTAACATGAAGCCAAAAAATGTTGCTGTAGTCCCTACCAGTCATTCTTCTAATGCTGAGTGCGATGATGAAGGCTGCTAGCAAGTGGATCTGAAATAACAAAATGAAGAAATCCCCCATTCTCATTCATTTATTTTTAATCTCTATTCATTCTATTCATTTCTGGAGATGTTTGCCAAGTGCCTCGTGAAAGCACGAGGGATGGCCACAAAAATGGATTTGGGAACGTAACATTTTAATCAATAACTAATGACCATTGAGTCTGTTCTGACTCTTAGCGACCCTCTATGAATCTTTATGGAAACAGAGAGCCTCGTCTTTCTCCTACAGAGTTGTTATCATTGTGACTAGATGCCATCACATCGGTTCCAACCCACACGGACCCTCCGCGCGACGAACTGAGACACTGCCCCGTCCTGGGAGATTCTCACAATTGCTCTCATTCTTGAGCCTTTGCTGCAGCCACTGTGCCAGTCCATCTCAGCGCGGGCTTCCTCCGGAGCTTAGCTGGTGGTTTACACTGCAGACTTTGTGGTTAACAGCCCGAAGCTTGCCTGACAGCACCACCAGGACTCCCTTCAGTCAATGCTGACAGGAAATAGATATGAAGAGTCTGTTCATCCCGAGTATATTAATACCAGCACTACTTTCCTACAGAATCCCAGGCCACAAGTTAATTTCCTATAATGGCTTCTCTACAAACAGTTATGGAAATGAAGTGCCCATGGGAGAAGAGAGAAGAGTTATTTAAAGTACCGTATCATGTCTCAAACAAAAATTCACCTAACCTAAACAAAATCCATCGGAAGAAAAAGCAATCACACTTAATGTTTACAGGAGCAGAGGTAGGGATGATGTCAATTAACTCAGATTACATGTGGTAGCAGGTGATAGAAAACCAAAAATAACACAAATAAAATAAAAATTTCTTACACAAAAGCATACATACATAGAGGTTAGTAGTGCACGGCTGGATGGGCATTCCACCCACACTCACTCTCATTGGCTCCCTCACCCTGCTCCACTTGGGATTCCCCATCACACTCCCGGCTGTCTGCACAAGCTCCAGTCAACACATCTGCCCTGCAGCTTCCCTGCAGACAGTTCCCGGCAGTCACCTGTACAGCGTCCACCTACATCCCACTGTAGAACTTACATGATGGCCCCTGAACAGAAATAGAGCAAGGAAATACAAATGGTATTAATACTGCCATGTGCCCAGCTAAAAAGTGGATGCCTAGTTTAAGAAAGAAGAGAAAAACATATGGTATGGAACAACCAATAAGAAGTCTCCACGTCAACTCCCAAAAGTTAATAATAATCCAATCCCCAACTTCCAAGGTCATGTTATCACTGATGGATATCCTATGTGACAGCCAATATATATCAAGCCTACAATAAAGTTTCCACTGCTGACCAGACTGATGAATCTGAGCACATTCTCTTTTATCAACGTTCCCACTTTCATGATATTAATCATACTAAGACAAAAAAATACAAAAATAGCCTTATTTCATTTTAGTAAGAACAGTTAAACAGGAAGGGCTTTTTGTTTAACCCACTGTAAATATTAGAGTTCATTTTGGATGTAAGTTATAGAGCGGTGGTTTGGAAATTGTGAAATGTCTTTCTTTTCGACCCCAAAGTCTAGGGATGTGGAGTTCAGAGATGCAAAGATGGCGTTCTGAAGGGATGGTGAACCAACCGCCCTTCCTTCTTTTCCTGCCATCACCGTTCTGTGGTTTTTATCTAGGATACATGATACTGATGCAAGTTGTACCCACCACACCCATTTCCAAACGGCAGGAAGTGGTCTTGGAGGACAAGTGTACCTCCTTCTCTAATGACGTTTGATGCCCAGGGGTGAGGATCGGAGGTAGGTGCAAAGCAAGATGAAAGAACTGAGAAAAGAAGATGCGTCCAGTTGACAACTGGTAAAGTTGAGAACTGAATGCAGAGAATGTGTTACATGATTCTCTCCACTTTTATACAAGTTTGAGATTGTCCCCAATTTAAAAAAATGAAAAACTAATATAATAAAATGATCATATAATAATATTAATAAAATGAAAATTTTCAAGAGGACTCTTCTTGTTATATATGAATCTTGCTTACATTCCAAAAGATAAATTTTGACACCGGGCACATGTAACCACAAGAAGATGAGATGATATAGTCTTTTGACCTTGTATTATGATCTCTGGTTAAAAAGATATTTTTATTGCATATAAAAAAAGTAAAATCAATATTAGTGAGCCTCTAGTAACTTTATTATTGCTATAAAGTTAATGAACATTTGTAGTTCTGTTTCTCCCACTGTAAAATGAATATAATAATGTGATTATATTATTTATGAATATAATTTGTAATGTTTACCACATTATGTATGGAAATAGCAATAATATAATGTGTTCAACATATATCTTTAAATTATGTAATGATACTAAAACTGGGACAAGAGTTCCTCACTGGTAGTAGACAATATATATTAGTTCCCTTTTCCCGCTGATTTATATTTATATATAACCAGATGTTTTGTATATAAATATACATAAAAGGCACTTTGATGGCACAATGTCCTTTACAAATTCAGAATAGTACTTGTTGTTGTTGTTGTTGTTGTTGTTGGGTGCCTTTCCATCAGTCCCGAATCATAGGAAGAGATGCCATGGACAATAAAACCAAACACTGCTGAGTCCTGGGAACTTTGCCAACAGAGAGATAATCATCGGTCTGATCATCAACCCTGTGCCAATTCATCTCTTTGAAGGTCTTTCTGTTTGTCAATGACCCTCCACTTTGCCAACCATGATATTCTTAGGGACTGGTTTCACCTACTAACATGTCCAAAGTATGTGAGACAGAGTCTTGTCATCATCACTTTTTTTCCCCAAGTCCGTAAGTCTGATATTAGCCCATATGTCTGATACCAAGCTATAAACTACCTTTCAGACTCATGCAAAATATGCAATGATGCCAGATGCAGGAAGCTCACAGGCCAGTTGGTGGGAAGTCTTGTGGATCCAGTGGTGGTGGAAGCATCTCAGGGCTGGCAGGGCTCTCCAGTGGCTCCTCCAGCTCCAGGGCTCTGGCTCCATCAGTGTGGCTCCATGTGGCGCTGGTCCTGAGGGGCTCACCTGTCCTGGAGTCCCTGTGCTTCCAGTTCCTCTCTGTAGCAGTGTGCGTCCTCTGGTCCAGCCAGACTTGCAAGGTAGATCTCAGCCCCGCTTGGTGGTCCTCAGGGGGAGAGCCGAAGAGCGAGTGCAGGAGGGCACTATCATCCCTTCTAAGGAACACTCTGATGGTACTTGTTCCTGACAGATGTGGCGGTTCTTCTGGCAGCCCATGGCACTCTCAATATTCTTCACTAGTAGCATAACTCACCAACCGCAATTCCTTATTTATTGTCTAACTTTCACATGCACACAGATTGATGAAAATACCATGGTTTGCATGAGGTGTACCTCAGTATCCTGAAAGGGACATTATTGTTCTTCAACATGTTATTTATTTGTTTGTTTAAATAATATTTTATTGACATATTTTATTCATTCCAATATATCCATTCACATACAGTTCTGTTGTTCCATCCCATTGGGTGGGGTTATACAGTCATCAATGCTATTAACTCACCTTTCCCTCCTTCCCTGATCCACCTTCCCCACTCCCATACACTGTGAGACCCATTACTCCCGTGCCTCTCTGAGGGGTCAACTATCTTGACTACCATGTTCAGAGTGATATTAACTATACAAATGAACAAAAGAAAATATTAAATGGTTAATAAGTATAGCACATAAAGACCTTAATAGCAAGGGGAGGAAATCTTAAAAGGACTCGATGATAGTTATGCGGTTCATCAGTGCTATACTACACCCTGGGTTTATCATACATCCCATGTGACCCTTCTGAGAGGGACTGTCCAATTGTCTTGCTGGTATATTTTGGGCCTCCACTATACCCATGCCCCTTCATATTGATTTGGTTGTGTGTGTTTTGAACTTCTGACACCTCTTTCCGTGGACACCTCGTGATCACACAGGCTGGTATGATTCTTCCATGTGGGCATTGTTGCTTCCTGCTAGATGGCAACTTGTTTAACTTCAATCCTTTAAGACCCCAGATGCAATATATTTCAATAGCTGAGCCCCATCAGCTTTCTGCCCCACATTTGCTTATGCTGCCCATTTTGTTTTCAGCATCCAGGTAAAGAAGGTGAGCATCAGACAGCACCACATTATTAGAACAAAACGTTCTTCTACTGAGGTAAGTTTTAAGTAGAGGCCCAAATTCCATTTGCTACCTTGTTGCATTTGCATATATAAACACATACACCTATATTTATATATATATATATATATGTGCTTTTTTCCCCTCTATTTTCCCCTCCTACCCCACTTTTATGTTTACCCATCGCTCAACTCACAGCAATTCCTCTCAGATACAATTTGATGGATCAGACAGGACCAGAAAAGCTACATATTATCAATTTTAGACTACTTCCTATTCCCTTGTACCTTTCAGTGTTGGCTCATGCTCAACTCCCCCACTCCTCCTCTCCCATGTCACCCAGGAGCCGTCGATCCAGTCACTCTCGCCGTAAGATTGGTCTATCCTGCATGTCTTGTATAGATCGACACCAAAAAACAAAACAAAAACCCTACAGGCAGTCACAACTCTAACAGGGATCATGACAAAGAGCAGAGGAATACCTCTATGTTAACTAGAGGAAAGGACAGCTTATAAACCATCAGGCCAGTTCCCATTTTTTCCAGGGTTCCATATCCTGGTCCACTTACCTAACAACACATAGACCTTGTTAATCTTCAGCATTCGTGTCTGAAAAATAAGCATCCTATAAGTCCACATTGCTAATCTCACAGTCGTGGGTTGGCTGTCTACTTGACCCCCACTAACCCTAACCCCAATTACACCTTTAGACTTTCAATATAGCCCCTTGTGAGTAAATCCCAATCAGTTCAGAAAGGGTACCAAGTGCTGCCCAGAGTCAGATGTCTACGATCAGGAATTTTCAGGGCCCCTGTGGCTTCGCTCCCATCACTGGTCTGTTGCGCTTTAAAGACATCTTTTGCAGCAGACTTTCCCAATGCAATCTGTCATTTAATTTCTTGAATACTGCTCCCAGGAGATTGTTCATTTTCAGTTCCTTCTCCAAGAATAATACTGCGTAAAACTGTGTAAACCAGTTGAATCAACTCCAACTCACAGTAATCCCTGGTGATTTAAAGCAGAACTAAACTGGGTAGAATTTTCAATGGTTGATTTTGTGTGTGTGTGTGTGTGTGTGTGTGTGTGTGTGTGTGTGTGTGTGTGTGTGTGAGAAAATTTTCTATGGGTCTTCTGCGGTTCCTCTGGGTGAACTCCTGCCTCCAGTTTTTAGATGAGCAGCCCAGACAGAGAGTGAATCATTTGAGCCAAGGCGTCGGTCTGCAGGCTATTCGAGTCCACATTCCTTACGTGGAACTGAGATGCACAAACATTGGTGTGCATGCTAGTCCTGTGAGGTTGGTTATGTAATGCATATTTCTTGATAACATCCAATACCTATTCAAGTAGAATCATTCCATAGAGGGCAGGCCTCTGGGTTTGCTCTTTGGTAATCTGGAGGCAGTCCCTAGCAGAGGGTCCGGGAACTGGAGGGCAGCCAGTGACCTGAGGTACAGTCATAACAATGCTGGCAGAAGAAGTAGATTCAATGTCCAGACTTGTTTTCCTAGAAAAGTAGAACGCTATTGTGTTACGTTTTTACCAAGAAAGTGCTAGCTAGCTTCACCTTGGGAGAGAGAGTGAACAAGCATATTCCCTGGTCCCCGGAGTGCCTGTGACCTCTGCTAAAGCGCTGGTCTCCAGACCATGCTTGGCGCAACGTGGCTCTAAAAGAGAAGACGGTCGTTTAAGTGAGTCTTACCTGAAACTCGCTGTGAATAATCTTGCCATGGACGCTGACAGCTGATTTCTAATTTTCACAGAAAATGTGTTGTGGATTGTAGCACTGTGTGACGGAGGTGGGCGGGTATAGAGTGACACGACAGGGAAGAGGTGAGACTGTAATTTTAAAATTATTTATTCACGAGTACAAAGAAGAGTCCTGTGAGCTGGGGCTGGGGCGGGGGGGGGGTGGGGGGCATTGAAGTTTTCCTGCATGCCTTTTCTCTGCAATGCCAGGCATCATTAAGCCCGAGAAGCATCAGATGTGGCATGCCAAACCACCACACCTGCTTCCTTTCCATTTGCGTTTCCATCACTTTCTGGCACGAAGAGCAGCTTTCGAACCTGGTGACACTGAATGGGGCATTCTGCAAATGGCATTTCGTTTCCCAAAGAAAGCATCATTGTTATAATAGCAAGGCAATTAGAGACGCAGTGAGAAAGATTTGATTAACACAATTTCCAACTAGTCCCATCGAGTGAGAGTGTGCGCTGCTCTGCCAGGACTGCCACAAGGCTGCGATTCCAAGTGAGCGAAGCCGTGGGGCCTTCCAGTATGCATGGGGCATCAGAGTGGAGTTATGTGCATGCTGTACTGGCGTGTTACAATTCCAGTTCATTGGGCATATGGTTATGCGTAGTTTCCCTATCACTTTGCGGCTATGTGGAGGGTGTTTCTTAGCAGAGGATTCATTTGACTTCCTTGTAAATGATGTGCATGAACAGAAGGCAGCGAGTCAGACAAGAAGCTGAGTGACCCCTAGTCTTCCCTCCTGTTAAAAGCCGTGGTGCCTCAAGGACATGATCTAAGAAAACGTGAAACCTCCACATAACGACCTCTTAGCTACTGGAAATATGCTTTGCCTAGCACACAAAGAGGATTCAAAAAGTGCATGGAAAAATTACATTATACTGTAATCTCATTTTCCCACCTATTTCTGAAGGCCCCTTGAACATATATGGACACACACACTGGAAAGAATGATTTAAGTAGGGCTGATGTATTGCTAGTTAAAAAAGTTCTCTAATATACTGCATTTTTATATTTACTTATGGGGCTGGGGGGAGACTGCTTTCCAATAATTTAAAAAATATCCTAGGGAAGTCTATAGGAAACATGGTATCAAAATAATTGGGGGCCGAGGGATTGCTTTGGCATTACAGATTTCATTTAATTTACAAAGAATTTCTAACAAAAAATTTTAAAGCATAAAAAGAACCCTAGAAATGAATCCCCTAGAAGACCAAAGTTTTTATTAGTCTGACTCTTACTGATGAACCACATGCTTAGGCACCACATGTAGACTGCTTGATCATTAGGTCTTGAACTCAAAAGTCAGTATGTTTCAATGCCCTGTGCTGCTTACTACATCACCGCCCACTGAGAACCATTCCCACTGACTCACTTCCTCGAATCATTTCTGAATGGTCCTTACTCGCACCCCAGCCCTCAAGTTCATTGTCATCGCGTGGTGTTGGTGTCTCCTTCTCTCTGTGACTCTGGGCATTCTTCTTTTGCCCGCAACCTTGCCCGGGCACCCACGTGCACAGCCATCCGCCTTCTCCGTTTTCCTAATTCCATATTTTTTCCACTCAGTCTGGCTAATCTCTTCATACCTTCAGTACAATCTGTGTCTTGAGTAATGGGAAAGATGTTGTATAAGCCTATGTAAAGCAGTCTCATTATTTACACTCAGATACAGGGGAGCTTCAAACGTTCATGAGAAAATTCATTATCTTTTAACTCCACCTTTCCACAGTTGGGTTTTTTTTAAATCATTTTATTAGGGGATCATGCAACTCTTATCACAATCCACACACACATCAATTGTGTCAAGCATATTTGTACATCCGTTGCCCTCATCATTCTCAAAACATTTGCTCTCAGCCTAACCCTCTGGCCTCAGCTCCTCATTTTGTCTTTCCACTGTTTTTGAAGCTCTCTCCTATAACAAGGTGTTCAAAAGTATTACTACTGGGGTTCCGGTTCATATATGCATGGGTTTCGTTCAAAGAAACCATCCTTAAACATGTCTCTGTGAGCAGGGGATAGCTGCAGACAAGTTCTCTCAGTACGACATTTCTCTTAGTCTCCTTTACTGATGACTCACCGTGACCTTGTAGGACAGAGTAGAACTGCCCTGGTGAGTTCTGGAGACTGTAACTATTTACCGGAGTAGAAAGCCTGCCTTTCTCCTAAGGTTAGGCTCCTCAGGACACCACTCCCCCGCACACACACACACACCACCACCCAGAAAAATCTTCACCTAATTTACAGTAAGGGTTTTTTTTTAAGTACATGGAACTGAATGGATGCACGTAAAGACATAATAGCTTCATAATTTTATTATTTTGTTTAACAAAGCCTTCTATTACTTTAAAGTGATACTTTTGGACTTACCTTCATATGTGCAGGCAACTCTAAGAGGTTGTTATGTGATATCACAGTTGCCAAACACACATGAAGAAATTCCATTACACAAGTGTTTGGCAAGCCCCTCCTGATGTCACAAAACAAGTCAGTGTCCAACTCCAAATCAAAGCGGAAGAGAAATAGGTAAGTACTTACATACTGAGCTAGGAGACACCTTGGGGTTATTACTCTAACAGTCTGACACATGGTCAAATAACATATATTTGCTTAAAGACATCCGATCTTATAAAGAGGATAAGGTGTCTGAATACACACATCTTAAAAAGAGTTTCACTGTATGTTCAGTAGACATGCTGTACCTTAAAGACAAGCTTCTAAACCTCAAGTCAATTCTGACCCATAGTGACCCTATAGGACCGAGTGGAACTGCTCCTTTGGGTCCTAAGAAAGAGTAAATCTTTACAGAAGCAGACAGCCTCATCTTTCTCCCACAGAGCATCTGATGGGCATGAACCATTGACCTTGCAATTAACCAACCAACTAAACTCACTATACCACCGGGGCTCCGGAGGACAAGCTTAGTAGATAAAATATACTCCTAGGGTATTAAAACAATTAATAGCCTCTTTAATGCAAAACCCACATACCTTGTGCTGTGAATAAAATTGTGGGAGAGAATGAATAAGAGAAATATGAAGCAGACATTTGATGGTGGATTATTTTTCTTTGTCACCTGGTGTTTCCTGCTTGTATGCTTTCCCCGTGACCTTGTACTGAATATGCTGGCTGTGTATATGGGTCATGGAACCACAAGTGTCTTGCTTCAGTTTTGTCTCTGTAGCCAGTGTCCTTGCCCTAGAATGCGGAACAAGTTCTTACCGAGAAAAAGAACCCCTGGGCATAAGGAGAACAAGATGGAGGAAACTCAGAAGCCCTGAGAGAATTAAATAATCAAATGGTATCTGGTGGGGAGTGCGCAGAGGCAGGCCTCTGATTGGATAATTCCCTTCCTGAGTTACCCCTCAACAGATGTGCATAAATTGCTTTGTGTCTCTCTTCCCTTCTTAGTACCTCCCTAAGGTCCAACGAAGTCCCCCTGTTTGGGAAGTTACTTGGATATTATCCCCCTAAATGTAAACTTTACTGAACCTAACCACTCGCCTCCATTTTTAAAGCACAGATGAGCATTATTTATCAAATTTCAAGTAGTCGTCTCAGGGGAGAGGACTTTCCTCACCCACGGTTTCCGTTATCTCATTAATAGACTCCCTGCCGTAACGTTCCTTGAAGATTCATCCAAAATGCTGCTCTAGCTGTGCCTTAAAATCAAGAGCTTCCAAGTCAAGAGACATGACACCAAGGAGAATTTCTATGGATGTCTTTCAGATAAAAGTTGCTTCCTGGACCCTGCCGGAGGGCCTACGCTGGCCTTCCTGTCAGATCTCAGCTCCTAAAAGGCAAACAGATAGAGCCCAGAGTTTGGACTTCAAGCCTATTTTAATTGACAGGGCAAACTAATCCTTCACCAGATCCTAATCACTATTAATTAGTTATTAAAATACAGTCCGACTCCTTCAGAGACATAAACACCTCCTACGGTATAAAACTAAATCTCTGTAATAATAGAAAAGACAGTTGGACTGGACAATTCTCCAGTGCTCTGGATCATCACAAATACTTTTGAAGTTTGACATTATAGGAACAAAAGTGCACCGTCCAGCCAAATCCTTCAGTCCTGTAATTATCAGCTTATGTTTAGGGAGCCAGTTCTAGATACTGCCATGAGTTAATATCTAATCGACTCTTAAGCTCCATAAATGTACATTTTCAGGTCCAAGCTATAGGTTCATATCATCTTTAGTCAAGCCAAAAGAAAGCTATAGAAGACTTACAACTGAGCGGTAGGACATCAGCTGAGCCCAGAAATGAACAGCACCATCCACCCCATCAGTTGCCTTTCTTACTTTCTCCTTAAGCACCCTTCTTATTTCTCTACAGCAACTCTCCCCAAACTAAATGGTTATGTCATTAAATGCAAAGACTATATTTGGACTTTATCATATTTGACCTCCCTCTTCACTGTTATTTTCTTTTAGTTCTTATTTGCTGCTGCTGTTGTTCTTAATGGGTAGCTAATATTATTGGATATGGTATGAGAGCGTCCCATCTGTCCTCACCTTGTGGTCTGCTCTCCGTATAGTGCTACCTAGCTGCATTGCCTAATAGGAGACGCTAACAAAAAGAATTGTAAATTGTAAAGTCCTGATCCACCATAAAAAAAAGTTGAGTATAAAAATATGGACTAGGAATGCCGGGGAGTGTAAGATAAGATATAATAATTATTTATAAACTATCAAGGGACCAGGGGTGGGATCGGGGAGGGAGGGGGATGGGGGGAAAAAAGGGAAACCGAGCTGATTCCAGGAACCCAAGTGGAAGGTGAATTATGAGAATGATGAGTGCAACGAATGTATAAGGGTGCTTTGCACAATTGATGTATGTACAGACTGTGATAAGAGCCTTATGAGCCCCAATAAAAAGATTTTAAAAAAATAAAAAGAAACACCTAAAAAAAATTTTTTTAAAAAAGAAAGAAAACACCATAAAATCTTTGATCAAGAACTTCAGAACCAAGAGTTAGCATTTCCTGTAAGCCTGGTAAATTAGGACTTCCCTCAAATTGTGAATAAGTAGCTATTCATAATGCATAAATTAAATGGATTTTTTCATAGAATTAGGATAGATTCTTAAGAATTATTTCATTTGTAAAATTACAAATGTATTAAATGATTTGTGAGCTTTTACACTTATCAAAAAATAAAAGGTCAACTTTTATTTTAACCAAAAAAAATATGGACTAGGATTGGAAAATCAAAAATGAAATAGCCAGGAAGAAGTGAAATCACAGCTGGGTTGAGTGGGGGCAGGGAGGGTTGTGGTGGTATAAGTAGTGATGTGGTAGATGTCTCAGGTAAACCTATAGGGGCCTGCAAGTTTCTCTGTGGCTAAGGAAATCATGAAATAAAATGTTTTATAATTCTAATAGGCTCTTTATTAGTCATAATCCACTTGATGACAATGGGTTTCATTTGATCTCTCAAACACTGGAGAATTCAGTAATAAAGACAGCACAAAACAAAGTCAAAGCCCAAAATAAATGCCCTTGAAGTTTTGACTACCTTCTAAGAAAAGGAAAAGAAATTAATTGAGGCCTGTAATATTTTGAGCCTGCCTATAGTTAGTCTCAATAAAACTCTTTGCCACAAATTGTTGTAAAATGAGTCATCTTGTGGTCACGATTGGTAGTCAAGGTAATATGAATTCTTTGTTTTTAAACACCAGGTGAGTCTTAAATTAAATCCTTCTAGTTTTTGAAATTAAATACAACTAAAAACTGGCATCTCTATACAATATGTTTTATTCAATCAGAAGAAAGAATTTTCTAGTTTTTAGATGATGTAATTTCCATAATAATAACAACAGAAACCTATACAATTAGAGAAAATTTTATTTTGACGTAGTATCTTCAACCACTACTAGGCTGACATTTTTGTTGTACTCTGGTCTTGCATGAAGCTGTGATGCTGGAAGCTAAGTCACTGGTATTTCAAATACATCAGAGTCACCCATGACCTCCACATAAGAGCAGAGCTTCCAGACTAAGACAGACTAGAAAGACAGAGTTAGCTATCTATTTTTTTAAGCATCCTGAATAGCAGCAGAATATTCACTGAGATAGTGCCAGATGATGAGTCCCCTGTGTTGGAAGGCAATCAAAATATGACTACAGAAGAGTTGCTCTTCCAAGTAGAACATATCTTAATTACGTAGATGATGTAAAGTTCTCAGGAGATTCGTTTGCTGGTGTGGCAAACTGTCTAACACAGATAGCGGGGATTTTCCGTTTTAGTTGACATTCCCCTCATTTTAAGGATGATCCATCTCAGAAGCAGAAAGGAGAGATCCCAGGACCGCCTAGGGAAAGAGCCGCCAGAAGAATACATTCAAAACCTCTGTCGGAGTGGCAGATGCTGAGGCCAGAGTCACCAAAGGTTGTCACACAGAGAACGTGGGACAGAGCAAAGGAGCCAGGCTGAGATCAGAGGCTGAGGCAAGGAGATCATGGGACAGAACAGAGAAGCAGTACCCGGTCTGTGAGACGGTACAACTGAACAACAAGCTTCTGGACGAATCGAGGCGTCTGGCAGAGAGGCTGAGGACTGGAGAGAGATTTGGCTGGTGTGGAGCAATTTGTTGCTGTGGACCAATGACTAGATCGTTAATGTTTTCTGATCCTGCCTTGTGGTCACCTGTCCATTTCTCTAATCAACACCTTGAGTCATGAGTATTGTCTGTTCGATGTGGTTATTGCAGTGGATTATCGAATGCAACAGAAAAGTAGTGTCCTGAGAGGAAAGGTTGGTGAAAGTCAAAGAGAGAAGAAGGAAGGCAGGTCTGTCCTCCACCTTCTGGCAGAAAGTCTTCGGTTGGTGACGAGTTCTATTCTCCTTTACCCCCGCTTACCCAGAGGTGGGCTGTGCACTGTTTTCGCAACCAGGACCGTTAGAATAGGATCATCCAACTTTGAAGAACCTACTCTACCATGCAGTAGTCGCTATGAGTTGAGAGTGACTGAACAGAAATTTTTTAAATCATTTTTTAGGGACTCATACAACTCTTATCACAATCCATACATACATCAATTGTGTAAAGCACATCTGTACATTCATTGCCCTCATCATTCTCAAAACATTTGCTCTCCAGTTAAGCCCCAGGCATCAGCTCCTAATTTTTCCCCTCCCTCCCCACAGTTCTATAATCCTAAACCCACAAGCACACCTTTCACATACAGTGTGCAGGTGACAAGCCCAACCTGTGGAGAATGTCACATTTTAAGGCAGTAAAGCCATTACTTTGATTTGTAGACTAGTTTTTAGCACCCAAAATTTCTGACATGTTGAAGTTTCACCTGATTTCCTAAGAAACAAATTGATCCATGAAAAATGCCAAGTTTCAAACAGTCATTGAGAATTCTCCCAGCAATAATGAACCTCCGTCTTCATCCCTTCCTGTCTGTGCCGACAAACTCCTAATGATATTTAGTACTAGCCCAAGGAACTGTCACCATCTCTTCCATATTTATTTCAATTAATAAATGAAATCAATATGGTCCTTTAAATTTTATTAAGAAATGTCAAACCATTTTGAATAGATTATACTCCAATAGAAGTAGATGAGAGATTCTGATGCTATTTCTCCACAATCTCATTAATGTTTTGTACACAAAGAGCTTTTATTAATTTTTCGCAATCTGGTATATATGAAATGAAATCTCATTGTGATCTCAATTTGCATGTTACTGAATAAATAATGAGGTTGAGCTCTCTTTATGCGTTTATTAAAGGCCTCTCTCAAATTTATACTCATGCGTATTACCCATTTCTAAATTCAGTTGCTTGCCTTTTGCTTAATGATGCATAGGAGAGCTTTATGTATTCAGGATACTAAATCTTTGTCAGTTACATTTGTTGCAAAATATATTTTCTCGGTTTATAGTTTATCTCTTTATTTACTCTTTTTATGGTGTTTCTTGATGAACAGAAGTTATTTTTTGAGTTGTTATTTTAATGTACTTGAATTTATCAACCTTTTCCTGTAAAATTCTGATTTCTTTTATTAAATTTTTACTTGAAAAAGAAATATTTCCTAGCCAAACTCATATTCTCTTATATTTTCCTACCAAATGCTTAAAGTTTTGACTTTCCTGATTTTAATATACATCTTTTATTCAAAATGAATATATTAATTTGCATGCCTTGAAGTGGAGATCCAATTTCATTTTTATCCATATGAATCATAATGTACTAGAAAGTCCATTTGTTTAATCTTGTGAACTGCAGTTCAATCTCGGCTATACATTAAGTTCCCATATAATCATGAATCTGTACCTGGCCTATCTACTTTGATCCATGGGCCCACTTCTCTATATGCGCCAGAAATACATTGTCTTCATCACTCTTACTTCATAATAAATCTTGATAGTAGTATGGAGAGACTCTGATACCCTCTCTGTACATACACACGTCATTCACGTTTTAAGTCGACTAGATATTCTTATCCATTTGATGTTCCATAGATATTTTAAAATAAGACTTTCAAACCCGATGAAAAGACAGGAATATTTTATTACAGTTTAGTGAATCTAGGATTTAATCTGAATAATTAACAGCTTTATGATATTAAATCTCTTCATCTAAGAACATTGTATGTCTTACCATTTATTAAGTTTACACCGCTGTATTTTAATAAATGTGCATATTTTTATTAGATTTCTTCCTGAATATTTTACATTTTTTTACTATTGATCCTTGGGATTCAAATCAACTAGCCTAGACCAGTGTTCTGAATAGTTTGGCAGTTGAGACCTCACCCAAAAACCAAAGTCACTTCCATCGAGTCATAATAACTCACAGCAGCCCTTGTGGTTCTCCAAGACTATAACTACCTATGGGAGTAAAAAGCCCAGACTTTCTCTCGAGGAGCTGCTGGTGGTTTCAAACTGCCGACCATGAAGATCACAGTCCAAAACATAACGACTATACCACCAGAGCAACGGTTGTAGTTCATTCCATAAAAGACTCTGCTGTGAGCAGCCAAGCACTTGTAGGAAGATTAGGATGGCCTGCAACCCTTTACTGAGGTCACGGTCTCAGTGATTTTTCCTCATTGGTGTCTCCCAAGGAGCTGCTATGGAGAGCTCCATCACTTCTTCTGCTGGCTCAGGATCTTCTGTCTGTCACTCTGACCTCCTGATACTTGGTTATTCAGACTTGAGCCAATGGCCTGCCATACTGCCTGCCAATCTCAGGAGCCATCTGACCTGCCAACCTTTGATTCACTGGACTTTGGAGCCACAAGCCTGAATTGCTGACATTCACCAGATTTTGGTCTCCCTGCTTTGCCTTCCTGCTTCCTAGCTCCTCGGCCCCTGCAGATGCACAAGTCAGGTAAAGTCTTCAACTTAACAACTGACCCAGATACTGGAATTGGATTGGACTAGCCTGCTTCTACAACTGAGCGAGCCATCTAATGCAACATTGTTTAAAATAGTAATGTTTCTGATCCTTAAAAAGAAATGCAAGGAAAATGTGTACATGAATTTGGTATCCAATAATCATAATAAACTATTTTGTGTAATTTTTTCTGTATATTCCTTTGAGGTTTTTATATGAACAACTTTATATTCAAATAGAACAGATTTTGAAGCTTCTTTCCAGTTCTTAGGCCATTTAGTGCTCTCTCTCTCTCTCTCTCTTTCTCTCTCTCTCTCTCTCTCTCTCTCTCTCTCTCTCTCTCTCTCTCTCTCTCTCTCTCTCTCTCTCTCTCTCTCCTTTTACTTGCCTTACCAAGCCCCGCTGGATAGTGGAATACTAAGTAAAAGGGTCTGTGCATGTCTCTCTTCCATAGCTCATTGTGTATGTGTCGTAGAGTCAGTTTGGCTCCTCATGACCCTATCTACAAAAGAAGGACACACTGCCAAGTCACCAAGCTCGCTGTCCTTTTCGAGGGATGGCTCATATCCAAAGTACAGATTTGTTTGTTCCTCTGGCCTTACATGCTACTTTTTCTTTGTTTTAAGGGTTGTTTTTTGGTTTTGTGTTTATTAAAAGATAGTTTTTTTGTGTGTGGGGAGCTCTTACAGCTCTTATAACAATCCATATATCAATTGTATCAAGCATATTTGAACATATGTTGCCATCATTATTTTCTAAACACTTACTTTTATTGAGCCCTTGGTATCTGCTCCTCTTTTTTCCCTACCCACCCCTCACCCTTGTGACCCCTTGATAAATTATGGATTATTATTATTTTCATATCTTACACCAACCACTTTCTCCCTTCCCCCAGGGTTTCTGTTGTTTGTCCCCCCTTTCCTCCACTCCCCACCTTCCCCCTATCCTCCTGGTACCTTTATTCCCATTCCTCTCCTGGGATTCCATATGTCATGAGCTTTTATCTCTCACCTGTACCTGTGTACATGCTCCAATCCAGCTTGCAGTGAAAGGCAGAACTGGGGTCATGATAGTGGGGGGTGAGGAAGCCTCAAGGAACCAGAAGAATATTGTGTGTTTCATCAGTGCTATACTGCACCGTGGTTGACTCATCCCTTACTTGTGACCTTTCTGTGAGGGGATGTCCCATTGTCTACAGAAAGGCTTTGGGTCTCTGCTCTAACCCCCCTCATTCTCAACAATATGAGGTTTGTTTGTTTGATTGATTGCTGTCTTCTGATGCCTGTTACCCCATTCTGTTGACACCTCATGATCACACAGGCTAGGGTGCTGCTTCTATGTGGACTTGTTGTTCTGTGCTAGATGGCTGCTTGTTTACCTTCAAGCCTTTAAGACTCCAGATGCTATATGTCTTCAGTGATTGTGTTGGAAAGGTGAACATTACAGAATGCCCGTTGGTTAGAACAAAGTATTCTTGCATTGAGGGAGGGCTTGAGCAGAGGCCCTAATTCCATTCACTACCTCACTGTGTTGCCATATAGACATATGTATATATATATATATTTATTTATTTATTTATTAATAACTGCATTTATATGTGTACACAGCTATGCTTATACCTCTATCCATAGCTTTGCTTCCTAGATTCTTCATCTGTTTCCTTTACCTTCCTCCTGCCCCCACATCACACTTGCCCTTCTTCCACTTCGTAGTACTTCCTCTCAGCTAGATTGCTGCTGTTCCAACACCCCCAGGATCTCTACACCCTCCTCATTGTTGATTTTACTTCCCTAGTTGTTCCCATGTCTATGGTATTATTTTCTTACTGCTCACTTCCCATCCCCTCCTCCCGCAAAGTCCCTCCAGAACTGTCAGTCCCATTTCTTTCTCCACAAGCTTGCTTCCCATGCCTGTCTTATATAGGTAGGCAAACCAACAATAACAGAGACCAAACAAATATACACACACAAAAAAGTTCAATAAAAAGAAAGAAAGAAAACAAAACATACATAATTCCAGGTCTGTCCACTGACCTTTATGACTATTTCCCCACACTGGTCCTGAGAAAATTCTGGGAACTACCTCTCATAGCCTGAAGTCTATTTTGGAGGCTCCTGAGGGGCTTTGTGGCTTGGCTTTGCTCCCATTGCTGGTCTGTTATGTTCCCTTCTTGGTTCACCCCTCTGAGGAGTTCAGACCAGACTAACTCGCCACCGTGTGTCCCCAGTATTTTCCTCTCTTGCGGTGTACTCCAGTGAGGGGACATTGTATCTTGAGCTGTTATCAGCTCTATAGTCCTCGCTGTGACTTAGCAGCTCTGTGCAGGGATGTTATCCTCCAAGCTTGGTGTGCCAATATGGGGTCTAGTGGGCAAGCATGCCAGCCCCTCTCCCCAACCTGGAGGTTTGGAATTGCCCTCTGTAACATGCTAATTTTAATATTCTTCACCAACACCATACTTCAAAGGCATCAATTCGTCTTCAGGCTTCCTAACTCATAACTCATTGCCAAATTTCCCCATGCATATAAGGCAATTATAATACCATGCTTTGGGTCAGGAGCCCCTTTCTCCTCAAAGTGACACCTTATCTCTTCTCTTTAAACCTTTGTATTAGTCCAGGTTGACTGGAGAAATAAATGCAGGGAAATACTCATATGTATATAAAGAGAGAACTTTATATCCAAGAGCAATTATACATTAAGAAAACATCCTAGCCCAGCCCAGATCAAGTCCATAAGTCTGATATTAACCCATATGCCCCGTACTAAGCTTTGAATTCCTCTTCAGACTCATGCAACACCTTCAATGATGAAGAATGCAAGAAGATCACAGGCCAGTGGGTGGGAAATCTAGTGGATCCAGTGGTGGCAGAACCATGTCAGCACTGGGGTGGATATCCATGTCACTCCTGCAGCTTCAAGCACCTGGCTCTATCGGCGCAGCTCCACGTGGCTTGTTAGCGGGAAGAAGAAGCAGGAAGTGAGGGTCTGGCCTCCAGTGAGCTATTTATCTCCATAGTCCCTCCAAATGAGGTCATCAAGCAGTGAGCTGATTGGCAAGCTAAACTCCACTCCTTCCCTCTTAATAATCTCAAGTTGATACCAGATTTCCCTACCACATCCTTTATAGAGATCTTTGTTTGTAGATTTAACCAATGTAATATGCCTTTGCCTCTTTCATAAGTGAGATGAGATGGGGAGACATTGGCCAATTTGAATTGGCAAATACTTTGTCTACTATGTCAGAAATGATAAATCAAAGATAAATGTTACCTCAAGAATCATCAAAAAGAATATTTCAAGATCCATGCTTATGCAGCATACTATTTGTGATAGGATACTATCAGTATGTCTCCTTGGAAGATTTGTTAACATGATTGTTCAAGTTTACACCCCAATCACTAATACCAAACATAAATGAGCTAAAGATTTCTACTAACTTCTGCAGTCTGAAAATTGATCAATTAGTCAAGAAGTATTGATTACTACTGGTGATTCAAATGTAAACATTGGAAACAAAGAAAAATTACTCTGGAAAACCTGAACAAATAAGAATAACTCTGGAAGACCAAAAAAAATCACTCTGGATGAGGGCGGATGATGCCTTCAGGACCAGGGGTTTGAGGGGCGATACTGGGAGGGTAGAGGGTGAGTGGGTTGGAAAGAGGGAACTGATTACAAGGATCTACATGTGCTCTCCTCCCTGGGGGATGGACAACAGAGAAGGGGGTGAAGGGAGACGCCGGACAGGGCAAGATATGACAAAATAATAATTTATAAATTATCAAGGGTTCATGAGGGAGGGGGGAGCGGGGGGAGGGGAAAAAGAGGACTTGATGAAAAGGGCTTAAGTGTAGAGGAAATGCTTTGAACATGATGAGGGCAAAGAATGTACAGATGTACTTTATTCAACTGATGTATGTACGGATTGTGATAAGAGTTGAATGAGTCCCTAATAAAATGTTTTTTAAAAATCACTCTGGATGACCTAAAAGAATTAATGTCCTTGAATTATGATGTCGACATGACTATCTGCACAATTAAGAACATTGATCACACTTGCCCACAATCAAGGATATCAAAGATACCGTGCAATGCCAGAAAACAAGCAAATCTGTCTTGCAAAAAATGGTACTCCCATGGTACTCCTTAGAAATCAGGAGGCTGAGATCTTGTCCCATGTACTTTAAACATGTTACCAGAAGGGCCTAGTCCCCAAAGAAGGACATCATGCTTAGCAAAGCAGAGAGGCAGCGAGATAAAAAGGAAAACTCTTAATGGCGGACGCGGTGGTTGCAACAGTGGGCTTGAAGCATAACAGTGATTGGGAAGATGGCACAGGATCTTGCCAGCTTCCTAACACATTGTCCTATGAGTCAAACAGAATCAACGGCACATAATAGCCACTACATGGCATTAGGGAAATCTGCTACACAAGACCTCTTTCAAGTGCTCAAGAGCCAGGATGTTACTTTGAGGACTCAGGTACCCCTGAACCAAGCCACGGTTCAGGTTACTTTGAGGACTCAGATACACCTGAACCAAGCATCTTCAGTTGCTTCATATGCATGAGAACATTGAACACTGAATAAAGGAAGACCAATGGAGTCCTGGTGGTGCAGTGGTTAAGCGTTGGGCTGTAATCTGCATGGTTGGCAGTACAAAAGCAATAGCAACTTGGTGGGGAAAAGCCTGGACTTTCTACTTTTGTAAAGACTTACATTCTTAGAAACCCACAGAGGAGTCTATATGAGTCAACGTTGCCTCAATGCAGTAAATGAATAAGACAGAAGACCAAAGAAAAATCAATGCACTTGAACCATGGTGCCCTACCCCCCCCCACACACACACACCAAATAGTCCCCATAACCTGAGAAAGGTGTGCTTCAGGGCTATATTCTCTCTCCATATTTAATCAATCTATATGCTGATCAAATCAGCAGAAAAGTTAGATTATAGGAAGAAGAATTAGGCAACAGGATAGGAGGAAAGCTAATTAACAACCTGTGGTATGCAGATGATATAATTTTGCTTCCTGGAAGTGAAGATGACTTGAAACATTTGCTGATGAAGATCAAGGACTTTAGCCTTCAGGATGGATTGCAACTCACTGTAAATAAGACAAAAATCCTCCCAACTGGACCCATAAACCACATCATGATAAATAGAGAAATGCTTTAAGTTGTCAAATATTTCACTTTGCATAGATCCACAATCAATACTCATGAAAGCAGCAGTCAAGAAACCAAAAGGATGTATTGCATTGGGTAAATCCACTGCATACGACGTCACAATATTGAAGCGCAAGGGTGTCACTTGGAGGACTAACGTGTGTCTATCCCATGCCATGGTGTTTCCACTTGCCTCATACACGTGTGAAAGTTGGACAGTGAATAAGAAAGACAGTAGAAGAATTGATGTATTTTCATGGTTGCAAATAATATTTAAGATCTCGTGGGCTTCTAGAGCAAGTACATCTATCATGTAAGAAGTGCAGCCAGAATGATGCACCAAAGCAAATTGACAAGGCTCAATCCCTGAAGCAGGAGATCAAGGTTAGTAAAGTAGGACGTAAATAAAAACCAGAAAGATCCTCCATTAAACGGTTTGGTCTAGTGATTGCCACCACAGGCTCAAATGTAACAGTTGTGAAGATGGTGCAGGCTGGGCAGTGCCTCACCCTGCCATAGGTAGTGTCGCTATGAATCAGAATGGACTCAAAAGCATCTGACAAAAATGTTCTTTTATGTTGTTTAAAATCAGGAGAAGTGTGTGTCATCCTATTCCTTCCATCTCTGTGCTGAGCAAATCATCCAAGAAACTAAATTAAATGAAGAAAGACTTCGGATTGTAATTAGAAGAGACTCATAAACAACCTGTAATAGGTAGATCATACAACCCTTCTTTCGAAACGTGAAAAGATTTGTAGCATTTACTGATGAAGATTAAAGACTATTTAGACTTCTGTATGGATTGTATGTCAACATTAAGAAAACAAAAATCCTTACCTATAAACAAGATCACAATAAATTAAGAAAATATTGAAGTTTTTAAAATGTTCATTTTACTTGGTTCTACATTCAACCACTATGAAAGCAGCAGCCAAGAAATCAAATGATATATTGATTTAGATAAATCTGATACAAAATCCATCTTTAAAGCTTTAAAGAAGAAGATGTCACCCTGAGGAATGGGGTATGCTGATTCAAGCTGTAGTCTTTTCAGTTCTCTCACATTCATGTGAAAACTAAACAATAAAAAAGGAAGATTGAAGAAGAATAGATGTGTGTTAAGTGGTGTTCTCTAGAGAAACAAAATCAGTGTGAGAGGGATAGAGTGAGTGAGAGAGAGAGAGAGAGAGAGAGAGAGAGAGAGAGAGAGAGAGTGTGTGTGTGTGTGTGTGTGTGTGTGTGTGTGTGTGTGTGTGTGTGTGTGTGAAGAGAGTGGCCCACACAGTTGTAGACGTGGTTAAATCCAATCTGGTTCAAGTCCGTGGGCCAGATGTTAAGCTTGAGGATTTTCCTGAGTAGCTGCCATGGCAAATGACGCAGGAAGACCACAGTTTGGTGGGGGCAGAGATAGAGGTGTCTAAGGTCAGCAGGCAATATAGCAGCCTGCTGATGGCTCCCAGGGTCAACAGGTAAATAATCTAGGTCCTGGATCCAGGCCAGCAAGAGGTGAGCTAACTTCTTCACAGTGTCAGTTTATATGAGACTAGGCCCTACCCCCAGGAAAACTTCTTTTCAATTGTATCAAGTCTATAACCTAATTCTTCCCATAACTGCTTGGCTGCTCAAAAAAAAATCTTCTTATGGACTTGATCACATTATGTGAAATCACATCACAGGAGAATCCTGTGGTCATCTAACCCAGCACAAGATGCCTTTGAATTACAGTGTTGGTAAAGAAAATAGACTATATCATGAACTATAGGAAAAATAAACAAATCTGTCTTGGAAAAAGAAAAGTAAGAATGCTCCTTGGGTATGAGGAGAGAAAGACTTCAGCCCATTTACTTTGGGCATGCTACCAGGAAGGACCGGCACCTAGAGAGAGTGCCGTGCTTTGTAAAGTAAGATCCGTGAGAAAGGAGAAGACCTTCAGCAAGATGGATTGACACAGTGGTTGCAACAATAAGCTCTGATTGTGAGGATGGTACCAGACTGGGCATTGATTTTGCTATTGCTGTTGTACACAGGGTCTGTGTGGAATTATCCAATAAATAAGGTAAGCATAGGCTTACTTGTGCTTCCTTACTAATCTGCAGTTAACAATTTCACATCTTTTTGCCACACATCTGCTCTTCGATAATCATTGGAGCTGTCTCTCAGTCAACCTCACAGTATCCTTCCGAGAGAAGGAACGCCTCTTCATGATTGCAATCTGTGGTAGTTACATCATTTCATGTCAATTTGAAGACATATAAAAGTGTGGGGATGGAGTTCAGCCTGTCAATCAGGCCACAGCCTGATGGTGCCTCCTTGTGGGCATGGCCTTCTCAGAAGGAAGACCATGGGAACTTCCCTGCTTTCACCATCCTGCTGGCTGACCCTGCCTTCTTCCAGAGCCCTGCAATGGTACCACCACCACTGGATCCACACGACTTTGCACCCACCAGGCTGAGATCTTCCTGCATTCTCCATCATTGCATGTGCCTGCATGAGTCTGAAGAGGGACTTATGGACTAGCATTGGACTTATGGAATTGAGTGGGCAGGGCTGGGGTACTTAATTGATATATAGTTACTTCTTGATATAAAGCTATTTCTTACATGTATGAGTATCACTAGATTTGCTTCTCTACTTAGCCCAGCTTAACACACAATCCCTGAGATGATCCAGTAACCAAGATAAACACATAAAATTTTACATCCCATCTAAGATGTGGTGGAAAGCATGCGAAACGATTCATTACAAATTAGCAAACACAAATAAGCCAATTTTTAGCTTGGTTTTTGAGTAACCCACCCTGTGTATGGTTGCTATGAGTAGGAATCAACTTCAAGGCACTACTAATAAGAGGATCTGTTTCTGGCTGCAAACAGTAGCACCTACAGGCTGAGCCCACCAGTATCTCCAAGGGAGAAAAGATCCCACAACCGGTCTCCATCAAGATGACAGCCTAGGAAAACCTCTGATGACACTTTGGTCTGTCCTATAGTATGACGAGGAGAGTCAAAAACCAGCTCAATGTCAAACGACAGTCCATCCCTTCATGAGTTTTAGTCACTCCCCTTGCTCTATTTGTAACCACATTAGATTGTATATTCATGCATCCATTCATTCATGTACAAAACATATCCCCAGACCACTATCCTAAGAGCTGCAGAATATAGAAATATAGATATGAGCATTTTGTATAAAAAGGAGCATGACGTAAATAAGACAAATACTCATAACTATAGTGTCTGAGTGAATGATCTTAAGTAATAGAAATAATAAGCACAAAATAGCAAAGGAATTCAAAGCAGACAAGCTGACATCCACTTGAAAGAGAGACACAGTGTGACATCCACTTGAACCGGAGACACAGTGTGAGAATTCCGCCCAATCTGATCCCACCACAAAGGCAAAACGCTAAGGGCATGGAACAGAACAGCAAGAGGAAAAGAGCAACAAAGTCCCCAGGGAGTACCAAAAATATACTTAGGGGCCAGGGCTTGGTGTCTCATCAGACTCGACTAGAAAACACTCCTAAAGGCCAACAAACAGTCCTTAAACTAACTACAAGCTTTTCTTACTTGTTGCTGTGTTTTGTTTTGTTTCTTGTCATTGGCTTCTGGTGTTGTTTTGTTGTTTTGTTTTATTTTGTTGCTTGGCTTTGCTCTGTCTTGTTTCTGTGTATCTCTGCTAGTGTGTCTAAATAAGATAGGTTGGATGAACAATCTGGAGGAGAAAACAACAGTTCTGGGGACATGGGAGAGGGGGAGGTGAGGGGAAAGGAAGTGGTGTTAACAAAACCAGGGACAAGGGAACAAGTGATCCAAATCGGTAGTGAGAAGGGTATACGGGGACTGGTAGGGCATGATCAAGGGTAATGTAACCGAGAGGAATTACTGAAACCCAAATGAAGGCTAAACATGATAGTGGGATCAGAGGAAAGTCAAAGGAAAAAGAGGAAAGAACTAGGAGTCAAAGGGCATTTATAGAGGTCTAAATAAAGGCATTTACATATGTAAATATATTTATATATGAGGATGGGGAAATAGAAGATCTATGTGCATATATGTGTAGGTTTAGTATTAAGGTAGCAGATGGACATTGGGTCTCTACTCAAGTAGTCCCTCAATGCAAGAATACTTTGTTCTATCAAACTGTCATTCCATGTTGTTCACCTTCCCTACATGATCTCTGAAGACAAAGCAAGTGCATGGGCAAATGTGGTGAAGAAAGCAGATAGAGCCTGGCTATCAAAAGATATAGAATCTGGGGTCTTAAAAGCTTGGAGGTAAAAAAGCGGCCATGTAGCTCAGAAGCAACAAAGCCCACATGAAAGAAGCACACCACCCTGAGTGATCACAAGGTGTCAAAGGGATCAGGTATCAGGCATCATCAGAACAAAAAAAATCATCATTGTGAATAAGGGGGAATGCGGAATGCAGACCCAAAAAGCCCATCTGTAGGCAATTGGGCATCCCCTTACAGAAGGGTCGCAGGGAGGAGACAAGCCAGTCAGGGTGCAGCAATGATGAAACATACAACTTTTTCCTCTAGTTCCTACATGCTTCCCCACCCCACCCCCACTATCATGATCCGAATTCTACCTTACAAATCTGGGTCCACCAGAGGATGTGCACTGATACAGATAGGAACTAGAAACACAAGGAATCCAGGGTGGATGATCCCTTCAGGACCAGTGGTGAGAGTAGTGATACCAGGAGGGAGGGTGGGTAGAAAGCAGAGACTGATTACAAGAATCTACATATAACCTCCTACCTGGGGGGTGGACAACAGAAAAGTGGGTGAAGGGAGGTGTCGGACAGTGTAAGATATGATAAAATAATTTCTAAATTATCAAGGGGTCATAAGGGAGGGAGAACGGGGAGGGAAGGGGGAAAATGAGGAGCTAATGCCAGGGGCCTACGTGGAGAGCAAATATTATGAGAATGATGAAGGCAATGAATGTACAAATGTGCTTTACACATGGATGGATGTATGGATTGTGATAAGAGTTGTATGTTCCCCCAATAAAGTGATTTAAGAAAAAAAGAAAGAGTTCGGTTGAGGGATAGCAATAAATTATTGCCTCCGGTTTAAAGACCATGTACACATTTCAGCCCTTCTGTCTGGGTGAAAAATGCCAACAACTGGATTCTTGGACACTACATCCTTTCTCTCTTGGCTCCAAATTGCATTGACTTAGAATTTTCAACAAAAAAAAGCATGAATTTCATCTCCATTCCAAACCCACCATGGTAGAAAACTGCATAATCTAGGAATTGCAGAGATGATATTGAGAGGGTAAAGACATTGTTCTCTTGCTAAGGTTTTACCTGCCCAAATGCCTGTAGCCAGTCCTGCATAATGCATATGCACCTCAGGGAACTAGTCTGAAAAGAAGCCAGTGCTAATTGATTGAATTGACCATGTCAGCTGGCCCTTTTGGTTTCATAGAAATCTGCTCACACATTCAATAACTTCACTGGGGGGAATAAATAAAAAATGGATTATCTGATATTGTGTTGCCTATTCCCTGCTGTGCACTACATCCCTAGCTCTCTCCTCTGGGGTTGAATTGGTTGTTTGACTAAACTTTTCTGTTTTCAATTAGTTTCCCTGTTTCTCCGTTTACATAACCTGTTAATATCCTGTAGTCAGTAGAAGGTATGTTCAATTGACAGAAGAGCTTAAAATATTCCTAAGAGATGTGAAAGTGAAGGCAGAAACAACTCATGTTATCATACAAAGGGGCCTGAAAAACTAATCTCATGTTTTCTCACTTCAGATCCCAAAACCAAAATGCCCCCTGGGACACACTCAGCAATCATTGGCATTTCCAAAATGGCAACACAAGAGATTTGATGAGTTATCCTAGTTTGAAGATGCTGGTGATTTTTAAGCCTTGTCACAGATTGAAGGCTGTGTCTTTATCCCTTTGTGGTAGCTTTTGCAGTTATTACTCAAGAGGTTGTAATAATTAAATTCAAGACCAGCAGCAATTGCTGTCATTAGATCCTGACTCTCAAATGTGTACAGAGGGAGAGACCAACTGCTCACAGAAAAGATTAGCAGATCCATACGCTATCTTATATCCTGGGATCTGTTTCAACCTTCCCCCAGTTCATATGCAACTATAATAAGCAGTGGTCTGAGACATCAGTGTAATAGTTAGGAAAGCAAGAACAAAATATAGTTCATCCAATCTCTTTGTAATAGTTCTTTTTTAAAAATCATTTTATTAGGGGCTCATACAACACTTATCACAATCCATACATACATCAATTGTGTAAAGCACATTTGTACATTCATTGCCCTCATCATTCTCAAAACATTTGCTCTGACCTAAGCACCAGGCATCAGCTCCTCATTTTTCCCTTCCCTCCCCACTCCTCCCTCACTCTTGAACCCTTGATAATTTATAAATTATTATTTTGTCATAGCTTGCCTATTCGACATCTCCCTTCACCCACTTTTCTGTTATCCATCCCCCAGAGAGTAGGTCCATGTAGATCCATGTAATCTGTTCCCCTTCCGAACCCACCCTCCCGGTATGACCACTCACACCGCTGGTCCTGAAGGAATTATCCACCCTGGATTCCCTGTGTTTCCAGTTCCTATCTGTATCAGTGTACGTCCTCAGGTCTAGCCAGATTTGTAAGGTAGAATTGGGACCATGACGGGAGGGGGGGGGCGCAAGGGGAAGCATTTAGGAATTAGAGGAAAGTTGTATATTTCATTGTTGCTGCATCGCACCCTGACTGGCTCATGTCCTCCCAAGACCCTTCTATAAGGGAATTTCCAGTGGCCTACAAATGGGCTTTGGGTCTCCACTCCACACTCTCCCCCTCATTCACTATGATAAGACTTTTTGTCTTAATGATGCCTGATACCTGATCCCTTTGACATCTTGTAATTGCCCAGGGTTGGTGTGCTTCTTCCATGTAGGCTTTGTTGCTTCTGAGCTAGGTGGCTGCTTATTTACCTTCAAGCCTTTAAGACCCAAGACGCTATATCTTTGATAGCTGGGCACCATCAGCTTCCTTCACCATATTTGCTTATGCACCCGCTTGTCCGCAGTGATTATATCAGGGAGGTGAGCACACAATGATATGATTTTTGTTCTTTGATGCCTGATAACTAATCCCTTAGACACCTCATGATCACACAGGATGATGTGATTTTTCCAGGTAGTCTTTGTTGATTCTGAGCTAGATGGCCGCTTGTTTACCTTCAAGCCTTTAAGACCCCAGATTCTATAACTTTTGATAGCCGGCCACCATCAGCTTCTTCACCACAGTTGCTTATTCACCTGCTTTGTCATCAGCGGTTGTGGCGGGAAGGTGAGCATCATAGAATGCCAATTTAATAGAAGAAAGTATTCTTGCATTGAGGGAGTACCTGAGTGAAGGCCCAATGTCCTTCTGCTACCTTAATATTAAACCTATAAATATAAGCACATAGATCTATTTCCCCATCCTTATATATAAATATATTTGCATATGTACATGCCTTTATTTAGACCTCTAATAATGCCCATTCCCTCCTAGTTCTTTCCTCTTTTTCCTTTGACTTTCTTCTTGTCCCACTATCATGTTCAGTCTTCATTTGGGTTTCAGTAATTCCTCTTGGTTACATTACCCTTGATCACACCCTACCAGGTATTGTTTCTATCTCCACAGGGAAAGAGGGACTAGACTTCAACCCAGTGCTCCAAGATGTGAATGCAACATGCAGGCGTGGAGTAGGGAACCAATGGAGAAGTATGAGGGACTGGCCCCAATTGTAACTACTATGTGGATATCTGCCCCTCCCCCCAGAAAAATTTATTTCAATGGACAGCATTGATTCTGAAGCTCAGGGAGAGGGACATATCTGATCTGAGCACACGGGAGCAGATGAGGAGGAGAGAGTGGAGCACAGCCTGGCACACCAGGCTTTGAGGACGATGTGTCCAATTAGAGCAGGCAGTCCACAGAGAGGACCACATGGCCGGCCCCACTATGAGACATGACATCCCTTACTGAACCATAGCCCTACAGGGGACAACACTGGAGACACAGTGTGGGAATTTCACCCTGTCTGATCCCACCACACTGAGGAAAAACACTAAGGAGGTGCAAACAGAACAGCAAGGGAATGGAGTGGCGAGGTCCCCAGGGAATGCTGAAGGTGGACTTTGGGGCCAGGGCGTGGTGCCCCAACAGACTGGACTGGAAAACACTCCTAAAGGCCAACAAGCAGTCCTTGAACTAACTACAAAATTTTCTTTCTTGTTGTGCTTTGTTTTGGGGATTTTTTTGTCATTGGTTTGTGGTGGTGGTGGTGATGTTGTATATTGTTACTTGATTTTGCTCTGTCTTGTTTTGTGCATGTTATTATCTCCGCAGGTCTGTCTAAGTAAGATAGACTGGATGAACGATCTGGAGGAGAAAACAATGGGACCGATAGTTCCGGGGGGACATGGGAGTGGGGGAGGTGGGGGGGAGAGGTAGTGATGTTAACAAACTCAGGGACAAGGGAACATGTGATCCAAATCAATAGTTTTTTTCTAGGATTTGTTTAAGATCGCATTCTATGGAATCAGATAGAGCTTTTAGAAATTATTTTCCAGGGATTTTACTGTAGATTGCAAAGCAGACATATGAAACTCAGCCTTGACAATAGTTTCATGCACACAATTTCTGAATGAGCTGTTCATTTCTGACAGCATAGACTTCCACGTGTCCATCTAGTAACAGAAGATTGTTGTCCTTTTCAATGATCTTTTAGTTTGGGGAATGAAACGAAATCCAAAGGAGCAAGATTAAGGCTCCTTCAGATTAGGGTTGGTGGGGTAAGATTTCCCAACAAAATTCTCATGAGATATTTCTTACTACTCTCAAGGAATGCGTAGACTCATTGTCATGATGGAATAGAATTTCTCAGTGCCACTTTTTGGACCTTTTTTCTTATCAATGCCTTTTTCAGTTTTCTTAAAACTTTTTCCTAATGAGCCCTCATGCTATCAAGATTATGACTTTGGAATCCCTCCAAAATAATCTCCATAACCTGAGGAAGGGTTGCATCCTTTCAGTTGGTATGCTGAGCAAAAAACCCGAGAATCTGGCATGTGAAAAAATAATAGGGTATCAGGATTGGAGGAAGCCTTATTAATAACCAGTGATATGCAGATGACCCAACTACACTGGCTGAAAATGAGGATGATTTGATGCACTTGCAGATGAAGATCCAAGACTGTAGCCTTCAGTATGAATGACAGCTTTCAGTGTGGATTACAAGTCAATGAAAGGAAAACCAAAACCCTCGCGACTGGACCAATAAGTAACACCATGATAAATGGAGAAGAGATTGAAGTTTTCAGGGATATTGTTTTGCTTGGATCCATAATCAATGCTCACAGAAGCAATAATCAAGATGAACTGCATTGGATAAATGCAATGAACTGCATTGGATAAATCTGCTGCACAAGACCTGTTTAAAAGTTCTGAAGACCCAGAAGAATTTATTCAGAGGATAGCACTGAAGGTGCAGCTCAGGGAGAGGGACATATCTGATCAGAGCACATGGGAGCAAATGACGCAGGAGGAAGAGAGAATGGAGCACATCCTGTCCTACCAAGCCTTGACTATGATATTCCTGCTCAGAGCAGCCAATCCACAAAGAAGACCATATGGCTGGCCCCACTATGAGACACGAAATCCCTCACTGACCCATAGCCCTATAGGGGACAACACTGGAGACACAGTGTGGGGATTGCACCTGATCCCACCGCACTGACGCAAAACACTAAGGGTGTGCAACAGAACAGCAAGGGGAAAAGAGCAACGAAGTCCCAACAGAATACCAAAAATAGACTTTGGGGCCAGGGCTTGGTGCCCCATCAGACTCGACCAGTAAACACTCCTAAAGGCCAACCAACAGTCCTTGAACTAACTACAAGCTTTTCTTTTTTGTTGTTGTGTTGTGGGGTTTTGTGTGTGTGTGTGTCATTGGCTTGTTATTATTGTTGTTGCTGTTTTCTTTTGTTGCTTGATTTTGCTCTGTCTCATTTTTGTGTATGTTAATATCTCCGCAGGTCAGTCTAAATAAGATAGACTAGATGAAAACTCTGGAGGATAAAACAATGGGGCCAATAGTTCCAGGGGGACATGGGAGATGGGGATGTGGGGGGAAGGAAGTGGTCTTAACAAACTCAGGGACAAGGGAACAAGTCATCCAAATCAGTGGTGAAGAGAGTGTAGGAGGCCTGGTAGGGCATGATCAAGGGTAATGTAACTGAGAGGAATTACTACAACCCAAATGAAGGCTGAACATAATAGTGAGACAAGAGGAAAGTAAAAGGAAATAGAGGAAAGAGCTAAGAGCAAAGGTCATTTATAGAGGTCTAAATAAAGGCATGTACATATGCAAATATATTTATATATGAGGATGGGGAAATAGATCTATGTGCTTATATTTATAGGTTTAATATTAAGGTAGCAGATGGACATTGGATCTCCACTCAAGTATTCCCTCAATGCAAGAATACTTTGTCCTATGAAACTGGCATTCCATGATGCTCACCTTTCTGAAAAAATAGCTGAAGGCAAAGCAGGTGAATAAGCAAATGTGGTAAAGAAAGCGGATGGAGCCCAGAAATCAAAAGATATAGTGTCTAGGGTCTTAAAGACTTGAAGGAAAAGAAGTGGCCATCTAGCTCAGAATCAACAAAGTCTACATGGAAGAAGTACAACAGCCTGTGTGGTCATGAGGTGCTAAAGGGATCCGTTATCAGGCATCAAAGAACAAAAATCATATCCTTGTGTGCTCACCTCCCCAATATGATGACTGACGACAAATGGGTGCAGAAGCAAATGTGGGGAAGAAAGCTGATGGTGCCTGGCTATCAAAAGATATAGCATCTGGGGCCTTAAAGGCTTGAAGGTAAACAAGTGGCCATCCAGCTCAGAAGCAACAAAGCCCACATGGAAGAAGCACACCAGCCTGTGTGATCACAAGGTGTCAAAGGGATGAGGTATCAGACATCAAAGAACAAAAATATCATATCCTTGTGAATGATGGGGAGAGTGGGGTGAAGACCCAAGACCCTTCTGTAGGCAACTGGACATTCCCTTACAGAAGGGTTGTGGGGAGGAGATGAGCCAGGGTGCAGTGTAGCAACGATGAAACATACAACCTTCCTCTAGTTCCTAAATGCTTCCTTCCCCTCCGCTCCCCCACTATCATGATCCCAGTTCTACCTTATAAATCTGGCTAGACCAGAGGATGTACACTGGTACAGATAGGAACTGGAAACACAGAGAATCCAGGGAGATGATTCCTTCAGGACCAGGGATGAGAGTGGCGATACCGAGAGGGTGGAGGGAGGGTGGGGTAGAAAGGGGGAACCAATTACAAGGATCGGCATACAACCTTCTCCCTGGGTGATGGACAACAGAAAAGTGGGTGAAGGGAGACATCCGACAGTGTAAGATATGACAAAATAATAATTCATAAATGATCAAGGGGTCATGAGGGAGGGGGGAGGGAGGAGGAAAAATGAGAAGCTGATGCCAGGGGCTTTCGTGGAGAGGAAATGTTTTGAAAATGATGAAGGTAACGAATGTGTAAATGTGCTTTATGCAATTGATGGATGGATGGATTGTGGTAAGAGTTGTATGAGCCCCCAATAAAATGATTTTTAAAATTTTTTCAAGTTGTGAAGACCAGGAATGTTACGTTTATGTTACTAAAGTACATCTGAGCCAAGCCATGTCATTTTCAATTGCCTCATATGCATGTGAAAGGTGGACACTGAATAAAGGAGACCCAAAAAATTCATGTATTTGAATGACAGTGCTGGTGATGAATATTGAAAATACGCTGGACTGCTAAAAGAACAAACAAATCTCTTGGAAGAAGTAGAGCAGAATGCTCCTTAGAAGCAAGAATGTCTCAAGTACTTTGGACTTGTTTTCAGGAGAGATTAGTCTTTGGAAAAGAGCGGAATGATTGGTAAGTAGCAGGACAGTGAAAAAGAAGAGCCAATCAAGTTGGAATGATCTAGTGGGAGCCACAATGGGCTCAAACATAAGAACAGTCATGAGGTTGCCACAGGACTGGATAGGGTTACATTCTGTTATACATAAGATTGATATGCGTCAGAAGTAACTCAACACCACCTAATGACCTTAGCTGACGTCTCTGTCTTAAATTCATCTTTGTGACCTTATAACGCTTCCTTGAAATGTTTGATCCATGTAAAAGCCATTGTTTTATAAGGGGCATTCTTCCTGTAAAACGTGCTGCAAACCTTCAGTCATTTATGAAGATATCCACTTGAGTTTTGCTGAAAATTTCATATTAGGCTTGACCTCAAAATTATTTGTGTCTTATGTGTGCCACAGAAGTATCTCTTTTTTAAGGTACCCGAATGAGATAAAGAAAAATATATTGCTAGGAGAACTTGTCTGCAGCCCTCCACTGACCACAGAAATGTATTTAAACAAGTTTGGTTAGAAATGTCCTTTGATGATGAACTGGAACCTAGTAGGAATATTCTCTTTTACTTTTACCCTCACATATCTGATATAAGTCTATTATATAGTATATAAAATATATGAAGAATTCTTCTATCTCAATGATAAGAAAGATAATTAACTCAATTAAAAATGGACAGAGGAGTTGAAGAGAGATTTCTCAAAACAAGATATAAAATGACTAATAAGTTTATGAAAAGATGTCCAACATCATTAGCCACTACAGAATTTCAAATAAAAGTGATCATGACATAGCACTTCACACTTACTAGGATGATTCTAAGCAAAATGACAGATGGTAATAAGCATTGACAAAGATGTGGAGAATTGAAACTCTCCTCTATTGCTGGTGAGAGTCTAAAATGGTATACTCTATTTGGAAAACAGTGTAGCCGTTCTTCAAAATGTTAAATGTTGAATTTCCATCTGCCTCGGCAATTCGACTCCTCGGTATTCTTAAGCGAAACTAAAGCATATGTCCTCATAAAAATTTATATACAAAAGTTCATAGCAGCCTTATTCAATGTCCATCCAAAAGTCCATCCACTGACATATATATATATATATATATATCCACACAATGGGACACTACTTGGCAATAAAAAGAAGCCAAGTGTTAACACATGTGACAACATGAATGAACCTTGACAACATTACATTCAGTGAAAGAAGGCCAACATCAAAGGCCATATTTTGCATTTGTACACTTGTAGGCTACTCCCATAGTCAAGTCTAAGGGGCCAACAGATTAGTGATTGTCAGGGGCTTTGGGGAATGAGTGAATGCATACGGAGGTTTCTGGATAGTCATGGAAATGTTCTAAAATTGGTTGCGCACTCTAAGAATATTGTAAAAGTCATTCAAGTGCACATTTCTTTTCCCGGTCGTTGTTTTGGCACATGATTCACATACTACACGATGAAGCCATTCAGGCGCATCAAGAAGAGTCGCACAGTCACCGCCACAATTCAGCACATTCTCTTTATTCTTATCCTCATTGCTACTTGTTCCTCATTTGCCGCCAGCCTCCCCTGCCATGCCCGTGAAGGCACACTTACAGTGGATGAGTTATATGGATAACTGCATAACTATATGGTTAACTGTGCCTCAAAAATCTATTTTAAAATAAAAGGCATCTCTGGAGATGTACCTCCATCACTCCATGGGTATTTTTTTGCCCTGTGACATGAGGAAACCCTGCAGCAGAGAGCTGGACTCGTATATCAATATTTGCAGAGGTTCCAAGGATTGTGATGGTGTCCTTCTGAAGCCTCCTCTCTCTGACGCATTTCCCTTACCGCTCTCCATAAAGACGTAGGATCTGCAAAACAACCACAAAGGCATGTATTTGACTGTGTGATTGTAACAAACTATGGATCACATTGGGAAGAATGGGGATTCGAGAACACTTAAATGTGCTCTGGAAAATGGTACACAAACCAAGAGGCAGCCATTCACCTGGGACCAGGGGACCGTGCATCCTTTTAATCAGTATATGTGCACATCAGGGTGTGTGCTTTCACCATATTGCCTCAGTCTGTATGCTGAAAAGGAATTGGAGAAGCTGGACTTTATCAAAGAGCATGCATCAGGAAGAGAGGGGGCTCATCAACAGCCTGTGATTTGCAGATGACATGGCCTTGCTTGCTGAAAGTGAGGAGAACTTGAAGCACTTACTGATAAATATGAAGACGACAACTTTCAATATGGATTATGCTTCATCAACAGTCCTCGCACGTAGGCCAATAAACAATATCATGATAAACAGAAAAGTTTTCAATAATTTCATTTTACTTATTAGCAGTAACAAAGAAATTAAATGATGTATTGCATTAGATAACTGCAAAACAAACAAACAGCATCTTTATTGTGTTAGGGAAAGAAACAAAGATATCACCTGAGGACTAAGTAATCCCAGACCAAGTCATAGTATTCCTAATTCCTCTTATACATGTCCACTGTGGTTTGGACATTGGGCTGCTAATCACAAAGTTATCAGTTCAAACCCACCAGCATCTCTGTGGGAGAAAGATGAGGTTGTCTCCATCCATAAAGACGTATAGTTTCAGGAACCCTGTATAAAATCTCTGCAGTTGAAATCAACTCAGTGGCAGTGGGTTTGTTTGGGGGTATATTTATGTGAAAATTGAATAGTGAGTTGGAAAGGTAGAAGAATTGCTTCGTTTGAATTCCGGTGTGGTCAAAGAATATTTTATATCCTGTGGACTGACAAAGAATGAATGGATATGGGGAGAAGTATAGCCAGCAGCTCTATACAAGTGGGGATGGCAAGACTTCAGCTTACCTACTTTCTCATGTTACCAGGAGAGCCCAATCCCTGAGCAAAAGCCCCGTAATTTATGACATACCTAGAAGTACAGAAGCAAACCTACTTACTAGGTGACTGTGAATTCCCTTTTGAGCAGTGCCTCCTAGAACACACCCACAGCTGTGAGCCATTGACGTCATTCCCGGTATCGCCTGCCTGGCAGAAGCGTGCTCTCAGCATGCGGCTTCTCCTGTGCTCAGAGAGCCACTCCTGCTACAGGCGACTGTTGATGTTCTCTGGTCTTCCAAGCAGAAAGGTTCACTGGTATGTCTCCTTGAAAATATAAAAATGCATTTTCTCTTCATTTGCTGCTCCAAATCCTCACCCATAAGCATCAGAATTTTTAAAAAGGACTTCTTTAGAGTCTTTCATTCTCTACTTAACACTACCAAGATCTTTCATAAAGTATGCTGTACAGTTTCCAATGCAGAGAATTCAGCAACAGAAAGTTAAAGGAAAACCAGAATTATTTTCCAAGAATGCCATTGCTCAGTCATAAGTTGAAGTCAGCATCATTCAACTGTTCTTGCTTTATGTTTATAGCAGGCTTAAGTTTATCTTAATAAGCTATTTTTGTTGATAATACCATTGTTTTAAGAAATTAAAATAGCACAAAATGTGAATAATTTGGACAATACAACTCTTCAAAGCATCTATTAACAGTTTGGTATATATTCTTCAACAAGTTTTAGTAAGTAAATCTATCCATGTACATCCATATAGATCTATAAGTGCATATATATCAAACACTCATTCCCTATCATGATATGTAGTGGTCCATAACTTTGTTTAATATTTATGGATTCACTATCACTTTTCTTTTTAGTTACTGTATAGGGCTATTTTTTAGATGTGCGATGATTTCCTCATAAATATGTCAGTTGTTTCCAGTTAGTGAATAAGCATTCCTATAGAGAATATGCTGGAAGCCCTGGTGTCCCATTGGTATGTACTTGACTGCTATCCCCAAGACTCATGGGTCCAACCCCAACAGCAGTTTTCTCCATGTGGGAATTATGTCAGAGTCTTTGGAATCACAGCTTTGGAAAACCTACAGACTAGCCATGAGTCAAAATCGAGTTGATGGCAACTGTTGGTTTTTGTTTTGTTTTTAAAGCGAGAATATAATTCTAAATGAATAAATATCTATAAATATGCTTCATATTTCCTTAGGATAAATTCTTACGAATGGCCGTCGTGTTAGACTCCACCCTAGGAAAAGTTCAAGGGGAAGTTCCACACCCTTAGCTCAAAATGTACCTTTATCACACAAAACCTTCATTTCTCATGTCCTTTCCAGAAAACAATCAGGGAAACAATGTGGCCGTATCTGACCTCCAGCGAGGCAAAGAAGAGAAACTACTATGAGCAGAGGTCAAATAAGCATCCAGTTGCCGCCTGTATGATTTGTTTCGCTGGTACTCCACTCCCGGTACCATATTGTGTTAAGCCGGGTTGACGAGAGAAACAAATCCAGAGACACCCATTTGTGTGTACGAAAGAGCTTTATATCAAGGAGTAATTGGATATCATCAAAAATCCCGGAACAAGTCCATAAGTCTAATATTAGCCCATGTGTCCAATACTAGTCAATAAATTCCTCTTCAGACTTGCATAGCACATGATGCTGAGTGCGGGAAGATCACAGGCCAGTGGGTGGAGAGTCCTGTGGATCCGGTGGGGGTAAAAGCATCTCAACACTGGAATGGTTCTCCAATTGGCTCCCTCAGCTCTCTGAGTGTCTCAATAGCCAGAAAGTAAAGTAGAGAGAGAGAGTGGCCCACCTCCAGGGAGAAAGAGAGAAAATTCCCAGAATCCTCATGAGAAGGCCATGCCCATAAGGAGGTATCATGAAGCTGATTGATAAGCTAGAATTCACCCCTAGACTTATTTATGAAGTTGACATGAAGTTATGTAAGTACCGTAGCCTACTTATAAACATCAAAATTAAAATTTATTTCTCTACAATATTTGAAGCAACCCTAAGTAATAAATTGTTCTTAGGTACCCAAATTAATACTGACTAATAGCAACCCTACATATAATTGTGGGTCCTACCATCCTTCCGATTAGTGCTATGTTTCAGTGTGTTGGTGCATTATAAGAAATCATGTAAGCACTTAAAAAGGCACATTAACCCCAGTGACCTGTGAATACTCCTCTACTGGCCTTGAGGGTCCAGAGCACCTAACCCTCTTGCCATTACCCCACAGAATAAATTCTCATTTCCATAAACATTTCTCCACTTCACGTGTATCTTACAAGGATTCCCACTGACAGAATAAATTGAATGATCACTTTCATTTAGCATATTGAACACTTTTGCAGAGTGAGTGAAATTATTGTAAGATTAGGTTCTTATAAAAAGGTTTTTAAAGGGTGTGGCAGGGAGAGATGTAATGTTCCTGTCGAGGCAGCTAATGTTATTTGATTTGACTTAAATTCAAGGACTATTTGCAAAATTTCTCTATCTACTAAACTTCTGTACATGACATTAACGATAGATGTTTTAGAGACCTTCCTCCTCTGCCCTTTGAGTCTGGGTAAAGATGGGCATAAACCACACTACAAAGACCATGCCATCTACACTATAGGTGCACGTCGCCCAGACAGCTGGGGGCCGGCAGAGTGACCTCACAAAAACAGGCCTTGGGTTGAGGTACCAACGGCTGTTGAGTTGATTCTACCACAGTCAGCCCTAGTTTATCAGAGTAAAACTGTGCTCTATGGGTTTTCATTCGCTAATTATTTGGAATGATAACCCTATCCCATTCTTCCTAGGTGCCTCTGGGTAGATTCAAACCTCCAACTTCTTAGTCAGCAGCTGCATGTGTTAACCATCTGTACCACCCAAGCGCACTTGGGCAAGGTTGACTGCAGACATGAGATAGGACATGCAAAGGAAATCAACTATCAGGGGTCTAGCTTAGTGTTTCCCAACGTGGGAAGACCCACCCCCCTGGAGTGCAGGAGTGAGCCAGGGCAACTGCACAAGCAGGTACCTGTGCTTTCTCCTGGAATATATACTGCAGCACAAAGGTCTTCTTTGCCAGGGGGTGCTAAGAAGCAGGCGACAGGCCAAGGAAGTGGAGGAACCTCTGGGATTCTGGCTGATGAATCCTGGCAACGCAGAGCAGTCACCGGCAACAACAGGATCAAATGAGAGTTAATAAAACACAGAATATGCATTGCCCATTTACATTTATTGCACATTAAACTTCATTGCATACAAAAGATAATGACAGATGTGAAATGAGAGTGCTCGACACCACAGGTCTTCCGGAGAGAATGGGTGAGGTACTCGCACCACATATTAAACCAAAAGGCAATCAGAGGAGGGTAGATGGGATTAGAAAGGGGGGCCTCTGGGGTCACTCTGCAATAGATGTTTTCCTACACCAAGAAGTTGAACCTACTGAGAGAAATCTGTGCCGCTACAGACAGTGGGGCATGAGAACAGTTTACTTAACCCTAAAATAAACTTGAGATGGCTTGATTTTGCATTTCGTGGGCCAGGTCTTGCAAAAAACGTCCACCTAAGTTAGATTCTCTGTTAGATGCAAAGCTCCCTGAAGCCCAGAAAACCCCCATAACTGATCTGAGCCTCAGGGCTGACAGCAGATGAGCTTCCATCCCTAAGAAGTTAGTTCATGTTTGAACCTGGTTCATTCTGGTTCATGACCCCTTGCTAAGAATTTGCGTTTCCAACCAGATATACTGAATCGCAATCTAGGTGTCAACCAGATTTCCATTCTGAAATGTCGGTTCTTAGCACAGGGTTGAACCAGAATGAACTGGATCCAAAGTGACCCCACCCCATCCTACCCTACGCCCACTTCCAAACCCACTAGCCTGTTCCACCCAGAACCTGTTATGATGAGGCCTTTGTAACGCTGGTCCTTTGTGCCACCTCTGAGTTGACACGTACCAAGCGCTGCTCACTGAGCCACTGGCTTATAGGACAGCTCAGCAGCTCACTTTAAGGTAAACTGCTTTCTCACCAACTCTGGAGCCATCTTGATTAGAAGAAACACGTTGCAGACACATGTGTGCTATTGGACCGGTGGCAGTGTCGATGTTACCAAGCTAGCTTGAGTTCCTCCCTTTTATCCCAACCCGGAGGCCCCCTGAGTAAGATCCAAGGTGTGCCCTCCCAGGACAAGAAGGTGGGAGAGCCCTCTGCCTGCCAAACGGCCCAGCTCCGTTCTCTGCTCTGAACTGCAAAGCTTCCATGCAGGTATGAACAGGGAGCCTTTTCACGCCACCCCACTTCCTGCCCAGCTGTCCTCCCCCGCATCCCCCCCCCCCCTGCAATGCCTGCTGGGTGTCCCATGCCACATGCCAGTCTCTTAGATGGCTTCCTTCTGCACAGCTGGGCGCAGGGCTGCAGCCTCCTTCCCACAGCTGAGGAGAACAGAAGCTTCCAGGAGCTGGAAGACAACGAGCTCCCCGCGCCCCCCTCCCCCAGCCCCCTCTCACCTCTTAGGAGAGGCACATCACCCCTAGTCTACCCGCCCCCCCCGCCCCCGACTCTTATTTATATATTTCCTTACTGGAGGGGGGGGGGCGATGGCTTTGCCCCTGCTCCTGTTCAAGCTGAAGCCCTTTGGCAGCCTAGAAGTGTTTGTCTTCATCCTGCCCTCTCCGCGGGAGCCCTTGCCGAAACCCGGGCCTGGCTGCTGCTGCCTCGGCAAAGATAAACAGCCCATCAGCGCGGAGCTGAAAAGAAATCTAGGAAAGGGGATGAGAGTAGTTTAATTACTTTGAATGGCTTTTTGTGTTCTGTGTGATTGCTTCCTATGATACAGTAGTTTCTCATTCTCCATGCAAGCTCCGTGTTTCTATTCATAAGAATAAGATTGAAGCAGGAAATTGGCTTTCAAGAGTAGGAGAGAGAAGAGAGGGAGCCAGAGGTTGGCTGTTTGCATCAGAGTGTGCCCACAAAAACGGGCAGGCTCACAAAGACGTGTCAGCTCCCTGGTTCCTGCCCTGAAGAGGGAGGGTAACTTGGTCACACAGGAAAGTGACCCCTGCCCATGGATGGAGTCTCTGGAGACTCGGTCATGAACTAGTGCAGGGCCGAACAAGGTACACAAACAAGGCCTGGGTCATGCTGGATCTGCCAGGCAACGCGGGACCCTCTTCCTACCTGAGAAGTCGGAGGGGTGTGTGTGTGGATGTGCAATTGCGCGAGTGAATAAATGTCATTTGGGTGGAGAGTATGTGTGGGAGGGGGTGTTAGTAACGGTGTGTGTGTGTGTGTGTGTGTGTGTGTGTGTGTGTCCATGACAAGTCCCCTTTGAAGTTGTGTGTCCAGTAAGCATCGAACTGCTCACCCAGTGGTTGGCAATTCAAAGCCACCAGCAGCTCAGAGGGAGAAAAGGTCTGCTCGTGTGAAGGTGCACGAAGACTCAGAAAGGCGATGGGGTCACTGTGAGTCAGGCGCAGCCACGTGGCCATAGATTTGCTCTGGTTTCATATCATGAAATATCATGGTTTGGTGGTGCTGGAGGGTAGGTGGTGGCTACTCACCGCAAGGTCGGTCCTTTCCTTGGGAGCAAAGAGGAGGCTGTTGGCTGCCACAATGGTTTGCAGTCTTGTAAATCCTGCACGGAGGCCGTAAGTGGGCAGCACAAGAGAGATCCTAGCCTGGAGAATGTGGGCTCATCCCTCTCAGAGTTATCTGCCCTCAAATACTTTGCATTTTGGTAAATGGAGTACCTGTGGTGTGTAGTAATGAAAAATAAAGCTCCCCCATGACAAAGCTATATGATCAAAAGAAATACTAGCAGGCCATAAGTCACTGACTGAAAACCAAGAGTTCTTATATTATGCAATCAATGTATCCCTGAGTCAAATTCATCTATTTTTCCTTATAAATTAAATTGCCTTATAAAATAAAAATAATTCACGAGGGAGTTTCAAAGTGAAGGAATGTCTATGCCAAATTATTTTGTCATGCAAAATAATTTATATGCAGGTAAATTTCAGCTTTCAAATACTGGGTTATCTTAAGCTAGGGTATCTGTACTAGAGATATTTAAGTTAAGGGCTGAGATATCATGGTTTATAAATTCACCCAGAAAACCGAGTGCCCATTGTGTGCATAATGTTCTTCTGAGACTGGATGGAGTCTGGAAAGGAGGATTCGAAGGCGTCTCTGCCCAATAGTTTACAACCGGGGTGGAGCCAACAGGTATTTGGAAGCTCCGCAGAGAGGATGCAGGCTGCGCAGGTAGATGAGGCAAGCCCTGCAGATAGACTTGGCAATCGGCAGAGTAATACAGAGATGATGACATCTACCATTGTTATTACAAGATGCTCATAAATGTGGATATAAGGAGGTTTGGAAATAAATTCTCTTAGGCTCAAATGCTTCAGGTAAAAGAGCAGGGACAGGCGCCCTGAAATAATAGCAGCTCATATACTCAGGATGCAGAGGACTAAAGGTTTGCTTCCAATGCAGAATCATAAACAGCTCAAACAAAAGGGAAGCGCGTATGAAGACAGCTAAAAATAGGTACAGAACTGAAGAGGGGTCATCAGAGAAAACGTCTCTGGAACAACATAACACAGAAAAATTGCTCATGGTTCAAGAAGAAATGTGCCTATGAGGGTCGAAGAGGAGAAACACAGAAACAGGATTAAAAATTGCAAAATAAAACAAAATGAGGGAGAAGTGAACCAGAAACCATAGGAGAAGAGATGTAATTTTTTAGATGAACAATAGGCTCTCTGTTCTTTCTCCTCTCTGGTCTTAGGATGCCCCTACCACGAGGGTTCATGTGGGAGGCACCTCCTCCTTGATCCCTCCATGGCGTTCTCTGGCTGTAGCCTCTGTCTAGTCCGTGGATGGGAATGTTAACTCCCGCATAGAACTCACCCCTGAGAGGAAGGGACTTGAAAGTGGAGACTCCAAAGGGCAGGCCTAGGCGTTACACGACACGCTGCTGTTCCATGGACATGGGTAATGACCATTCTCCCCAGATCATCCACCCCGAGGCAAGTTCATGATTTCAGTAGTTCTCACATTTACTCTTTGAGTAGTAGCAATGGAGGAGAGATATTTTTTTAATATGTAGGAATTTGGGGTCCTGAACATTTCGGGTGAGATGATAAGTCAAGTTAAAATGTCAGCCTACAGAATGCCCAATAGAGTTAGTCTTGATGTTGGGGCCAGAAAGGGGGTAAATGACACTGGGGTGAAGAGAGGGGCAGGCAGCAGAAAGGGGCTGATGGGAGTTCCTAAAAGAACAGCCCATAAAGATCAACACATAGAGGGTGTGGTGCAGCCCGGGAAGTGGCCCCATGACACAGAGTGTCTGACAGGGTGGCCGGTGACACTGTCATGAGAATGGAGGCAGATATGATGGGGAATGGAAACAGCAGAAGCTGGAAGAGGCAAGGAAGGGCTTTGGCTTGTGAGCACCTTAACTTTGGACTTCTGGTCTCCAGAACTGTGAGAGAATAAATCAATATTAAGCCAGACCATGTTTTTCTTCATTTTTGACAGCATATTGAGGAAGCTAATAAAATGGCTAGAGAACATAAAGGGTGTGTGTGTGTGTGTGTGTGTGTCTGTGTGTGTGTGTGTGTGTGTGTGTGTGTGTGTGTCAGAAACACTAGACATCAGCAGGTGCCCTGGGGAAGCAGAGGTTGTGCATTGGGTTTCTCACCACCAGGTCAGCAGTGTGACCCACCAGCAGTTGCGTCGGAGTAAGAAGAGGTCTTCTACTTCGTCAAGAGTTAACATTCTCAGACACTGACCGGGGCAGTCCCACCCTATCCTAACGGGTCACTGGAAGTCCATAACTGAAGTGCAATTGCGCGAGTGAATAAATGGCAGGGAGCTTAGTAGCCATGGCAGCACTGCAGATGAGGCGTCGGACTGCTGGCCTTGAGGTCAGCATTAAGAAACCACCAGCTGCCCCTCTGGATAACGATGAGGGCATCTCCGCCCGTGAAGAGTTACATCACAGAAAGCCCCGGGGGCAGTTCCAGCATGCCCCTTCGTGTCACAATGGGTCGGAGTTGACTCGATGACAGTAAGCTTGCTTTCGGGGTTGGCTCACTTTACCAAGCATGCTGCCCTTTTCCAGGGACTGGTCTTTCCTGATAATATATCCAAATAGCTGAGATGAAATCTCACCCTCCTAGCTTCCAAAGAGCATTCTGCCTGGACTTCTTCCAAGACAGATTTTCTTTTTATTTCTCTGCCAGTCCAAGTTACTTTCCTCCTTCTTTGCCAGCACCTCAATTCAAATGCACCGATTCTTTCCAGCCCTCCTTATGGAATGTTCCACTTTCCCATGCATATTAGGCAATCGAAAATACCATGGCTTGCTTGGGTCAGGCGCACCTCCGTCCTCAAAGTAACGTCCTTGTTTTTCAACACTTTTGAGAGGTCTTGCGCAACCGATTTACCCAGTGCAACGTGATGTTTCATCCCATGACTGCTGTTTCCACGAGCGTTGACTGTGGATCCAAGCAAGATGAAATGCTTGACAACGTCAATCTTTTCTCCACTTAGATAATGTCACATTATATCAATGTTTCCCATTGATCCAGTTGTGAGGAATTTGGTCCTCCTTACATTGAGTTGTAAACCCTGTTTGAGGCCGTAATCCTTCATCTTCATCAGCAAGTGCTCCAAGTCCTCCTCACTTTGGGCAAGCAAGGTTGTGTCATCTGCATGACAACACGGAGATTTAGGGGGGGGGAAAAGCAGACGTCGCTTTGATCTCAATAAACTGTGGGCAAGGATATTTATCTCTGAGAGTTCGGTTCTAATTCTTCGCTCTCCTTAATTACTTTTTTGGCTTCACTTCATGTGAAACTAGGTAACCTCTACTGTTCTCTAACTCCATAAGTCCTGTTTCCCACTACTTTAGGTTTTCTAAGACAGCTTAGCATAAAGATCATGAAGATAACCCAGAACCTAGCAATGTTCACTCTGTTGTAAGTTCCCCGTAATCAGAGTTGACTCAACAACAACTAAGAGTAACAATATGAAGTAAACAAGCTTAAAGAGTAGAGGCAAGAACCAATCAACTAATCAAGAACTCAAATATTTCTCTCTTAAGGGGGGGTGTCCTAAAAAGAATATTTTAGAAACTAAATAGAGGTACAAGGGCTTGGGGCATCCATTGCCCCCAAACATGAAAGCTTCTCTTAAGTTATAAATTCTTCAGTAATATGAGTAACATGAGAGCAGATGTATTTGCCAAATCTCAAAATAATAGTATGGGAGCACACCTTTGGGAACTTTATAGAAGAAGTTGTTCACCCAAAGGATAATGAATTTAGCAAATGCATTACACCCACAGGTGCTGCAAGGGGGAAATAAATGTATAAACAGCTATAAACACAGCCTGGGAAAGGGTAACTCACTGCCATCGGGTCAATTTTGACTCATAGCGACTGGATGTTTCCAATGTATGTAGGATTTCTAAGATTGTACATTTTTATGGAAGTTGACAGCCCAATCTTTCTCCTACAAAGGGGCTGGTGAGTGGGAATTGCCAGTCTTTCCATCTGAAGCCCATTGCTTATCCCACAGCCCTACCCGGGAAAGCTGATGGATCGCCAAGTGTTAAGGATTGAATTGTGTCCTTCTCAAATATGTGCTGTAAATCCTAACCTTTATGCCTGCCATTATAATCCCATTTGGGAATGGCTCTTCTGTGTAATGATAATTAGGCAGGATTAGTGGAGCTAGTGTTTTGAGTCAGTCTCTTTTGATATATGGAGATTAAACATGTAAGCAGAGATGGGCAAAGAGAGATGCCAAGCCACATAAAAATCACCCAGGAGCAGAAACTTAGAATAGACAAGAACCTCCTTTCAGAGCCAACTGAGAGAGAAAGTGTTAACCTCTTAAACTGTGAGAAAATAAATTTGTTTGTCAAAGTCACCCACCTGTGGTTTTTCTGTCATAGAGGCACCAGATAACTAAGACATGAAGTCATTACAGAGGGCTGGGAACATTTAACATTGACATCTGGGAAAACAATCAAGTCCCTTAATCCAGAGGAGGTCCTGAGTCATATGAGAAAAGAACAGCTCCAGGTTTTACTGCTAAAGTGCAGCGAGTCTGTGTTCAGATAAAGTGAGTGGAGCTCAGACTAAGCAGGAGTCCTAGTGGCAGGGTGGTTTTGACTGGGCTGCTCCCCCCAAGGTCAGCACTTTGAAACCTCGAGTGGCTCCTCAGGAAATAGAGGGGCCTTCGACTCCCATGGAGAGTTGCAGTCTCAGAAACCACAGGGCAGTTCTAATCTGTCCTACGGGGTCGCTATGTGTTAGAATCGACTCGGTGGCAGTGAGGTTGTTGTTGTTATTGTGTTTTATCGCAATAAGAAAGGGATTACAACATCCTGGATTAAGGGACTAAAAAGATGGCGGCCACCACGTGACTGTCAATTTGTCCTACTCTGGTGATTTATGCGTTGCTGTGACAGCGGCAGCTATGTCACCGGTATTCCAAAGGTCCGCAGGGTCACCCAAGTGAACAGGTTTCAGGAGAGCTCCCAGACTAACAACAGGTATGAAAAAAAAATAGGTGGTCCACATCTGAGGAATTAAAAAAAGAAAGAAAGAAAGAAAACCCACTGCCATCAAGTCAATTCTGACTCGCCCTGCGTGTCACTATAGTGCAGGCTAGAACTGCCTCTGTGGGTTCCTGGGACACTGCTTGCAGGAGCAGAAAGCCTGGTCCTCCTCCCGTGGGGCGGCTGGCGGTTTTGAATTGTCTACTTAGTAGCTTGCAGCCCAATGCAGAATCGCGACCCCAGCAGAGCCATGCTAAATGGTGAGAAGATGGAAGCTGTCTTGCTTGGATCAGCCATCCATACTCATGGAAGCAGCAGCCAAGAGATCAAACAGTGCATTGCATTCGGTAAATCAATTGCCCCATATGCATGTAAAAGTTGGACATTGAAAACTAAGGCCAAAGAAAAATCGATGCATTTGAACTATGATGTTGGGCATAGCATATTCAAAGTACCATGGACTGCCCAAAGAACAAACAGATCACTCTTGGAAGAAGTACAGCCAGAAGGCTCCTTAGACGTAAGGATGGTGAGACTTCATCTCATGTACTTTGGACGTGGTGTCAGGAGAGGCCAGGCCTTGGTTAGCTGGAGGGGTGGTGAAGAAGAGGAAGGCTTTCAATGAGATGGATTGACACAGTGGCCCAACCACAGGCTCTGCCATGGGAACAATTGTGAGGGTGGAGCAGCACCGGGAAGGGTTTCATTCTGTGGTGTGTAAGGTCACTCACTTTGCCTCAGAATTGACTAGATGGCACCTAACGACAACAACAACAACGCGTCTCCGTGAGTCAGAATCGACTCACTGGCAGTGAGTAAAAGACAGCATCGAGGAGCAACAGAGCATCCATGAGAGGCACGTCATGTCATTTGTATTTTACTTGTATCTTTGAAGGAGGTTTGACATGTGATGAGTATTAATGGAGCTAATATGAATGAAGGCAAAACAAAGAACTCATAAGAGAGCTAGACTCATGCTAGACAAATGATTATGTCTTTATTTGCTGTTGTTATATTTAAGCCCTGAGAGCTACCTGATATAATTTCTTTTGGTACATTGAAATTGTCAGGTTATCGAAACTGGGGCCCAGTGCAGTCATCAGTCCAATGCTACCAGTAGCTCTTCACCTGTCAGTTTGTCCAACTGAGATAGCATGTATGGTACTAGGATGCTAGAAACCATGTAGCTCTTCACCTGTCAGATTGTCCAACTGAGATAGCATGTATGGCACTAGGATGCTAGAAACCATGTAGCTCTTCACCTGTCAGTTTGTCCAACTGAGATAGCATGTATGGCACTAGGATGCTAGAAACCATGCCTTTGGTATCACAAATACCAGCAGGGTCACCCATGGGAGACAGGTTTCTGTGAAGCTTCCAGGCTACGACAGAAAAAGGATAAAAATCCTGGAAATTTACTTTAGCTAAGGCATGCCCTGTGGATCACAACAGAAGAGTGTTCAATATAGTGCTGAAAGATGTGCCTCCAGGATGGAAAGCAATGGAAACGCAGAATAGCCGACAAAGAGGATTATACAGGGGATTTTAGTAACTGCCCTTAGACTGAAATTCATCATCTTATACTTTGATCTCCTTACAGACCCAGTGTGAAATGATTCTAAATTTTGAATAGTCTCTGCTTTCTCTTAGATTGGGCTCTTTATCAGTTGTGTGTGGTCATTGTTCACGGATCCTCGCTTGTTGTCGGCCTCAGATCTGTATACTTATTAGCATAAGGAAACTGGGATGTGTAGGATCACGAAGACATGACGGTAACAGAGTTGATGACCACCTAGGGGCGTGGAAGGGGAGGGTGGAGGAAGTGGAGAGCTCGCCTCCATGTGGAAGAGGTAGAAAAGATTCCAGCATGGATTGTGGTGATGATTGATGTCAAACTCTTCTCGACATAGTAGTTCCACTCTTACGGAAGTGTATGCTCTGTTAACTATTGGATTATATGCTATATTCATTATAGCTCCATCCTAATAGTATGCACAGTGGCCAAAAAAAACAGGCTAGGAAATGATCGTGGTAAAGATGGCCCTGGACTGAGCAACATTCCATTGCTGTACCAGGGGGTCCTTGGGTCAGAGTTAAGTGAAGAGCAACGAACAACAATCAGGACACGGCTATTGGAAAGCAAAGGGTGTGTGCCTCGTTTTCTGGGATAGTCAGTCCAGTCTCAGTCGAGGTGCCTATAGCAAGAGATGCTCCCTGGTGAAAGCGCCATGCTTGTGTTCTGCCTAGGGAAGGCTTTTACAACGGGTCCTCAGTGCATTTCCTCTGCTCCTGCATTTGTAACCAGCCTGTCATTTCATTATCTGCATTCTGTGTTGGCTGTTTGGGATCATTAGGCAAAACCTAGCTATCGCTGCATATTACTCAGTACGTTTGCTTTAATAAGCTTTCGTAAATAAAACCTGAAGAGATGAAAAAGGCCAGTGTCTGATTACATGCAACCAATTTGGTCTCATTAGGTTCTTATAAGGAGAAAAAGTAAATATAATCTTTATAAATCATACAGCTCTAACAGAGATGCCTAGCAAAATTCATTAGTTAAGATAATAAGAATGAAGACCATTTAAATGTGCGTAACAGTTTGGTTTATGAAGCTGTTAAGTACTATTTCATCCATTATAAAATTTCGAAAACCTCAAAGATGTATTCAGGCAGAGGAAATCATATATCCTTAGGTGATTCCCTAAGGTTTGACTTAATAAATTGCTATTAAAACAATGATTAAAACTAATCCTTGTCTTGACTCTTCATTCAAAGACCCCTCAGTGATTCATAAAGCATTAACTAATTTTCCCTGGATGCCTAAGCCCTGAAGAAAATCTAGTCAACCTGTTTTACAGAAGGCACCACTGAGGCACAAACTATTAAAATGGTCAACAAAGGAACTAGAGCAAAAATGATAAGCAAGCAGAGAAAAGGCCCAGAAGGCTATTGCTTCTCAAGTCAGAGGAAAGGCGGAACTTTCATTTACAAAAAAGAGAGAGAGAGAGAGAGAGACAGAAAAACAACCTCTTGGATGGCAAATGGGGTGTGTGTGTTGCTCTGTTAAATGTGAACACTGCTTCTAACCAAAGATTTTGTTCAGGGAAAAAATAAACAGCTGAAGTGGCAGGAACCTTTTTTCTGCTCAGGCCCATTTGGCTAATGAGCACATCATTCGTGGGCCATACAAAATGATCGACTTAAAAATTAGCCTGCTACATTTGGTCAAGCACTTTAATTCACCCTTCATGTGATGGCTGGAACTGCTGTCTTAGGTGCCGCCTTTGCTATGAGCTGGTATTGTGATGGTTTTCCAAGCCTTCTAAAGGCCTCAGGCCGGACTTTTCCCACCCCTGACCTATAGGGTGGCCTTGAATCAGAATCCACTCAAAGGCAGTGGGTTTGCTTTTGTCTGACCTAGACAGAGCAGACTTCAGAGTTAAAAGATCTGGCTTAGGAGCCTAGTTCTTCTGTTTCCTCTGTGACCTTGAGCAAGTCAAGGAGAGGAGCTGGTGTCCTTCTATAAGAGATGGAACTGATAATGCTATAGAGCAGAAATTAGAAAATTCATGTGGCGGGGGTTGGAAATTTTAAAGTGCTATGCAAATGTTTTCTGCGATCTCTATGTCATCCAGCATCGCTCATTTTATGCTGTGAGGTCTGCGTATTTCACCCCAATCTCCCAAGCCATCCTTTCTTTCCCTCCTTTTCTTTCTTCTTTTTTTACACCCCCAAAGCTTTGCTTACTGTGTCAGCATGATGCCGCATGACAGCACTGGGGAAACTGAGGGAATTCTAATAGTGAGTTCTTCTTCTCCCACCTCAACCTGGTAACTTCTAACTAGAAGTCAGAATGTAATTTTCACACGTGGCCCAAACCTGTCAACCGGGCAGGAAACAGGTTTTCCCTGCTGCCAGCAAGAACCGGAAGAGGAGAGCTGCAATTGGCTGAATTCCCGCTCTCCCTTCGCGGTTCAGTCAGGTTGCCTTCCTCCTGCTCACAGCGGTAGCAAGGGGCTCTCTTCAGAGCTGGCTCACCACCACTAACAGGCGCTTCTTCTCAGGCTAAGGCACAGAGCCCCCGGCCCCTCTATCCCAGAGCACTCCCTCTGGCTGTGCAAAGGGCAGCAGCCACGGGGAGAGGAAGAACTGGGAGGATGGAAGGGAGAAGTAGAATGGGGAGCGGCAAGGCCCATGTCTATCAAGTTCCCAAGTGAATCATCCCTAGGTTTGTGCACATAGAGAGCAAAGGGACTAGAGAACCCTGGTTTCAAATAAAGCCTATGAGGTTCCACAGCATACACTGTCCATAGGGTGGCACAGGGGAAGGGGCGGAGGAAGCATAGGCTGTGACGCTGGGAGGTGGGCAGGGGAGGATGTTGAATTTTCTTTCTTCCCCCTCCTTGTGTCCCTCCATCTTAAATTGCAGTGAGGCACCTGGTCCAAGCCCTGCACTCTGACAACAGGTGCAACAGTGCCACCTAGGGGTCCAAGAAGAGATTGTCCTTCCCAAACAGCCTGATTACCCAAACCTTCCAGTCCGGCCTTTACGCAGCCTCCTGGGTGCAGGCCCTGGGCTGCTTCTCCGGACTGTCAGCAGACCAGCCTAGGAACAACCGCTGGCCACGTCCACGCTGGATGGGCTGACCTTGCTGACATTCGATGGCGCTGTGGCTTCTCTGCTGGCAGTTCCAGAATGTCGAAGCAAGGACCTTCTGGAGGATGTTCCCAAAGCCTTCCCCTCCCCACCAAAATGCAAATCTCCTCGTTTTTCCCTTCCCGCGTCCTATTCTTTGCATGTTAAAATAATTCATGCAAATTTTATGCATTTTGCTCAGAGGCATCTAATTAGACAGATTAGCTCGTGGTCTCAGTAACCTTCTATTTTATTCTTCTGAAAAGAAGGTTATGTCAGTTAGGAACCTCTTGTTCTTAATAGGTAGCCGGCCCACAGCGCGTGTGTGCATGAGGGAGAGCTCAAAGGTTCCCGTGGCAGCAGAGTGCACACAGCTGGGCTTTGAGGTGTGCATCACCATGCAGGCACGCCCGGGAGTGGGGGGCGGGGGCGGTGCCTCCATGCCCACGGTCCAGGCCGGTCACATGGGCACCACGGCACTCAAAGTACACTTTTCTTGAGAGACACACGAACGGAAGGTTAGCTGACAAAGGTCCAGCGACTACGAACATCTGGTTGGCAATACGAGCCGAACAAAGGGACTGAAAGGAAAAACCACACACACATACACATTTCCTCCCTCGTTTAGAGAAGGGATTTCAATTCCTGTTGGCACACAGCCAGCCTACAATCCAGAAGAAAAGAACACTTACTTACGTGGGAGCCATGAGCCGCAGATGCACTGCTAACCGGCTCTCACACTGCGTGGGTGGCGAGGGAAAGAGATCGGTGACCTTGTGAGGGTCATTAGCTCCTGACGCGAAAACTCTTCCAGGTGTCCCAGCTGGAATCAAACAAGAGTCCCCAGAGTAGCATTCTAGAATGACTTCCCGATAGTTTTCCTTCTTTGAGGAGTTGATTAATTCCCAAGAGCTATCTTCATCCATGTTCAAAAAGAAACAAAACAAAACAGACTGTCTTTGACTCAATCCCAACTCATGATGAGCCTATAGGACACAATAGAACCGGCCCTGTGGATTTCTGAGGCTAGTCATCTTTACAGGGGCAAATAGCCTCATCTTTCTCTAGCGGTGAGCCTGATGGATTGGAACCACCAACCTTGTGTCTAGCCAACTAATGCCATCAGAGCTCTTGATGTGTGGTCAACCACTGCATAAAGCTCCCTGAAGCAGACACCAGCTCTCTGGACACGCAACCTTCAGTACAGTTGGTCAGAAGGCACAAACACAAATAGGTCCTTGTGCCATTTGAATGGAGCCAAGAAAACAGAGGTGGTGGCACATTGAATTCATGCCTGTCTGAAAAAGGGCAGCCATTACTCAGTGCCAGCCAGTTGGTTCCCTGAGAAAATGCAGGATCACTACAGCTAGATTTTTTTTTTCTAGAGAAACAGGAAATCTAAATGTGTACACAAACGCTCAGATTTTCTAATGTTGGCAGCTACTCAATAAAACTGAAAGCCTTATTCTGGGCCAGGCAAAATTTGGCCAAAGGCTGGCTCTGACCTGGAAACTGCCAATGTAGCCTCTGCCTTGGGTCAGGCAGAGTCCTTGAAAATCAATATCCCAACCACCTTCAGCTATTAGCCGTCCACTGTGTGTTTAGGGCAGAAGCGTTCACACTTCCATGGCTTTGTTTATCCTGTTTCACCTGTCTGCGTTGCTCTTTCCTCCGACTCGGGCTGTCAAAATCCAATCGGCAAGGGCCAACTCAAATGTCAATTTATTTGTGAAGTCTGCCAGTATCACTGCAGTCAAAATTAATCACCCAGGAGCATGTGGTTTTATTGCAATGATTCTTACACATGGCAGAACCGGCCTCATAGTAGGGAAGCAATATTTGCATGAGTCCCAGTTGTGAATCTGTGAGAACCAGGGGCCCGAGTGGAGCAATGGTTAAGTTCTATTGTTAACCCAAAGGTGGATGGTTCAGACCCACCAGCAGCACTGAGGATAGAAAAGTCCCAGAGACCTGCTTGCTAGATTTCAGCTTAGCAAGCCCCTATGGGGCAGTTCTCTACTGCTCAAAAGGATCACCATAAGTCCGAATCAACTCAAAGCCATACAACAACTAAATATGTGATACAACTCTCTCTCCTTACCCAGTGCTCAGAATGTATATTGGGAGAGTTACTAAATGGGAACTAATGTTTACAGTTCATTGACCAAAATAACTCAGGGCACCTTAAAGACAATTACTTCAATTCTAGTCTTGCATTTAACATGCCAGGAAATCACCTGAAAATCCCCAAGTGCTAAAAAAAATGATAATTAAGTCAACATTGACTCTTTCTGCCAGACCGCAAGGATCTGACATGTAAAATCTGACATGATAGTAATTGCTATCTTACTATGTTTTGACCTCCTAGGTGGCAGGGTTGGGGAGTTTGTGTTGTTTTTTCATGCTTTCAATCCTTTTTAACTAGTACCCTTTTCAAGTCAGAGAAGGTACTCAATCAAATATTCATGGAATTTAGTAATCATCATCCAAACACGGCTATCATGAATATCTACTTCCTACAAAGAACAGTGCAGGTTGTGGTGAGTTGCATAGAACTATGTCTGCCTCAGAGAACTTTAGCCTATTGGAAAAGCAAAAAATATTTACCAGGAGAGGGGGGGAAATAGCTGCACAATCAATACATGATACATGCTGGAGGATACCTGCTCAGGTCTGGTCGTGTGGGCTACATCTTGTTAAGTGCTTGGGATCTAAGGAGACCGAAAGAACAGTGCACATCTTTACAGAAACCAGATGTTGTATACAGAAGTCTGAAATAGAAAGATAATAGGGGGTAGGGATTAGAAGAAGGCTCAATTTGGAACCATGAGAAGCAGGAACAACTGAATTCTAGACGAAATCGATGACGTCCTGCCTTAATGGGAACATACTTTCCCTGGGAGAGAAAAATAAGAAGGGCGTCAAATAAATTGAAATATTGTTAAAGGTAAATTATTCTAAAATGATATCACACTCCATCCCAGGGGCTTTTCTGGTAAGTAGGGATCCAACTTTGAGATCAAATCCAATGAAGAACACATTGAAGCTTCCATGAAAGGAGAATCAGAAAGGTGGTGCGATCTGAGAGGAAGGAGAACTCAGCCTAGTCCCCCGGATTTCCCTCCTGACCCTTTCCACTCTGCGGGGACACAGATAATCAAGGATTGAATGAGACAACCCCTCCAATCTACTCTTGCCCCTGCGTTTACATTTCCCAAACACCCCTCCTCGCAGAAGCCCACTGCATTCTCAAAATGCACCTTGCTCCTGTTTCTCCCATGAACGTGGTAGGTGGGGAGTGTGTCCATAAGTGTGGAGTGTGCCCATAATCATTTGGGAAGCTTCCCTGCTATGAGTAAGGAGAAAGTCAAACAAATTTTCATTAACCCTTTCCTTTGCCCAACGTGAATTTAGTTGATTGGAAGAAAGGAAAAAAAAGTGACCCAAAAAAAAAAATGTGTTCTCCTTTCAGTGTAAGTCATTCACTTCAAAGTGAGAGAATTTATGCCACGTAATATCTGGTGAGAGCCAGTCACCCAGACAGAATAATGCACCCTTGGAAGTAAGTGTCTACAGTTCATTAAAGAGCAAAGCAAAAAACAGTTGCCGTTGAATTCCAACTCACGACAGTGCCGTGAGTGTCACAGTAGAACTGTGCTTCAGAGAATTTCCAGTGGCTGATACTTTGGTACTAGCACATCAAGCAAGACTTTCAGCTGAGGCACCTCGGCATGGACTCCACCTCCCAGCTGGTTAGTTAGCAGTTGAGCATGAAGCTTGGGACACATTCCACCTTCTAAGTGGCCTAAACAATGAAGAAAGGCAAAGCTAGACAGGGAAGGAACAGCTATCAAGCACCATCAAGTCAGTTCTGACCCATAGCAACCATTTGTGCATCAGAAGGAAACGTGGCCTGCTCCTGCACCATCTTCATCCATCTTCTGTGTTTGAGCCCATTGTTACGGCCACAGGGTCAGTCCATCTCCTCGAAGACTTTCCTCTCTTTCACTGCCCTTCTACTTTATCAAGCAAGATGTCCTTCTCCAGGGACCGCTCTCTCCTGGCAACAAGTCCAAAGTACCTAAGATGAATTCTCACCATCTTTGCCTCTGAGGAGTCCTCTGGTAAAACTTCTTCCAAAACAGATTTGTTTGTCCTTTTGGCAATCAATGGTGATTTTGTTATTCTTCAACACAATTCAAAGACATCAATTCTTCTCCAATCCTCCTAATTCAGTGTCCAACTTTCATGTGTGTATGAGACATTTTAAAATACCACGGCTCAGGTCAAGCATGACTTAGTCCTCAAAGTAATATCCTTGCTTCTCAGCACTCTAAGGAGTTTTGTGCCACAGGTTTACCCAGCAAAGAACATCTTCCGATCTCTTGGCTGCTGCTTCCATGAGTATTGATTGTGGAACCAACAAAACAAAATCATTGGTACCTTCGACATTTTCTCCATTTATCATGATGTTACTTACTGGTCCATTTGTGTAGATTTTGGTCTTCTTCACCTTGACTGTGTGTTAGACTGGGTTGACTTGAACTTTATATCAAGAAGTAATTATGCATAAATAAAACATCTCAGCCCAGTCTAACTCAAGTCCATAAGTTCAATACTAGTCCATAAGTTCCTCTTCAGACTCACAAAGCCACATGCAATGATGCAGATTGGTGGTGGTTACAAAGTCTTGTAGATCCAAGGACACAGTTTATCACAGGACTCTGGCAGGTCTCAGAGCTGCTCACCAGCAAGAAGGTAAAGGCAAAGAGAGAGAGAAGGGCTGGCCTCCAGAGAGGCATTTATCTCAGTCACAACTCCAAAGGAGGCCATCGAGCTGCGTGCGACATAATTGACAGGCTAACCTCCACCCATGTCTTCTAAAAGGTGTCATGTTAACCTAACTATCACAAGTTTGCGGCCCCCACTGTAGGCTTCAAATCTTGATCTTCATCAGCAAGTACCACAAGTCCTCCTCACTCTCAGCAAGCAAGATTGTGTCACCTGCATATTGCAGGTTGTTAAACCTCCTCCAATCCTGATGCTGCATACGTGTTCATGTAACCCAGGCTCTCTGATCATTTGCTCAGCATACAGATTGAATAAGGTGATGAGAGAATACAACCCCGACTCACCAATCGTGATTTGAAACCATGCAGTATTCCCTTGTTCTGTCCACACTACTGCCTCTTGATCCCTGCACAAGTTGCACATGAGCACAATGAAGTGTTCTCGAATTCCCATGCTACTCAAAGCTATCTACAGTGTGTTATGATCCACAAAGTTGAATGCCTTTGCAGAGGCACGACCTGCCTGTCAACTTGGCACACTGCGGTGGCTTGTGTATTGCCGTGAAGCAATCAGCGGGGCCGTTGGAATTTCAAATGCTTGCAGGGTCACCCAGAGTGGACAGGTTTGAGCAGAGCTGCCGAGGAAGAACAGACTAGGGACAAAGAGGGAATCGGCTGCCCACTGCAGAGGGAATCGGCTGCCCACTGCAGAGGGAATCGGCTGCCCACTGCAGAGGGAATCGGCTGCCCACTGCAGAGGAAGCAGCTGCCCACTGAGAGGGAATTGGCTGCCCACTGCAGAGGGAATCGGCTGCCCACTGCAGAGGAAGCAGCTGCCCACTGAGAGGGAATTGGCTGCCCACTGCAGAGGGAATCGGCTGCCCACTGCAGAGGAAGCAGCTGCCCACTGAGAGGGAATTGGCTGCCCACTGCTGAGGGAATCGGCTGCCCACTGCAGAGGAAGCAGCTGCCCACTGAGAGGGAATTGGCTGCCCACTGCAGAGGGAATCGGCTGCCCACTGCAGAGGAAGCAGCTGCCCACTGAGAGGGAATCGGCTGCCCACTGCAGAGGGAATCGGCTGCCCACTGCAGAGGGAATCGGCTGCCCACTGCAGAGGGAATCGGCTGCCCACTGCAGAGGAAGCAGCTGCCCACTGAGAGGGAATTGGCTGCCCACTGCAGAGGGAATCGGCTGCCCACTGCAGAGGAAGCAGCTGCCCACTGAGAGGGAATTGGCTGCCCACTGCTGAGGGAATCGGCTGCCCACTGCAGAGGAAGCAGCTGCCCACTGAGAGGGAATCAGCTGCCCACTGCAGAGGGAATCGGCTGCCCACTGCAGAGGGAATCGGCTGCCCACTGCAGAGGGAATCGGCTGCCCACTGCAGAGGGAATCGGCTGCCCACTGCAGAGGGAATCGGCTGCCCACTGCAGAGGGAATCGGCTGCCCACTGCAGAGGAAGCAGCTGCCCACTGAGAGGGAATCGGCTGCCCACTGCTGAGGGAATCGGCTGCTGACAGCCTTACATTTGAAACGTTGTCAAATACGGAAGGCCGCATGCTTGGAAGGACAAGAATAAGAGGGAAGAAAAGAGAGAGAGGGAGGGAGACCAGGATCATTTGTAATTAAGATCAAAAGAATCGCTGAGGTGCACCTGAAGTTGGAAAGTCAAGACTAGTTGGATGGAAATACAGGAAAAAGAGGAAAAAATAAAACAAACCAATTTTTAAAATCATTTTATTAGGGGCTCATACAACTCTTATCACAATCCATACATACATCAATTGCGTAAAGCTCATCTGTACATTCATTGCCCTCATCATTCTCAAAACATCTGCTCTCCACTTAAGCCCTTGGAATCAGCTCCTCATTTTCCCCTCCCTCCCTGCTCCCCCTCCCTAATGAACCCTTGATAATTTATAAATTATTATTTTGTCATATCTTACACTGTCCAACATCTACCTTCACCCACTTTTCTGTTTTCCATCCACCAGGGAGGAAGTTATATGTAGATCCTTGTAATCGGGCCCCTCTTTCCACTCTACCCTCCCTCCACCCTCCTGGCATCGCCACTCTCACCACTGGTTCTGAAGGGGTCATCTGTCCTAGATTCCCTGTGTTTCCAGTTTCTATCTGTACTAGTGTGCATACTCTGGTCTAGCCAGATTTGTAAGATAGACTTGGGATCATGATAGTGGGAGGCAGGGAGGAAGCATTTAGGAACTAGAGGAAAGTTGTATGTTTCATCGTTGCTACACTACACCCTGACTGGCTCGTCTCTCACCGCCCCCCACCCCGTGACCTTTCCATAAGGGTAAATCCAGTTGCCTACAGATGGGCTTTGGGTCCCCAATCTGCACTCTCCCTCATTCACAATAATAATGTGATTTTTTGTTCTGATGATGCCTGATACCTCATCCCTTAGACACCTCGTGATCACACAGGTTTGTGTGCTTCTTCCATGTAGGCATTGTTGCTTCTGAGCTAGATGGCTGCTTGTTTACCTTCAAGCCTTTAATACCCTAGATGCTGTATCTTTTGATAGCCGGGAACCATCAGCTTTCTTCACCACATTTGCTTTGCTTATGCACCCGCTTTGTCTTCAGCAATTGTGTCTGGAAGGTGAGCATAATGGAATGCCAGTTTAATACAACAAAGTATTCTTGCATTGAGGGAGTACTTGAGTGGAGGTCCAAAGTCCATCTGCTACCTTAATACTAAACCTGTAAATATATGCACATAGATCTATTTCTCCATCCTCATATATATTTACATATGTACATGTCTTTATTTAGAACTCTATAAATGCCCTTTGCCTCCTAGTTCTTTCCTCTATTTCCTTTGACTTTCCTCTTGTCCCACTATCATGCTCAGCCTTCATTTGGGTTTCGGTAATTCCTCTCAGTTACATTGCCCTTGATCACAACCTACCAGGCCTCCTACACCCTCCTCACCACCAATTTGGATCACTTGTTGTTCCTTTGTCCCTGGGTTTGTTATCACCACTTCATTCCCCCCCCCCACTTCCCCCTCTCCCATGTTCCCCCAGAACTGTCAGTCCCGTTGTTTTCTCCTCCAGATTGTTCATCCAGCCTATTTTATTGAGACAGGCCTGTGGAGATAATAACATGCACAAAAAAACAAGACAGAGAAAAACCAAGCAACAAAGAAAACAAAACAACAACAACAAAGCAAATGACACACACACAACCAACACTAACAAAAAAGAAAAACCTGTAGTTAGTCCAAGGATTGTTTGTTGGCCTTTAGGAGTGTTTTCTGGTCAAGTCTGATGCGGTGCCACACACTGGCCCCAAAGTCTATTTTTGGTATTCCCTGGGGACTTTGTTGTTCTGTTCTCCTTGCTGTTCTATTGCACACCCTTAGTGTTCTGCCTCGGTGTGGTGTGATCAGATCAGATGCAATTCCAACACCGTGTCTCCAGTGTTGTCCCCTGGAGGGCTATGGGGTCAGTGAGATTTGTAGTGTCTCATAGTGGGGCCAGCCATATAGTCTTCTCTGTGGATTGGCTGCTCTGAGTGGGAATATCATCCTCAAGGCTTGGTGGGCCAGGATCTGCTCCACTCTCTCTTCTTCCCCCTTCATTTGCTCCCATGTGCTTTGATCAGACATGTCCTTCTCCCTGAGCTGCAGCTTCAGTGCCATCCTCTGAAATAAATTCTTCTTGAGGGAGGGGCAGGTGTCCACATAGTAATTGGCATTGGGGCCAGCCCCTCAGACCTCTCCACTGGTTCCCTGCTCCATGCCAGCATGTTGCATTCACATCTTGGAGCACGGGGTTGAAGTCTGGCCCCTCTTTCCCTGTGGAGATATAAACAATACCCTCCCCTTGGATGGATTAGTACCCTGTTCCCCTGATACCTATTTCTTTTTTAAACAAACCATTTTTTTAAAATTAAATCCCTGTTTTTCAGGCTCATGTTCTGTGAATAATATATTCTTTGAAAGAAAAAATGCAGAATACTGGATAAAACTAATCAACAAAAAAAGTGGAGGTGTTAACCTGAATAGCTTTTCAAACTGAAACAAAGAATTTATCTAATTAGTCACTATTACATGGAGATGGATAAACATCTTAGACAAAATGGTACCCAGCAAAATTCTAACACTTCATGGGGCCTGGGGTGTCATCTCATCTTTTGGTAACTATTTCACATTCAGCTAGCGGAATTTTTGTCGTATCTGATGTGTTTTGCCAAGTCCTTTATTTGCGATGCTTCCTGATTTAAATATTTTTAGCTGCAATGGTTTTTTAATCATGAGGGTATTGTTTCAAAAGCAATTATTTTATGTGCATCCCAAAGCAAAATTGAAGCCCAGTCCAAATTCATCTGAGATCATCTTGTAAGTGAGGGGTACTGTGGGAAATGGCAGAAACTGACCTGTGTGCTGCCTGGTGAAGGGATCTCAGATTCCTATTATGAAAACATGGTTAGGGGGTGACCTCTGCCAGTGTCACCCGATGTTGTTGATTGAAGACTGCAAATGGCAACCTCATCTGTGTTCATCAGAAAATAAGGCCCATTTACTCCTCCCACCCTGAGATTGAGCCTCTTAGCAATCAGCCAGATTTCTGAGTGGCCTACAATTTGGGTAAGAGGAAAATTGGGTAACTGTCGAGAAAGAAATATAATGGTTTACTATGTAATTGATTTTTTTTTCGGAACCAGTTCCATCCTGGCTTGGGCTTCAGAGGCTCAGTACTCTCATCTAGATGGAACAAGAATTAAAAACTCAAGCGCAATATAAGTTAGAGCTATCCCTGCATGGGGATAGAAGGATATCCCTCCTCCTGGGGCACCTGGGGCAAGCAACAGCAAATTCCTCTCTTCACCGTCTGAGGTAGTTAGTTTATTGTGCTGACCTGGCCAATAAACACATGTGGGATTCATTGAAGGGTGGAGGGATAAATGGCTCAGTGAGTCTCGCTTTTTGATTTCTCCGGTCTCTTGCTTTATGTTGGTGGCACCAGAATACAGTACCTTAGCCAGTTCCCTGCTTTAGCTTGCAAGGCTGACTTCCCGCAAGACATCCCCAAGGAGAAGCCACATGGACCTACCCCGATGCAGCCCTGGGTGCTGGAGCAGCTGTGTGGAGACCCCTGCCAGCACTGACATGCTTACACGTTCACTGACTCGACTTTCCTCCTGCCGTCAGCATCATTACTTCTGTTTTGTGAGACGGAGAAGGACTTTGTGGACTGGTGTTGGGCATATGGGTTAATGGGTTAATGTTGGACTTGTGGGCTTGGGTAGCACTGGGTTGGGATGTTTTCTTGATGTGCACTTACCTTTACATAAAACCCTCTCTTATACATGAGTTTCTGTGGATTTGCTTCTCTGGAGTACCCACACTAGCACACCGGGCCTTCTGGTTCCTTCCTAACGCTGCAGTCCGTTGTTCCAAAAGAAGAACGGGGAATGATAGGGCCAAGTTCTTTAGGTCAACCCACTGTGAATGTCCATTTCAACCCTGCATGGCGGACAGACACACCGTCATAACATGCAGACGCAGTCCTGAAAGCTAAACGCCCTGGCTCTAGAAAGACCTCGGTCATTCAACCCATCTAGAGGTGCTGGGCTGATTCTCTCACGGAGGGTTTTACTCCTTGTACATTTCAGCTGATCCAATAAAGGCAGCGTTCAAAGTGGAAATATGTAGTACAACCAACGCAGTCATTTCTACAGCAGATGAATTACAGGTCCAAAGAACAATGCAAAGTAGCTTGTGCAATTGTCTGTAGAAGGGTGTGCATCCCAAGCCACTACCTCGGGAGTCGTAGAGGGAAGCTCAGCCACCGACTATGATGAGCCGCATTCACTTTCTTTCTGTACCAATGGTCTGTGCCCTGATTCTAGGATTATTCAGAGACGGACGTTCAGGAAGCAGCATCAGAGCCAGCTCTCCTCCTTTCTAGAATATCTAACGGCTCAAGAGGCTACCAGCCCTGGTGGCAGAGTGAGTTACACATTGGGCTGCTACCCGAAAGGTCAGCAGTTCGAAACCACCAGCCGCTCCTCCAGAGCAAGACAATAGTTACTGAGTTACATAAAAAGGTACAGTTCTACCCTGCCCTGTAGTGTCAATATGCTCCTGCAGAGAGGGCGTGAAGGAGAGGCTACGTTTACCTGGGTAGGTTAAAATGCTCCCTGCCATCATGTAGATGGTGACTCAGACCCTGGAGGACAGGGTGGGCAGCAAGGGCGTGAAGGAGAGGCTACCTTTACCTGGGTAGGTTAAAATGCTCCCTGCCATCATGTAGATGGTGACTCAGACAGACCCTGGATGACAGGGTGGAGCTGCCCCCTGGGTTTCAGAGATTGTAATTCGTCACAGGAGTAGAAAACCTCTTCCTACCAAGAAGCAGCTGCTGGTTTCCAACTAGTGTACCCCATGCTAGCAGCCCAATGAGTAGCCACTAAACAAGGAAGAAGAGGGGCCTTCGACCCTGAGAGGAGTTTCCGCGGGGAAAGGCCTGACATCAGCGGCTCTGAAACATTGTGTGGTGAGGGAAGGCTGCCCCTGATGGGGGCCGCAGAGAAAGTGCGAGCCCAAGGCCATGGGAAGCCATGAAGCTGGCAAGCCTGGGGTCTGCCTCGGCACCTCGCCCTCGAGCACCCACGCTGCCTTACAGTACATCAGACTATCACTTTGCTCTCTCAAAAACTCCTACTGCTTTGAGAACGAAGCTGAAATCGCTAAACCTGACTCGCACGGATGGCAAGATCGGGTTCTCTCGATGATTTTCTAGACAGTAGCACTTTGGTGGACGCATCTTGTGCCAGCAATTTTCTCTTTGCTCCTCCAGAGCCACACTGCTGTCCTCCACACCGCCTGTGCCAGACCTTCCCAGGGACCCCGCTTCCTGCTCTGGTTAGTGGTGGGACAGGGGCAGAGGCGGCCGGAAGGCAGGATGGAGCCGTGGTGGGGAGTGGCCACTGGGCCACCTCGGACGTCTGGTCCTCTCCTGTGTGCAGACCAAGCTGCTCCGTGGAGGTGTCATGGCTGAGACCCACTGGAAGCCATTCGCCAAGCCCATCTCCAAAGGTGCCTGCAACTCGGGGCTTGTAGTCAAATGCTTCGTTATTTATGCTTCCCAGGAACCTCTGGGTGACAGCTAATGTCCTGGCTCCTTCTCTCTAGGGTTAGTTTCAGCTAACTGTGTTCTTCACCTCAAGACTCTGCTCCCCAAGAGCTGGCTTCCCCTATGCTGTTCTCTTACTGGGTCTAGTGACATTACTTCCTGTTCTCGGGGTCTGAGCAAAATAGCTCTTCCTTCCGTTCACCACCATTGCTCCAGGTTCCTGCACCACAGCTCAGCAGATGGTTCTCTTAGCCGATGGTGCGTATTGTGTATTTGATGGGTTTCCTATTGGAGCCCTGAATGAAACTGAACCTCAGGGAGATGAAATTTCCCACTTTCTCACTGTCTACAGCTAACAAATAGCAGAAGCAGGACTTGAGCTCAGTCAAACTCCAGAAACTTCTCTCGTAACTTCTGAGCCATTGGGTCTCCTGGACACATTAGCTGGAATTGCACTTTTCCTCAAATTCTACCCATCCCAAAATGCAAGGGTGAAGCTGCCCCTGGTGAAAGACAGTGTCTTTATCGTTCCGGCTCCATTCCCTTCAGCATAGTACCAGTGCCACGCCTTTGTACACTGCAGACTGCTTTGACCTGTCCTTTCTGTACTCATCTGTCTATTCTTGGTTCTCCGGTGGATGCAAAACCCCTGAGGAGACAGAAATTGTGGCTTTCACATAATCCCTATTGTTCTTCGCCTAGAGATGTCAGTAAATGCAGTGACCTGTATTAATTAGCTGAGCGTATGAATGAGAAGGGATTTCAACAGCTATTCATATTGTTGGTCAAAATGAGTAATACTTTCAGTAACTAATAATTTCTTCTTAAATTAGAAAAAAAGTTTTAAGTAGTGCAAGGGAAAGATGACAAACTCTGAACAAATAGCAGTCATCTGGAAGCAACTGTAACAGGTCCTTCATTGGCAAAGCTTATTCGAAATTCCTACAGAAGTAGGTATTTACTACTACTCAAGAGTCAGTATAGTTAAGTGGTCACAAGAGAAGTTTCTAAAACAAAAGTCCTTGGATTTGGATCCTGGTTCTGCTACTTTTTAGAGAAGACTCTTGGGAAATGTGACTCAACTCTCCGAGGTTCAGTTTTCTCATCCATTCAAAAGAAAACAAACGGCAGCAACAACAAAAATTGTCATAGAGTTGATTCCAAATCATAGCGACCCATGCGTATCAGAGAAAAACGTCACTCAACAATGCTTCATGATGCCTTCAATGACTATGACCTTTTAGAAATAAATCACTGGACATTTCTTTCGAGGCACCTCTCTGTGGATTTGAACCACTAACCTTTAGGGTGGCAACCACATGCTTAGCTATTTACACCACAAAGGAGCTCCTGTGTGAGGATAATACCACTAATGCACCTCACACTGTGAGCACCTGTAAGCATCTAGAACAGGGTTCCGATGCCTGATACAAAGTCCATGCTCAGTAGAAGCAAATTAGAACGGCTGACTCTGTATGCATCTCATAATTATCAGGTTCTGAATCAGAAACCCTACGCACAGAAAAATGAGACATGGCCCAGTCCTGTGTCAGCCTCACAGTTGTTCTTATGTTCGAGCCCATCGGAGTAGTCTTTGTGTCAATCCATCTTGTCTAAAACCTCCCTCTTTGTCATGGCCCCACTACTTTACCAAATACAACGTCCTTCTCCAAGGACACCCCTTGTCCATTTGCTGTCCCGTGGTGGCTTGTGTGTGTGACTATGATGCCGGAAGCTATGTCACTGGTATTGGCATTTCAAAGGCCAGCAGGATCACCACAATGAGCAGGTTTCCAGACGAAGAACAGAGAATGAAGAAAGAATAGGCTGTCCACTTCTGAGGAGCCGGCCATGGGAAACCTCACGGACAGAATGGAAACGTCGTCGCGCGCTAAAAATATAAGCAGAACATGTAGAGTTAGAAAAAGAAATTGGAAGAATGTTTTTAGTCCTTTAAGTTATTTTAGAATTAAGTAAATTGAAGCATGGGGGAATTGATTCATTTAAAATGAACCACTGCGTGACCTTACAGTGTGCCCAAATGAGAACTCCAATGTGGAGCCTGTAAACGAACTGCAGCCACCTGTCTATGGTGACCAAGGACATCAGCATGGAGGCCAGACCCTGAGACCTAAAGGTCAGGAAGCAGTTCTGCTCTCCGCGATGCAGCTCACAGTCTCTTGAGAGGATGATGGAGTGGTTTCTCTTCACAGAGTGCAGCATCCAGGACACTGCAAATTCACCTACGAATCCACTGTATCAGGCCCTGGTTTGCTCGTTGACAATGTGCCCACCATGCAGCCTGGCCAACCTCGTGCCTTCAGTGCCAGCAGGTTAAAAGGACATCATTACCAGGAAAGCGAGTGGAGAGACTTTTTCCTTGAGAGGGCTCTTATTTCTTTATAATCTCACCATGTTTTTTACCTTTATTAAGCATGGCATGCTCAGAAAGCCTAAGAAAGGAAAACACAAAACAAAACCATTTCAGTGCTGCCATTGCAGCAATTTTGCCTCCCCTGAGAACCGAGCTCATACACATGGTTTATTACCTTCTTGTGCTCCCGAACACTGCTTAAAGCCAGATAATATCTTTTGGTGGGCTAAATGAGGAGCAACTCTCTCTAGTCTGTCAATCAACTGCATTTCCCCCTTGAATAAAGGAAGTTGGTATATTTACCCTGCCTGACAGTTAAGGAAAATTCCATTTTTTTCTTCTTCTTCTTCTTTTTCCTGATCCTTCCAAAGGATTGTATGGCAAGAGGAGGGAATGCGCCTTGGCAGTCCGGCGGGTACCCTGGCCTTCTGGGCCCTTGGAATTGGGGAGGGCCTGTGGTGAATCACCATTGTCCTACCACAGTTAGATATGGGCTGCCTAACAGGAAAATGGCATCGGCTCTAGCATTTTATCCACACCTACGGGTTGGCTAAGGCAAAAATTGTGATGTTTTCATGACGTGACCAAGGCAGAATTCAGTCATTGCTGAGGAGAATGCAAACTGGGACAGCCATTGTGGGAGGGGGCGGGGAAATGAAAAATAGAGCTACCATGAAACCTAAAAATTCGTTACTAGAAAATATACAACAGACTTACAAGCAGTGGTGCAAAGAGACACATCTATATCAATATTCACTGCCGCACTATTAACAATAGCGCAATAATGGAAACAACCTAAGTACTCGCCAACAGATGAATGGATAAGAAAATATGAACATCCATACACTGGAATACTACTTCTGCAGAAAAAGAAATGAAGTTCCTGATACATACTACATGGAGGGAGTGAAATTTTGCTGAGTGAAATCAATCAATCGTAATATAAAAAATATTCAATGATTTCACTTATAAACAATAAAACAGGCAAATGTATGGGGACCAACATGTATAAGTGTTTACCATGGGCCATGGGAAGATGAAATGGAAAGTTACTGCTTTTAGAACACGGAGTGTCTATTTATGGCAGTGAAAAAATTGCATTGGGTTAAGCGTGATCATTGTAGAGCTGTTTGGTGTAAATGGTGTCACCAAGTTGTACACCTGTAAAAATGGGTCAAAACGGTAAATGTGTTGAATATATTTTTACAACAACAAAAAGAAGAGGAGCAGAGGGAAGTAGAGGAGCAGCTGAGGCTGCTTGTGTACAACCAGTTACCCCATAGGATTCGAATCCTTGGATTGGAGACTGGGAATCATGGTTTCTCATGACATCCTAGTTTTCACTACTTGTGCTCTACCTCCTGGTTTGTTGCTTAGTTCCTGGGATCTTAAGATCTTACCATTGGCCATCCAAAGTGCAACAATGCGTCTCTATTTACCTGTAGTAACCAAGGAAGACATCATTACCAGGAACATACACGATCACCTCCTTTGCCACGAGACCCAAAGAGCTAGTGGTGTCCAGCTAACATCACCAAAATTATTCATCGATGATTATATAGAATGATATTGATCAAAGATGAAGGTTTTTTCAGGACAGAATTACAAATTCTCATGGAATTTGAGATCCCAGAGCCAAAATCATTACCCTGAGATAATACCTAACCTAAAACTCCAAATATTGCCTGACCTCTTTAAACAATTTAACTCCCTGCTGCCACATTAGTTCTGGTGGAATAGTGGGTTACACATTGGGCTACTGTCCACAAGGTGAGTGGTTCAAAACCACTCCATGGGAAAAAGAAACTTTCTAATCCTGTAAATATGTACAGTTCTACTTTGTCCTATAGGATCGCTCCGAGTGGGAATCAACTCAATAGCAGTTTTTATTTATTTGTTTGTTTGTGGACCTATTGCCATCAAGTTGATTCTAAGGCATAGTGACCTTACATTGGGTTTCCAAGGTGATAAATCTTTATAAACTCAAGTAGTCTCATCTTTCTCCCTTGGAGTGACTGTCTGGTTTTCACCACCGACCCTACTCTAAAGCATTCAAAGCTCAATCACCACCAGAGCTCCTTAAACTCGTAAAGAATATCTGTCTTGAGCGCTGTGCTTTTTAAAAGAACTGTCTAGATGGAATCAAATTGACAATAGCAATGGGAAAGGTTGGGGAAGACACTTAGGAGACAGTGAGTGCATGTCAACAGAGGAGGACCTTTTTTGGAAAAGAGCGAGAGAATGGTTGCACAATATGAACAATGGAATCAAGGTCATGGACGTGTACACGTGGACATGGCTGCATGGGGTGTGTGTTGTTCTGTGTCTATTTTCAACAGTAGTAGTCTTAAACCAAACGGCAATCAATTAAAGAGTAATAGAATAAAGAAGATATGAAGAAAAATATAGACATATCAAAAATATATGCCTTCTTTTCTTGGAAAAACCCTCTTCCCATTGCTGTTGAAAATGTGTTGTCATCTTCCATTTAATTTTTTTCTTTTTTTAACCCTAACCCTACATTTAATTGTTATTGAGGTTTATTGAGCGATTGTTATAGATAAGGTTTTAAGGGTTATATGGACAGGGGAGTGCTTGCTGACTGTCCATGGCGATATATTGGCATTACCTCTTTCACATTGAGAATCCACGGTTTGAATGATCTCATCTGCAATGAGATATCCTCTTACCACTCTTTATAATTAATACTTCATGGACCTCTGCAACTCTCATCTCCACTTATTATGAAAGACTATTCAGTGCCCTGCTAAATGATTCACCCTGTTTAGGTCCGGAGGCAACAAAAATGTAGTTGTTAAGCAGACCTACCTTTCAATGTTCAAAATTCAAAGGCTACCAATAAAATTTTTTAAAACTATGATTTTCTACAATGATACAACTTGACTAAGGGTTAAATAAATCTGCCTGTTTCCATGGATGGTAATGTAGGGGGTTACTCAGTGGGCTGCTAATGCAAGTCAGCAGTTTGAAACCACCAGCTGCGACCGGGAGCAAAGACAGGTTTTTTCTACTCCAGCGTAAAGAGCTACAGAGGGGCACCTCTACGGTGAATTGACTTCAACTCCAAGGCAGTGAGTCTGCGTCCGGAGCCGTTCCACGGGAGAAAAATGAGGCCTTCTACTCTTGTAAAGAGTTACAGTCTCGGAAACCCACAGGAACAATTCTACCCTGTCCGCCAGAGTCTCGGTGAGTCAGAATTGACTAAATGGCAGTGAATTTCTCAAAGGTCCGGCAGTGCGGTAGTTCAAGCCCCCTAACTGTTCCATGGTTAAAAGAGAAGGCTCTCTGCTCCCATCTTGTTTTCAGCTTCAGAAACCCTATGTGGAGTTTCTTTAAACTGGAAAAGACCTGATTGCAGTGGGTTTAGATTTGTTTCTTTACAGCACTCTCTCTCTCTCTCTCTCTCTTTCTCTCTTAGTCTTTCCCATGAAATAAACTACTTCAAATACTTTAAAATTGCAGGCCAGCAATGGGGTAGGTTCAGCCAGTTGGTTCTGGCAAGGACTCTGCTGGTTTCTGCAGGCTCACTCGTCAAGACAGTGTTTCAGCTTCTTGTCGCTGGATAGCTGTCATCTGGGGCACTTTGGGCCACTGGACTACCTGTCTCTTATTTATGCTTCAGGCGATCCATGGTGTGATCACCTAAGGGTTCAAGGTTACTTTAGCCGCAGAATGTCATTGTGTCAGCCCCTTTTAAGTCTCTAAGGACTTTGTCTGTTGGTATTTATTGGCCAAACCAAGTCACCTTTCTATCAGTATTCTGAAAGTAGAAATTAAAATGTCCCACTACAAAGGAATATCAGGAGGTAAATAACATGACCATTTTGTCATTTTTCATCAAGGAATGCATGGGAGGGGTTATAAAATGGGTGTGGGTAAAGCAGAAGTACTAAGAGGAGACACTTGGGTATGTTAAGTAACCAGTAGTCATCTAGTAGCACCTAATCACCCCACGAGGATATTGTTTTAGGATGCTGGATGCATTCACTCAATTCTCCAACAGATGTTTATGGCGCTCTTACTGTGTAGGGAGCACTATACTCAACACTGGTGATATAACAGAAGAGATAATATCCCTTTTTTCATTAAACTTCGAGTCTACTGGAGCACAGAGACAGACAGTATGGTAGTTAATCATCTCCTGTCAGCTTGAGGTTATTAAGGGCGAAGGGTGGAGTCTGGCCTGCCAATCGGGTCACAGCCTGAGGATGTGTCCTTGTGAGCATGGCCTTCTCCTGAGGATTCTGGGAACTGCTCTCTCTCTCTGGGGAGGTGGCCATACTCGCTCTCTGCTCTCACATTCCTGTGGACAAGCCACGTGGAGCCATGCTGGAGCCCCTCACCAGCACTGAAGAGCCACGTGGAGACCCTCACCAGCGCTGAAATGCCTCCACTGCCATTGGATTCACAAGGTTTTCACACACCAGCCCGTGATCTTCTTGCATGAGCTGCGTGATTCTGAAGAGGAATTTGTGGAGTAGTGTCAGACATATGGACTAATATAGGACTTACAGACTTGATCTGGACTGGACTGAGATGCTTTCTCAATGTACAATTGCTCTTTGAAATAAAGCTCTCTCTTATTCACATATGAGTGTCACTAGACTTGTCTGGTTAACCCAGACAGGTAGAAAGGAAACTAAAAGTGCCTGATGGTATGCAGAAGAACATTGTTTCAGGTCTGTTTAGATTGGCCATGGATGAGCTCACTAATCACATCTTCTAAAATTCTTTGAAAGACCGAAGAGGGAGCTTTCCACGCAGAGGGAAGAATTAACGCGAAGCCTGCAGGCAGGTTCAACTCTGCTTCTCCGAGTACCGTCAGAAAGCTCCCGTTGCTGCGGCGAGTGAGACAAGCAGGGAGAGAGGCAAAAGATGTGCAAGCGGTGTCCAGAGGACTGATGCTGGCAGGGACGGTAGGTCATGGTATTCTGCGGGGCAAAGAAAGTCTTGGCAGCGCTTTAAAGATATGGCATGACCTGACACAAGTTTTAAAGAATCATTCTGATGGCTTTGTGAACTAATTTCTCCAGGGAGGCCTATGCAGAAGCAAGCAAGAAACTGACTGGGCGGTTCTAGTTGTTCTATTCATCTTGGGTTCCCAGGTATCCTGGATCTCTGCTAATGAATGTTCTGCATGGTTCACGTATGACCCTGTAAGTAGGTGTTCTATGACAACTGAATTTGGCAAGAGGCTAGCCAAGGAAGAGGATGTGCAAGACTTTTCTCCACATCCACTTTCAGAACGCAGGGGTGGAAATGGACGGGGAAAGAAACAAATTCATCTAGCGTGCTATCCTACTACAACCCATCTCTGTATCCCCTTTCACCGAGAAGACTTAGGAAAGTTGGTGCCTGGCAGACTCATGCTGGTGAGAGAAAAAGAATAGGGTCAGAAAGGCATCACCCATCACATGAGTAAATAGGAAATGCCAGAGAGAGTGCTCAACATGGTTGACATTTATTACAGGGCAGGGTAAGCTTCAAGGGACTAGAGAATTCCAATGGGTGACACAAAAGTGAAGTAAACCATTGGACTGAAGAAAGGAATTAATGTCATGGCTTTCTCTCTGCTTAGGAATCTTATTTCACCAGAAGACATGTCTAGCACCCCCAAATGTATGCTTTTCCCAAAGTTGTAACATTCCTCCCTCCCTTCTTCCTCTTCCCCAACATCCCAGTGCTCTCTGAACCTCCTTACCAAGTGATTAGTTAATGGGTCCCCACTAGGAAAATAAGGAATTTCCATTCTCTTGTCAAATTTCCATTCTCTGATTCAAGAACCTTTCTCATGCTACTAGCCTTGTAACCTTAGATGAATTATTTTAACTTCACTAAGTTTCTGTTGTCTACTTATAAAGGGGCAATAGTAATACTTAGAGAATTTTGTGTAAATTAAATATGAAACTACATAAAATGCTTTTAGCATAGTATTTGACACACTCGTAGGAGATAATATGATTATAATGAATATTGTTTTATTAATGAAGGAGCCTGCTGGCCAGCTGCTTCTGCACAGAATGCCCAGGACTGGGTGGTTGCAAACCACCTGAGATCATTGATTGGCAGGTGCAGCCAGTATTCAGGGGGTGGTCTGCTGATAGGGAGTGAGGGAGTGAGGCTTCTTGTATCTCTGTTAGTTCATTTTAAAAACATGTAAACAAATATTTGGTGACTTGGTGGTGTGATTCCAATACCCAGCACGTGTATCAGGAGTCCCTATGGACACTCATGTACCAGCAGTTGGTGGTGGGTGGTAGATGGAGGGTGTCCTGCTTGCCCTATAACAGCGCATGGCAGAAACCAGACCGTCTTCAGCCCTGCTACTCCTTAGTCCGCTCTGACTCATTCCAGGTGAGCAGAAAGCCAACACTCGTTAAAGAAATGGTTCACACATCGATCCTCAAGGGTTTACCTCTGCTGGTCAAATTAAACACTTTGAAGCTCAAAAGGAAAAAGAAAAAAACCTAAACACCCCACAGGCAGAAACCTGAAGAAATCAAGAAGTTGATGCTGACGGCAGAGACATCTGCCTTCCCTGGGCCTCCTGTAGTATAATTCAGGCTGGGTGAGACAACTTTTAGGATGTCAGGGTGCCTGGCTTCCAGGCCCCACGCTGCCATGGAGATGGGATGGGGATGGGAGGCAAAAAAGCGGGGGTGGGAGAGAGACATGGGCCTCATTTTCATTCACCTTTACAAATGAAACCCTTTCCTTGGTTGCTGTTTCTCAAGTGGACCTTCCATTATGGGCTTCAGACTCCCCTGGGAGTGTGTTGTTAAGTGGAGACTATTGGGCTGATCTTAGATGGCTGAACCCTAGCCAGGTAGAATCTGTGCAGCTCTCCGTCTATTTTAATCGTCTTTTCACAGTCGTTTTCAAAAGCCACGTGGTGGTAACTCCCCTGTGTGCAGGGTAGAAGTGCTCTATGGGGTTTCGATTCTGTGGCCTCTCAGCAGCAGCTCGCCAGGCCAGCCGAGGTGCCTCTGGACAGGCACGAACTTTCTGACTAGCACGCGTCAAGCTCTAGCTGCGCTGCTTGCAGGCTTTACAGCTCCTCTTGTAGGGACCCTGTCAGAGGATTCCCCACCCCCCCCCCCGTGGTGAGTACAATCATAAGCATAACTGACATTCAGCAGCCCTCCTCAAGGGCTGACACTTCTCACTGGCACTAAACATAGCTCGCGTTTAGCCCGTGTGAAACACTGAGCGCATGCAACACACACACACAGAGGCAAACCGAAGGTTACTGAATGGTCACTGCCTTGAGGCCCTTGCCTGCACTACTGGTCCCTTTATCAAACCAACCCCATGAGGCGCCGTGCTGTTCTCGGGGGCCTTAGAGGTGGTTCCAACTTTCTGTATACTAGAGCAAGGATCTTCCCAGTCCTGGGCGTCTTCATAATCATTATTTTGTGTGAGTCCAGTCTTTCATCCGCTGTATCAGTCCACCTCCCTGGGGAGCTTCATTTTCTTGAGGCCATCTGCCTTACCAAGCAGGATAGCCTCTTCCGGGGACTGGTCCTGCCTGATGCGTGTTCAAAGTGGGTCACGCCAAGGCTTGCCATCCTTGCTTCTTTCCATCCACATTTCCTCCAACACACATTTGTTTGCTCTTCTGGTAGTTCATACTATATTCAATATTTTTCACCAACAACATAATTCAGTGCTCCATTCTTCTTCCATCTTCTTTATTCACTGTCCAAGGTTTGCATTCATGTAGAGGAGGTGATTGAAAATACGATGGCTTAGGTCAGGTGCACCTTAGACCTAAAGGTGACATGTGTTTTCTAATAGTTTAAAGAGGTCCTTAGCAGCAGATTTGCCCAGTTTAATGCACCGTTTGACTTCTTAACTGCTGCTTCCATGACTATTGACTGTGGAGCCAAATGCAATGAGATCCTTGACAACTTCCATCTTTTCTCTATTAATCATGTGGGATGTTGCTTGTTGGTCCAGTTGTGAAGATTCTTGTTTTCTTATTGTTAAGGTAGAATCCAAACGGAAGACTGTGGTCCTTGAGTTTCATCAGTAAATTCGTCAAATCCTCTACACTTTGAACAAGAAAAGTTGTGTCCTCTGTACAGTGCAGGTTGTTAATGAGCCTTCTTCCAATTCTAGTGCCATTTTTGATACAGTCCAGTTTCTTTGATTATTCACGTGGCATATAAATTGAATAAATAGGATAAAAGAATACAACCCTGACAGACACCTTCCCTAATTTCAGGCCATGCCGTATCCCTTGTTCTGTTTGAATGGCTGCCCTTAGGTTTGTGTACAGGTTTCACAGATGCACACTTATCCATAGATGTTCTGTTAAGGTTATTGCTCAATAGTCTCTGCGTTTAATTGGGTGGCCTCTCTTTGGAATGGCTACAAATAGTTAGCTCTCCTATTTGGTTGGCCTAGGTAGCTGTCTTCAAGTTTTCTGGACGTAGACAAGTAGCACTTCTGGTACTGCATCAGTTGTTGAAACATCTCCGTCGGTTTCCCTTCAATTTTTGAACCTTGTTTCCCAACAACGCCTTCAGTGAAGGGAGCATCTGTGGCCGGAACAACCGCATCACCACGTTAGCAGTGACACTACTGAAACACAGCACTGTTGTGTGGCTCATCCGCAGCAACACAGCTAGAAAGCCGAGAAAGCGGGATTAGAACACGGGGAACCTAGAAACAGCTCAGTCGGAATCGGGATTTCTGCTTTAGATGCAATCTGTTTTATTTTGCTGTTGCTTATGGGAATAAGCACAAGAGAATGCACACTGACTCAGCAGCTTCTACAGGCACGGGGCAGGGCCATGACTTACATTCTTTGGATTGTGCTCTCGTTCTCGCCCCCTTTTTCTGGGTCGTTTCTCTCCCATTAGCACACGGTCAGCACTAGTATAAAGGGAGAACTTGGCAGAGCCATAAATCTCTGGCCCCTTACCCTGAAATAGAGCTAAACTCAGAGGTCCCAACCGCTCCTTCCAGTGAAAAGTCTTCAAAATTAATCTATACAAAGTTTGGTAATCCCCATCACCTAGGTTATACATCTCAATTACGGGAGGCCAACTTGGACATGTGTGTGTTTTAAATTGTCAGGCTGATTGCGGGGCTAATGACATGGAGTTCCCAAAAGGTCTACAACTCTTGAGTCGGGTCCACATGGAGCAAATCACTCTCCCAGTTCAATAGGAGCAGCATTGGGGATACCGAGGTAGTGGAAACAACCAGAACATCGATTCTAATCCCCAGTCACACCATGTGTGACTGTTCACCATAACACTTTCATCGGACCTTTCTTCTTAGACATCGCTGAGTGGACTCAAACCTCCAAACTCCCAGTCAGCAGCTGTGTACAGTACAGTCCATATCACCCAGGAGCTACACGGGAGTGTTGTGCTCAGTTAAATGTTCTCTTACCAAGACAGAGCATCATGGGATACCAGGCATCCAGAGCCCCTTTCTAACTCCTATTAAACAATCTGACACTCTTGTAAGAAATCCTGCTCAAGCAATTTTACACAGAGAAAAAAAGGACAGCGGTGGGTGGGGGAAAGGCAGCCTGTCATATAGTTGTTATTGAATCGTCTACCTAAGTCATATTAAATGTGTTAAGCTCAGTTATAGAGAATTCAAAACCAAGCAAAATTTCCCTGCAATTGTATAAACCTGATCTGCATTAAATGAGTGGTGCATGCAAGACTGCAAAAGCATAAAGGCGGGGCAAGAATATGCTACTTCAACGAGTGTAAACCCACTAAGGGTTCTATTAATCACCATTGTCATGATAGTCCTCTCCTTGGTATCATCAGAATCAATTCAGCAACTGTTTCTTTGGGTGACATCTCCTTATTACAAGATGGTATTAATTGTATCTGAGCTGATGCTCTGCTCCTACTGCTTAACAGCTGTGTGGGAGTCAATCTCCCTCAGTGAAACACCGGCCCAGGCTGCCGGGACTCAGCAAATCGATCCAGATGTGAGCAGCTGGATCATGGGGCAGCTGTAGCAGAGATGGTCCCAGGATGCGCGCTACACTAAGTGACTGTGTCTGATTTGAAGTATTCTGACTCTTCCTCCCCAATACCGCGAACTGTCAGAGAGTTAACAGTCTGCATTTTGCGTTATTGTCTTTCGTGCCTGCATAATTTAGGTTAGAAAGAGATATCCGTCCTAAGGAATTTTATATGGCTCATTCTTTTTAAAATAAATAAATAAAACTACAAGCACCATCGAGAGACCAGCCACGTGAATCCCCTAAACAGCTGATTAAAAAATGTAACTATGATCAAATTTCTATTGTGGTTATTGAGGAACAAAGCTGTCTCAGCACTTTGAGTTTGTTTTTGGTTTTTTTCTTAAGTACATTTCAAAGCACTTTACTTTGTGACTTCCACAAATTAGAACTCTCACCCTTTTTCCCTAGATAGAGCAGAGGCAATTACATCCTTAAGTAACAGCTATTTCTGTCCCTCCCTTTAGAGTCTCCAACTGACTGGCAAAAGTGCTAGAAGACCTGTTGATTTGTATCTCTTTTGTTGCTTCTTATCAGTTCCGCCACCTCCGGGCATTGCAAACTGTGTTTATCTTATTCTAGGTTAAGGATCTGGCACTGAGTTAAGATGTATGTCACTAGACTATTCTTCCTAACTGCATGCTTGCCCATGTGACTGACTCTGGGCAGGTTAACTGGGCCACACTTTCTTCATCTATTAGAAATGGGACTAGCAGCTGACCTCTCCACTGCTCACTGAGGCATAAAAGAAGGCACTCCGGACAGAGTGCAGCTGGACAACACCTCCCCGTACTGTAGGCAAGTGCCTAACTGAGAAACCTCTCCCGGGATGTCATGGGGCAGTCCACACCAAGGGCCTTAGCAATGCTTCTGTGGTCCTACTACGCCCCTAGGAAAGGGTCCTGCGTCAGCCAATATTGATGTGCTCAGAAAGTTTGGCATAAAGGTGTAACTTGCTACATTGTTATTTACAATAATAAAAAGTTGCATCCTATCCAAATGTCAAGAAAAAGAAGACTAGTTAATTAAATGATGGTGCATGCGTGCAGCGACGCATTGTGTAGTCATGATGAAGCATTACAGAGTTGTTAAATTGAGGTCATTAGCATGATAAAATGTCCCAGCTAGACTAAAGAAAAATTCAAACCTGCAACTCAAATTTTGTTGCAGCCGCTGTGTCAGTGCACCTCCGTGAGGGCCTTCCTCTTTTCACTGCCCCTCTACAGAGCATGATGACCTTGGCCGGGGCCGGTCGCTCCTGACAACATGACAGAAGTATGTAGGGGGAAGTGTCGCCATCCTGCCTCTAAGGAGCTCTCTGACTGTACTTCTTCCAAGACAGATTCACTTGCTCTTTTACCAGTCCCTGGCACTTTCAAGGTTCTTCCCCAGCACCACAGCTAAAGTGCATCGACTCCTCCTCAGTCTTCCTTAGGCAGTGTCTGACTTTCACATGCACACGGGGCAATGGGAAACACTGAGGCCTGGGTCAGGTGCAATGGTCTCTTATATTTCTCCATGCCAATCATGGGGAAAACCAGGCCCTGATTACTAAATTCATGACATCACTCCTTGCCTCTGAGAAATGTTGTAGAATTGAGCAATTTCTTTAAGAGAGAAACTTTAAAACGGGGGGAAATTAACCCAAAGGAAGTGTGAGTTTTTTCCCCCAAAAGTAAAATGTGCTACTTCTCCCAACCCACCCATAATCTATGTATACATACATGTACATTTGTTGTAAAATTGGGATTTTTAGATACATGAGTATAATTTATTAATTGTATCCAATATATGTTGTTGAAAGAAAAGGGAAACCATAAATCCTATTAAAACGATTAAAATTGAATTCTAACTTTAATAAGCATTTTTCTGTACAGGAACATGAAAGAGAGGTTGTACTCTGTGGGTGTTCTCCCCTTACGAAGACTCACTTCCTAAAAAGAGTGAGCTCAGCCCCGCTCAGTCTTTGTTCGCATGACTGGGGTCTGAGTAGCTCCCTTGCTAACTGAACAGGAAGAAAACGGATCACTCCATACGTGACTGGAGGAGCTGGCTACCCAAAGCATATGCGTTTAATCAACGTTAATACCCCTGCCGTGCAGAAGGAAGTGAAAGGCTCAGAGCTGGGAATAATTATCATTTCCGTTACATTAGCCAGGTTTGCCAGAGGGGCGGGGTTCTCTCAATCACTCTGCTAACAGGCCACCCGGCAGCTGAGGGGAGAGCCATTGGTCACCGTCCAGGCCACAGCGGAAATGCACACAGGCACACCTCTTCTTCCTCTGGCTCTCCATTGCCCCTTCCCAGCCCCCATCTCCACCTTTCAACTGAAGGTCACAGCATCTACTGCTATGAATGTAGAAAGTTGCTGACCTTTCTCATTTTCCCCAAAGTGTCCTTGTAAGTCCTTTTTGTTAAGAGGAGGAAATGGAAACCCATCTACTTTATCTTTTAAAATCTTTACAAACAAAACATGCCCACGAAAGTCTTCTTAACACCAAACGGTAGTTCAGCTAAACTAGTGAAAATCGTCTGCCTGGAGCATTGTGGTCTTTGATGAACTCTCCATGAGGGATCAGAGTGACGACAGCCACTGTAGGGAACCCAGACAGGCACCTCGGGGAGTAGCGGGTTTCTGTTCATGGAGAAAGCACGGATCGGAAGATGAAGGTGGAAACAGATGCACAACTCAGCCACACCCTGAATTGTCCTCGGGAAGATGGTGAGCCGATGCCTGCTTTGCTACGATGTTGTCTCAGCAACAGCAACAATATAAGAACTTTTTAAAAAGAATGAAAAGTCTGACTAGTCAAGCCAGTACATAGGAAGTTGGTTCACAGGCAATCCAGGAAGAAAACTTCGTGGGAGCATCCAGGAGTCCATCAGATGGGTGGTAGCCCTGGACGAGGCTGGCGACCCTACCTTCTCTGCCTCACTGGGGCCATGGCTCCCACACAGCTCTCTCTCCAGGTGGATGCAGGAGGGGAGGGTGCCCCAAGCCCTGGAGAAAGCACAAGGCCTGGGTTCTGATTGGACTTCTCCGAGTTCTTATTTCATCTTTCTGCACTATATCTGACTCCCAGGCACTTGGCGTTGTTGTGAAGATCTGAGTAGAGGATGTTTGTGCAGAGGTTCTGCACACCATAAAAGAAGCCTCATAGTCAAGAAGTGGTATACAGGCGTATGCTGCTGTTAGTGGGGGTGGGGGGAGTCACGGTGCGCCCTTGTGCATTGAGACAGCACTCCTACACCAGCTTCCTAATGTTTGCTCGGTTCAAGTCCATATTGGTAGCTATTGTGCTTAAGAGAAGTAATAGACCGATAGTTAGGTGTGACATGTGTAAATGCGTGTAATTCCAAGGTATTCATGGAAACACACACACTGCACAACAGTCATTTGGAAGCAGAGACTAGAGATGAACGATTCTAATGTCAATGCAATGGATAGAGTGCGAATCTTTAGACTGCAAGCTCTATTTATACCAGAAATTGTAGGAGGACTTCACCGCAACTCAGACTCAGGCGCGTCCCACATAGGTAGGTTGCCTGTGGCGGACGGAAACTCAGTTCCCTCTCTGTCTTTTCATGGTGAGTGAGCAGCAATGCAGGGTTTATACTGACTTCACGTTGGCTTCTCACGGGTCAGTGTGACGGCAAAGATGAGTGTGTTAGGCCTTTTCTCCAGGGTTAGAGTACAGCCAAAGGATGCAGCTTCTCTTCAAGACTAGAGGTCAAGGAGGTTGTTTAGATTTATGCCTTGTTTTCTTTTGTTATCACCTGTTCTGTCAAAGTGAAGTTAAACGCTGTTTGTGTTCCTTACAGTCATATTTTTATTCACCTTAAATACATGGCTTTTATGTTCGTCGGTCCACTCCCATCCCTTGTGCCGCGGAGCAGCACTGTGTACTGTGCCGCTTGGGGCCCGCATTGCTGCAAAACGCCGCATACACTCGTGGATGACCCAAATTTTTCAGCACATTTTTAATGCAGTTTTTGTGGTAAAATTAGGTGCCTCAGCTGATAGTCGGGTCAGCTTATACTCGAGTATATCAATAACAGCACAGCATATTTACAAAAACACTTGGCAGGGAGGGCAGGTTGGTAAACTACTATGGAACACACGTGTTACTTGAATAAATGTATGCTGCTTTGTGGCTACACATACTTCTGTGTCTAAGTTCAAAGTGTCTTTATGGCTTTCTTATGGCTTACACATTTCTGTGAGCTTATAGTGAACGCCAGTGAAGACTCATAAAGGCTGGGAAGCTCTATGTCCACGTTCATGTGGGGAGTGCTTATACACATAGACTGGGAAAGCGTAGTAGGGACTTACACCACATGGCGTTGAAGATCGTCTTAGAAACATCACAAGCATGCATCAAAAGCCTTCAAATGTGCATACCCCTCACATTTCTATTATTTATTTTTTTAACCGTAGATGTCTAGCAATCAATTTGGTTAAAATCCTTTTCTGTGCTTTAAATTCAATCATCTCTCCTGACTCAAAACTTGTTAAGCAAAATTCCAGCACTAAGAATATTGTCAATGATTTCTATGTGTTGCTGAATAGTTTCACATTAAAAATAAAATAAATTACAATTTTAAAAATTATTTATGACATCTTATTCACTTGTATATATAAATTGATTATATTTAAATGCAGGCATCTGTGTGCAGGATGAGGACAGAAAATATAATAGCAACAAAGCAGGAATTAGATGTGGGAGCTAGAATAATGATTTTCTTTTTATTTGAAGAGTGGTGGCTTTGAATTTGTTCTGCAATAAACACATTTGCCCTTATATATAAAAACTCTATTTTTAATTTAGAGCAGAAGCCAATATGCAGTTAATAATCCATGTAACACTAACAAAAACTGCTGCACAGACGCAGAGAAGAACAATCAGCAAGGATATAAGCTGGAAGACCATTCTAGTACAAAGAAATCATAGGAACTGAGGTTCAGAGTTCAAGAATGAAAATTACATATTCAGCGTAGACTAAAAACTGCTCTGAAAGCAGCGTTAAGGATAATAACATCAGTTGAGGATGATGGAGGCACAAGTGAGAGGACTGTGAATCTTATCTTATCAGCAATGAGAAGCCACTTGCAATTGTTAAGTGTGAATTTACAATTCTGAAATAGATAGATGTAGATCTAGGCAGATCTATCTGGATGTCAAAGCATGCTTCTAAAATGTTGAGAGTTATGCTTAGTGAACAGAAAGAATGAGCAAAGCCCATTGGTGTTATCCTGGGAGGAGACTATGTCAGCTATGCTCCCTGTTTCAGTTATCGGCTGCTACCATCCCCAAACCTGACCTCTTCATCGTTTGCCAGGAATCTGCCATCCAGGTGGGCTCAGTTGGACAGTTCTTCTCTCCCATGTGGTGTCTGCTGAAAGGGAAGTGTTTAGTGTGGTTTCATCATTCACACGTGGTGCCTCCCCTGGGACTGACCAGATATCCAAAAAGAGGAAGCACCCCCAGGTTTTCCCCTACCTGCAAAGTGGCAAATGAGGCGGCTAGAGTTTTCCAGATGCTTGCGGAAGTCTTTTGTGGGAGACGAAGGTTATGAATGGCGCAGGTGTCAGCATGAGCTTCATGTTTGCATGCGTTCCCCTTGCCCCACCCACACGTTCCAGGGAAGTAAAGTGCAGGGACCCAAGCGGATGCTGCTTACAGTGACTTTCCCCCCACATCTGAGGAATGCCAATATTCGAAAACTCCCAGTCTTAAAAGAAGAGCCAGCACCTGCACAGCCTTTGTTCCAAAAGAAAATATATTTTTAATAACTCATTTATTGGGGGCTCTTACAGCTCTTATAAAAATCAATACATGAATTGTATCCAGCACATTTGTACATATGTTGCCACCATCATTTTAAAAACATTTTCTGTCTGAGTCCTTGGTATCAGCTCCTCCTTTTTTCGCTCCGTCCCTACCCTCCCACCCTCTTGAACCCTTTATAATTATAAATTGTTATTACTTTCATATCTTATACCATACACTGTCTCCCTCCACCCACGTTTCTCTTATACATCAATCAGTGAGATCAGTTCTACCTCTTCTCTCCCATCCCCCTGCCCTGCCAAACCTTCCACCCACCCTCATGATATCTCTCCTTGAAATACTGTTCCTGAGGGGGTTGTGTGTCCTGGATTCCATGTGTCGAGAGCTCTTAACTGTACCAGTGTACGTGCTCTGGTCTAGCTGGATTTGTAAGGTAGAACTGGGGTCATGATAGTGGGGAGCGGGGTAAACATTAACAAACTAGAAGAATGTTATGTGTTTTGTCAGTGCTACACTTCACCCTGACTGACTCATCCTTCCTTGTGACCCTCTGTGAGGGGATGTCCAATTGTCTACAGATGGGTTTTGGGTCTTCATTCTGAACCCCCTCATTTGCATCGATATGATTGTTTATTTTTGGTCTTCTGATGCCTGATACTTGATCACACAGGTTGTTTGTTGTACTTTTTCCATGTGGGCTTTGTTGCTTCCCTGCTAGATGGCCACTTGTTTAATTTCAAGCCTTTATGGCACCAGACTCTGTATCTTGTAATAGCCAGGCACCATCAGTTTGCTTCTCCACATTTGCTTATGCACCCATTTTGTCTTCAGTGATCATGTTGGAAAGGTGAGCATCACAGAATGTCAGGTTATTAGAACAAAGTGTTTTTGCAGTGAGGGAAGACTTGAGTAGAGGCCCAATGTCCATCTGTTACCTTATGTACAGAGATGTATGTACATAGACCTATATCCTTATCATTATATATTAATATATATTACATATGTACATGCCTATGTTTATACCACTATAAATGTCCTTTGCCTCCTAGTTCTTTCCTCTTTTTCCAAAGGAAAATATTTTTATCATCTGGTTTAGCAAAAAAAAATCTACCATATGAAAAAAAAAATCTACCATATGTCCAGGGCAGTTACTCTATCGCTATTCTCCAAGGTTGTTTGCCCTACAAATATTCTTACAAAGATAGTTCATGGCCAAGAGGGTCATAAGATGTATAGAAACATGATAAGAAATCACTCCCTCCAACCTCAGAAACCACCACCACTCACCAGCCCCATTACCCACCACCCACACACAGGGCAACTCTTTCTCTGATAGACCTCTCTGTGTGGTAGAGTTAGAAGTTGTCTGTCTACTGGCTAAACCCAGACCGAATCCCAGCTCACTTCCACAGCATACTGTTAAAAGCCTTCACAAAGCCAGTCCAAACCGAAGGAACCGCATGCCACCATTCACTATGTAAAAACAGAAGACCGCACATTATGAAGAGGGAAAGAATTGATGGCAGCTATTGTGTACACATTCCTACCATGCTCACTGCTGTCGAGTCAAGTATGACTTACAACAACCCTACAGGACAGAGTAGAGCTGCCCCCTGAGGTTTTCTGAGTCTGTAAGTCTTTATCGGAGTATAAAGCCTCAGCTTTCTCCCACGGGGCAGCTAGTAGTTTCAAGCTGCTGAACTTTCCATTAGCAGCCCAACACATAACCACTATGTCGTCAGGGCTCCTATCTACCCATCATAACCCCTAAGAATGAAAACGGTTACTTCAAGATGATGGAAAACGCTTACAGCATCTTTTAAAATAGTAAGGCTGAAGGACAGTGTCAAGTGATAGCAGGAAGACTAGGTGGAGGATTTCACACTACTCAAAATATACCCTATGTAGAAAAAAAAAGATTCATGTTCCTAGAGAACGCCAGTAGGTCTTAAAATAGACTAAATGCTCACCAGAAATCGGTACACCCAGAGTTGGTTCTTAAAATGCCCGCAAAATAGCTTTTAGCATCACGGCATCTCACAAGTCACCAAAGCACAACAAGCGTAGATATGAATATTAGGAAAACAGATTAGGAAGAAAAGCCTGGATACCTACTTCTGGAGAAAAAGAGAGAGAGAAAAAAAGGACGGCCCTACAGATGACAGCAAAGCATTGTCTGTTGTCATCCCAGAAGTGGAGGCACTCAAAATACAACTGGGCAAGAGCTGCCTCCTCAAAGTCAATCACGCACTAATGATGTGGTTGGACTAAAGCTTTTAGGAAGTTCATTTGCTGATGTAGCGTGATTCAGTGGGAGTTCATTAATAATTGGAAGATGGAATGTACACGGTATGAATACAGGGTTCAAGATAAGAATCTTGGAATCATCAAAAATGAAATTGTTCAAAAAGCAATAACCTAGGTATTAGAGAAGTTGAATGGACTGGTGCTAGCCACTTTAAGTCAATCCTATGGTCTACCACACCACAAATGACACATTGAAGAGAAAGGGCATCACCTTCATGATCAAAAAGGACATTCAAAATGCGTGCTGACGTACAATGCTGTGCACAACTGGACGATATCCATATGCAGATGATACAACTTTGCTCGCTGGAAGCAAAGCAGACTTGAAGCACTCGCTGCTGGTGATTAAGGGTTGCAGCCTTCCATCTGGGTTACAGCTCCATGTAAAGAAATAAAAAATCCTCACAACTGGACCCATAGATGGCATCTTCATAAGTGGAGAGAAGATTGACGTTTCAAAGGGTTTTTTCTTCCTCGGATCCACAGTCAATACTCCTGAAAGGAGCAGTCAAGAAATGGCAGTAGGTAAATCTGTTGTATGAGGCCTCTTTCAGGGGTGAACAGCAAGCATGTCATTTTGAGGTTAAACTGTGCCTGACTTGATAGAGTCTAACAACAAATGGTCCCAGAAACACAGGTGCAGGGGTTGCCAATGTTAACTGCATAGACATCTAAAACAACCCTGAGAACATGTGATTCAGGAATCTTTGATAGGGATAAGAAAGTATATACAGTGGACCCGAATTAATCTAGTATCTACTCATTATCAAAAAAATTTTAAATATCCATTTTTTCTCAATAAATATTTTTCTCCAACTATAGCAATAATAATATGGGTTCTATATCTTTCTTTTCTTTTATTAACTGGTGTAAATGGGAAATACACTGACCTGCTAACCAAAATGTGGGAGGTTCTGTTCCACCCAGAAGCACTTTAGAAGGAAGACTTGGTGATCTACTTTAAAAAAAATTAGTCATTGACAGTCAGTGAAAATGCAGGGCAGGCTCCAAGTGAAGGGCAAATACACATGGACTGAACCTCCATGGACCAGGCACGTGAAGAACCTCGTTACGGTACAGAATGCAATGGAAAGTGGATTGCTCCGAACCAGTTAGATCAAAATCTAACACCTTATCATTTGATCTCCCTTTTGATCCATTTAAAATTTGTCCTGGTTTTTTGTATTTCCTTCCTTTTTTGATTAGGGTTTTTCCTCCAGTTCATTTTATTATTGGGGCTTTTTGTTTTGTTTTTACTGGGTTTCTTGTTGATGTTGTTGTTTCTGTGTTTTCCAGTATTTAAAATCCAGGGAGAGTAGACCTGTAGAGATAGTAGCTGGACTGATGGCTTACTGGGTGTGTATCGGTGGGGAGGGAGTTAGGGGCATTGGAGAGAAAACGGGAGTCAGGAGAAGTGGGTGCAGGAAGGGAGAAAGTATCCTGGCAATTATTGTAGTGCTGATTGTGCAGCTCTTTATGATACGCCCTAACTCTTGAAGAGCATGGTATGTGAATTACATGTCAGTAACACTGTTATTTTCAAATAAATAACACGCATGAGATTGCTGTGAGTTGGAATCAACTCAACAAAAACTGGCTTTATTGGTTCCCTACATACATGTGTGTCCCTCAAAGTATTGTAGCGACTGGGCCTCACCTTCCCCAAAAGATGCTTCCCTGGGAATTCAAAAGCGCTTCCTTCAGCTGCAGACTCATGTGATCTCCTGACTTCCAAACCTGGCTAACACTGGAGGGCTTTTGAAATATGTGCTTTTAAAATATGCCCACATCCAACCCCAAATCAACAGAATCAGAAACGAAGAAGGTGAGGTACCCAAATCAGCAAGCTCCAGGTGATTGCTAGGTAGCCAGCTGGGCTTGTTCCAAGCACCCACACTTGGGAACTTCTCCCCAAGCTCACCTCTCCAACTCGTTTGTCACCATCATTGCCGCCCTCCTCGCTTCCTTTTGTTCCCCACCGTACCCGCTCTCGACAGTCCTTTAACTCTAAATGTCCTTAGGAAAGCACTGTGTACTTCAGGTATCTATGAAATGAGGGAAACCACATCCCTCCCGAATTTCCATTTTTAAATAAACAACCGCCATGCTTGCTAGGTCTTTTGGTGCAGGGTGGGTGGGGTGGGGGGTGGGAGTGAACGGTGGGTCAGGGGCTGGAAAAAGAAATGCAATGCAAAGTGCCAATAGGCCTAAAATATTTTTCGTTGAGGATGTACAATCAGAATGCTCTTTGGAAACAACGATGGTGAGACTTGGTCTCACGTGGTTGGACACATTATCCAGAGCGACGAACCTCTAGAGGAAAATGTCATGCTTGGTGAAGGATAGGGTCGGCAAACTGAAGAAGACCCCGGACAAGGCCGATTGAGAAGGTGGCTGCAGCAATGAACTCAGACACAATAGCAATTCTGAGGATGACATAGTGGCAACAGTGTTTGCTTGCTTGTTTGTTTGTTTGTTTGTTTTGTTATACATAAGGCTGCTAAGAGGTGCAATCAGCTCAGCAGCATCTAATTATATCCCATTGACCCCAGAGTTCACTACTGTCATCTAACAAATATATTTCTAAATGAAATCAAAACACTTTAAAATATTTTTATGTCGTGCATAGGTCATCCTGTGAAATAATGACGGTCTAAGGAAAAAGTCACAAAACAACAGCCTACAAATTGGTTGTAATCCTTGGGTACATGTTGCTTGGTCATCATGGGCTTTGTTTGTTTTAAACATGCTGATATAACTTTGGGTAAAAATCCAGATTTGGGCCTTGCCTAAAGGATCTGTGTTCCTTGGGCTCATCCCTGAGAACTATAATCATCTGAGCTGAATAGACTCAGCCTCTGTTATAAGCAACATATGCTCTCAATTTGCCACATTTCCCCCCACTCCATATGGTCTCATGCAAGGCTTGTTAACTTCCTGATCCCGGAGGCATGTGAGTTTGCCTCCCTTGCTAAGCAATGGAATCTCTGTAGAAATCAATACACGAGAAGATTGAAAATAATTTTGAGAGAACTAAACAAAATCATATTTTCCAGACAAAATTCTAGGGCAAAGAAAACAGACTATTATGTAGAGTCAGCAAAGGACAGTTTGCACTATAAATCAACCTAAGAATCAAAAGATGTAAATTCTAATCCCAGTTCTACATCACAACCAAGAGGCGATTCCAGCCACGTCACCTAATGCCCGATACTTCATGTGTGACCTGAAGAAAGACAGTGATGTTTCAGGACATAGGTAAGAAAAGTATCGATTAAAAAAACCACAAATCTCAAACTCACTGCCATTGAGTTGATTCTGACTCCCGTCAACCCAACAGGACAGGCTAGAACAGCCCCTGTAGGTTTCTAAGCCTGTCCGTCTTTACGGGAGTAGATAGCCTTATCTTTTGCTGGTAGAGTGGCCAGTAGTTCCAAACTACTGACCCTGTGGTCATCAGGCCCCCAGGCTCCTTATTCTATAGGCACTTCGTTTTTGCACGACCCACTGAGTTTTTGTTGTCAGGTGTCATCAATTTGCTTCCAACTCATAGCAACCTCGTGTGTAACAGAACAGAACACTGCCCATTCCTGTGCCGTCCGTGGAATTCTCTCAGTCCATTGCTGCAGCCACCATGTGAATCCATCTTCGTTTGTTTCTCTTCCCTTCTGTCCCGAGCACGAAGTCTCCTTCCCGGAAGTGCTTTCTCCTGATAACATGTCCAAAGTATTGGAGACGAAGTCTCACCGTCCTCCTTTCAGAATGCATTCTGTGCTCTTTCTAAGCAAGAGTCCTTGTTCTTCCTGTCATCCACGGCACTTCCAACAGTCTTCGCCAGCACCGATTCTTCTTTCGTCTTCCTTCTTCAGAGTCCAACGTTCACATCTCTCTCGGGCATTTCAAAATAGTGTGGCTTCAGCTAGGCACACCTTACTCCTCCACACGGCATCCTTGCGCGTCAGTACTTTAAAGAGGTCTGTGACAGATCCACAGTTTGGGTTCTTGACTGCTGCTTCCATGAGCACTGATTGTGGATCCCAGAAAGATGAAATCTTTGACAATGGCCATCTCTCTCCATTTACCAAGGTATTGTCAATTGGTCCAGTTGTGAGAATGTTTGTAATCTTAACAATGAGTGGCAACTCATTGCGAAGGCTGCACTTTTTTTGTCTGTTTAATTCTTTTTTTTATTTTTTAAAAATCATTTTATTGGGGGCTTGTACAACTCTTATCACAATCCATACATCTATCCATTGTGTCAAGCACATTTGTACATTTGTTGCCCTCATCATTCCCAAAATATTTGCTTTCTGCTTGAGCCCTTGGTATCAGCTCCTCATATTTTCCCTCCCTCTCCGCTTCCCTTTCCCTCGTGAACCCTTGATCATTTATAAATTATTATCATTGTATCTATCTTACAGTACCTGACGTCTCCCTTAACCCACTCTTCTGTTGTCCATCCCCCAGGAAGGAGGTTATATGTAGATCCTTGTAATCTCTTCCCCCTTTCTTTTTTTTAATTTAATAAATCTTTTTATTGGGGCTCATATAACTCTTCTCACAATCCATACATATATCAATTGAGTAAAGCACCCTTATGCTTACCTCGTCATTCTCAAAATTCACCTTCCACTTGAGTTCCTGGAATCAGCTAGGTTTCCTTTTTTTCCCTCCCCCTCCCTCCCCGCTCTCCCCTCCCCCATGAACCCTTAATAGTTTATAAATTATTTTATCTTACACTGCCCGGCGTCTCCCCTCACCCACCTTCCCACTGTCCATCCCCCAGAGAGGAGGTTACACATAGATCCCCGAGATCGGTTCTCCCTTTCTACACCCCCTTCCCTCCCAGTGTCACCACTCTCACCGTGGGTCCTGAGGGGTCCATCCGTCCTAGATTCCCTGTGTTTCCAGATCCCTACTGCGCCGCTGTGCATCCTCTGGTCTAACCAGATCCGCAAGGCAGGATTGGGATCATGATAATTGGGGGGCAGGAAGCATTCAAGAACTAGAGGAAGGTTTTGAGTTTCATTGTTGCTACACTAAACCCTGAGTGACTCATCTCCTCCCCACTACCCCTCTGCAAGGGATGTCCAGCTGTCTACAGATGGGCATTGGGTCCCCATCACACACTCCCCTCATTCCCGAAGATATGACTTTTTCCTCCTGCCTTTGTTGTTTGAAACCTGGTCCCCTCTGCCCTTCATGATCACACATGTTGGTGTGCTGCTTCCATGTGGGCTTTGTTGCTTCTGGGCTAGACGGCCGCTTGTTTACTTCCAAGCTTTTAAGTCCCCGGACGCTATATCTCTCAATAGCAGGGCACCATCAGCCTTCTTCACTACACTTGCTTATGCACACATTCGCCTTCAGTGTTTATGTGAGGAAAGTGATCGCACAATGATGGTTTTTGTTCTTTGGTTCTGCTACCTGGTCCGTTCAACACCTTGTATTCACTTAAGCTGTGTGCTTCTTCTCTGTGGACTTTGTTGCTTCTGAGCTAGATGGCTGCTTTTTTGCCTTCAAGCTAAAAGGCTGTGCTCTTGATCTTTATCAGCAAGTGTTTCAAGTCCTCACTTTCACTAAGCATTCTGAATACAATAGTCCATTCATATTTTCTACCCCACCTTCCCTCCACCCTCCCAGTAGCACCACTCTCACCACTGGTCCTGAAGGGATCATCTGTCCTGGATTCACTGTTTCCAGTTCCTATCTGTATCGGTGTACACTCTCTGGTCTAGCCAGATTTGTAAGGTAGAATTAGGATCATGTTAGTGGTGGAGGTAAGGGGGGGGGGGGGAATGAAACATTTAAGAACTAGAGGAAAGTGGTATGTTTCATCATTGCTACACTGCACCCTGACTGGCTGAACTCCTCCCTGTGACCCTTCTGCAAGGGGATATCCAGTTGTCTGCAGATGGGCTTTGAGTCCCCACTCTGCACTCCCCCTCATTCACAATGATATGATTTTTTTGTCCTTTGATGCCTGATACTTCATCCCTTCAACACCTCGTGATTACACAGGCTGGTGTGCTTCTTCCACATGGGCTTTGTTGCTTCTCAGCTAGATGGCCGCTTGTTCACCTTTCAAGCTCAAAGGCTGCACTCTTGATCTTCATCAGCAAGTGTTTCAAGTCCTCACTTTCACTAAGCATTCTGAATACACTAGTCCACTCTTATTTTTAAATCAATTTTTCCAGATTTAATAGTCTAAAACAGATTTATTAAAACTATTTAATGCTTATCTCCTTGGCATAAAGAGTTTTGCTGGAACACAGGCACAGTCATTCACTTACATATAGCTATTTTCACCATAAATTGACAGAGTTGAATAGTTGTAGCAGAGACTGTGAGACCTACAAAGGTTAAACGATTTATTATTTGACTCTTTACAGAAAAAAAAACTTTGATAACCTCTGGTGTGAGACGTCATTCTAAGCTGTTCCAACAAAATACAATCCAGCCATATGATTCTCAATTTATACTTACAGAAGCCTTCCAAGAATGTGACTGTTCCAGGCGATTGTTTCTGTAACAAATTATTACAAGTCTGCCCAAAACATTTCTGTAGGCTTTTTGCATGGAAATATTAATAATAGTAGGTATCATGGATTGAATACATAATATTTGAAGAAGCACTTCACATGCATTAACCTAATTAAATTTCTCTGCCATCCCTTGAGATGAGTTTTATCATAACTCCTTTTTAGGTAAGCAAACCAAAATTTGTTGTACCAAGAACTCAATTTTTAACACATAAGGACTCCTTGTGACAAAGTGGAACTGCCTCTGCACTGCTTTCAAGGAGACAACCTTTACAGGAGCAGATGTCCAAGTGCAGCTCAGTGGGTTTGAACCTCCGGACTTTACTAATCAAGTGCTTAACCACTGAGCAACCTGGTGTCCAAAACTAAAGCTTAGACAAGTTAAATAATAACTTCAATATCAAATAGTATATATCAAAACCACCAAGGGAAAATTCAAACCTAAGTCTATGTGATTCCAACGCCCTGTGGAGATACAGGTAATTGTATATGAATCTAACACCCTTAGGTTAGATTTATAGGTTAGAGGAGGCCTTAAAGGCAAATGAGGAGTGCACAGCATCCTCTGCTGCCTGGAAAACTTCTTTTTCTTATCAACCCATCTGCTCTACAACTCGAAAGACGACACTTAAAAGGGATTCACCAGTCTAGCTTTCCCCTTAAACCTCGTCTTTCTCTGTCAGAAACATTGTCAGGAAGTCTGAGGAAAAATTATGGTCAGTTATTTAATGTGAAGGGGCTTCTCACAGCCACACAGCCATTCCAACTCACAGCGACCCTATGGGACAGGGTCTAACTGCCCCTGTGTGTTTCTGAGACTGCAACTGTTTACTAAAGTACAAGGCCGTCTCCCTCTCCCAGTAGCAACGGGTGTGCGGGTTGAGGTTAACAGCGCAGTGGGTAGAATGCCACCAGGACCCTGATGAAAACAGACACCATGCAAACGTGAGAGCTGCTCAATCATGAGTGGTCGACTCACTCCTGTCATACGAATATAGCCTTTGATGACCTCTCTTTTGTCACACGTTTGCCATGCCTCTTGGTAATTATTCATGTTCATCCTTAATATACCCATTTTCATATGGTCAAGAGAAAGTTAAAGAAAATAACTGAAATTAAGCAACGGTGTAGAGGAGATTGGCAAGAACAGAATGGAGTGAAGAATGGAGAAGCCGTCCATGCAACGGGGAAGCCAGGGGATGAGCAGGGGTGAGGGAGTCAAGGAGGCAGCAACTGGAGGAAACGGATGTGAGGACAAAGAGACGTGAGAAGCAGAAGAGTGGAGAGTCATTTCCCCAGAAGAGAGGAAACATCCAACCACCCTATTCCCCTCTTTTTTTCCCCATCTGGACCATTCTGTAACAGTTCCAATTTGAAACCAAATAATGTCTGAGATTTGGGATTCACAAGTAAACCAGCTCTTGCTCCCTAATCCCAGCACCGGATGTTTTGGGGTGTTGGGATTTGGAGTTAATTAATTCAGCCACCTGTAACATTCGTTCAGATGTCGCTGCCTTTCCATCTTGGTGTGAAGTTATTTGCAGCTGCTGAGCAATTGCTCTTCCCACCCCTGATTTTCACAGCTCAGAAAAACTCTCATTCTTTCTAAGGAAGCTCTTTGGCCCCATTCCCCTTCATTTTCAAGTGCAGACCTTTAACTTTGTGTAGGGCTCAGGAAGATGATTTGTGCTCTCCTGTAATCTCGTTTTCAAGCTTGTTTATTGGTGACCCCTCTTTTGAATGCTCTGACTACGTACCTCTCTTGCTATAGCAAACAGAAAGAAAACCCGAATTAGGAAAAGAAACTATGATTTTATATCCCCAAATATAATTGCTCATTTTTCTACAAGTTAGGGTTGATTCAAAATCATTTCTTGAAGTGAATGTGGGTGACACATTGGGTGGCATTGGGGTTTGGTGGCGTGCCCTGTGCTATCACACACCTGTTGAAGCCTGAGATTCCAGAAAGTGACCTTGTGGCCCACCCAACTCTCATATCCAAGAGAGCATTTATAGAGTTCACCCAGAAAAACAGTGAGGATAACCACTAGAGAGCTTAAAATATGGAACACTACCTCCCAGTATCTCTCAGAAGTTTTCAAAGGTTTTCTTGAAGAGCTTTCCTCAGAATACCAGCTCAGTGCGTGCGCGGATCTCTTCTACCCAGGCGAGCCTGGGGCGGCTTCTGGGGGCACATCATACATCCAAGTGCTCAACCATTTGGATCTCACGGAGTTGCTCCCAAGCCCTTTCGAGTATATCCTCTTACTGATTTTATAATTAAGGGAAATGGGAACAAGGCTAAGAATTTAACCAAAGTTAAGCAGACTTAAGCTAAGTTAAAACCCCTGTCTCCTGACTTCAAGCTTCTTTCTCTTCCTACCATATCTACTATTAGAAATAAAATATTTCATGCTAAGAACATAGATGCTCTCAAATCTGTAAGGTAACCAGCAAGCAGTTTCAGAATCTCACTGTTTTCTCTCATCTCTGAAAAACAAGGCTGCAATGTAAACAATCTATTAACTGTAGAATTCATAATACCCCCTTCAGACGCTAGAGGTCGTTAAAGGTGGTGACTGCTAATATGCATGCTCAGATTGTTATCTCCATTTCAAAGGAACTCTTGGGAGAAGGAAAAAAGTTGGTCAAGCACAATTATCTTGCATAGCTGTTAAAATTTTTAACTACTCCAATATGTTGGCAGTGAGATTTAATCTCATGGTATAAGGATACCTTAATCAACCGTTGGGATTTATCATGCACACAAAGCAATTTAGACATGCATGGTTCCTGCCTTGAAGGATCATCCTAAAATGGAATTCCTCTCTATGGATACTCATTTGTATTGGTGGAATTTCTTGCTAAGAAAACAAAGCTTCTTTCAAAACCCCAGGTTGTTACCAACGTGTCATATTGGAAAGATAATACAATTTCAACAGAATATTCCCTCTCCAGTCAAAAGTTAATGAGATAATGAGCTCATTTTAATTTCCTGGTGAGGGCACCATTTTCAAATCGCAAAGGCCCCTGACAATTCTGGCACGTCTGCCTCCATCCTTGGTCTCTTCGTTCTTGGTGCCCTTCGTGTTCCAGGAAAAAAAAAAAACAGAAAGAATGAGTTCCAGTTTTAGCACAATCTTTTCCCAACCTGGCTTTCATCTTAGCCTATACTTTACTCACCTATTGGATCCCACTGTTTATTACCCAAAAAAAAAAACTCTAAAGTACATATACTCTGTATATTTATATACTTAACACATGAAATGGGCAAACATGGTAGTAAATACTGAAGAAAAACACCTGAGTTGACTGAGACTCAGCCCCTCTTGAGTGCATTCGGACTAGTGCAGAGAGCATATTCGCCCTCTCCGCTAATCAGAGGTGGGCTGCAGTCAAGTGCGTACGAAGCATGGTGTGGACATTTCAGTCCCATCGGCGGGAGCACAAAGGGCATCACAGAGATATGCAAATCCATATGAGCTGACCCTTCAAGGAAGTGTAAGAATACCTAAGTGGAAGGGGGTCGGGTACAGCTGCTCCCCAAGGGTGTCATGAACCTAGGATGTCTGGCAGAAAGGCCACATCAGTTGGGCCAGCTGGGACTTGATGAAGAACATGAGGAAGTGCTTCATGCTATAGCCTCAAACAGTCCCTGCTATTTTTCAGCAAGTGACCAATAGCTCCAACTATTTGGAGTCAAAAAAAGTGGTGAAGGAAATTTTCAAGGCCAAGGCAGGAATGCGGTGTTGAGAATGGGAAGGAAAGGGTGTGTTTGAGACACATCTACCTGTGCAAGCAAATCTCCTAGGAGCACTTCGCCGTTCTAACCCTGTACCCTTTCAACCGACTGGAAGAGATCCATATTTGTACCCATTCCAAAGAAAGGCGACCCAACAGAATACTCAAATGATAGAATACTGTCATTAATATCACTCTTAAACTACAATTTACTGAAGATCATCCAAAAACAGTTGTGCAGGACATTGACAGGGAGCTGAATGTCAGGCTTGATTCAGAAGAGGACAGGGGATGGTATTGCTGTTACCAGATGGATCTTGAATGAAAGCAGAGAATGTCAGAAAGATATTTGCTTGTATTTTTACTATGTTAAGGCATTCAACTGTGTGGATCATAGCAAACTATGGAGAGCTTTGAGAAGAATGGAAATCCCAGAATACTACCTTTTGCTCATGTGGAACCTATACATGGATCGAGGATACAAACAGAATAAGGTGCAAATAAAACTAGGGCGTACTGTATGGTTTAAAATCAGGTATAAGTCAAATAAGTCAGGGTTGCATCCTCTCACCGTACTTATTCAGTCTGTATGCTGAGAAAATAATGAGAGAAGGTGGGTTATCTGAAGAAGAATGGGGCATTAGGACTGAAGGAAGGCTTGTTAACAACCTACAATACGCAGATGACATACTTTACTTGCTGAAAATGAGGATTTGAAGCACTTGCTGTAGAAGATCAAAAATCGCATCCTTCAGTGTGCATTATAACTCAATGTGAATAAAATAAAAATCCTCTCAACTATATTATGGTAAATGGAGAAAATAATGAAGTTGTCAAGGATTGCGTCTTGCTTGGATCCACGATCACTGTTCAGGGAAGTAGTGATCAAGAGATAAAAAAGGTATTGCATTGGGTAAATCTGCGCAAGACCACTTTAGAGTGTTAAAAGGCAAGGACACTACTTTGAGGACTAAGGTGCGCCTGAGACAATCTGTGGTATTTCCAGTTGCCTCACACCTGAAAGTTGGACATTGAATAAAGAAGATAGTAGAAGAATCAGTGCATTCGAATGATGTTACTGACAAAGAATATTGAAAGTACCATGTAAGGCCAAAACAACAGACCCATCTGTCTTGGAAGTACACCCAGAATGCTCCTTAGACACAGGAGGGCAAGAATCAATTATCTCATGTGCTTTGGGCATGTTATAAAGACATCCTGCTCGGTAGAGTATCCAAGAAGTGAAAGAGAGGATGACCTTTGACAAGATGGCTTGGCACAGTAGCTGCATTGATGGCCTCAAACATGAAAACAATTGTGGGGATGGCACAGGACCGGGCAGTGATTAGTTCTGCTGGGCACAGGGTTACAACAAGTCGGAACTGACTGGACAGCACTTAACAACAACCTGTCCAAGCCTTCAACAGTTTTGCAACCATCGTGCAGACTTTGAAGGGCTGGGAGTCAAACACAACGGTCCAAGCATTTCATTTCCCAACAGGAAGAATGGCATCTCATCAACTTAATCTCCAGAAGACCAACTGGGAGCTTCTTCACTGCGACCTGTAACAAGCAGCAGAGACCTTGGTTGACTGTACTTGCTGTCACTTAAGTCTAAACATCAGGTTCCTTAAGTTGTTGGAGCCAGCTGGAATGCTGTTACCTTGCTGCAGATGCCCCAGAGTCCAAGTTCATTTGCACTGAAAAGCAAAAGCTCCTTCGTTTCATTATAATCATGAGCAAAGATGCCCACAATACTATGTACACTGGTACAGATAGGAACAGGGGAAATACAGGGAGTCCAGAGTGGATGATCCCTTCAGGACCAAGGGTGTGAGTGGCGATACTGGGAGGCTAAAGGAAGGGTGGGTTCGAAAGGGGGAACCAACTACAAGCATCTACATGTGACCTTCTTCCTGGGGGACAGACAACAGAAAAGTGGGTAAAGGGAGATATCGGACAGGGCAAGATATGACAAAATAATAATTTATAAATTATCATGAGGGAGGGGAGAACGGGGAGAGTGGGGAGAAAATGAAGAGCTGATGCCGTAAGCTTAGGTGGAGAGCAAATGTTTTGAGAATGATGAGGGCAATGAATATACAAATGTGCTTTACACAATTGATGTATGTATGGATTGCAATTAAGAGTTGTATGAGCCCCTAATAAACAATTTTTTAAAAAGAACACTTTTTCCAAAGGCTAAAATTAAATTAAAATTGGAGGAAGCTAAGATAAAACAAGAATTTGTATCTTTTGATTCCCTCCACCCACTCAGAACTCAAAGGGCTCCAACAATAAATGAACTCCTGAGGGGTTGACAGGGGAAGTGGTGGGAAATGCGGAGCTAGTAACACTTGAGGCCCAGAATGAAGAAAATGTTCTAAAGCTGACTGTGGTGATGATCGTGTCACTCTTCTTGATGTGAGTCAGCTATTGAATTGTTTGGCATGTGAATTATATGCCAATAAAACTGGGGGTGGGGCGAGACTAAAGGAACCAAGAATGAAGGCAATGAGAAATGCCACAATGTCTGGGGCAGTGATTGGAAAATGGTGACCTCATCAAGAAATTAAATAAGCTCACTATTCATTAACTTTTGATTAGATGGGAAATATTCTGCTGAAATTCTATATATCAAATTTTGAATATTGACCTTTAGGGTTATCCTATGAAAATGTCCTCTTTGGAACTGATACCAAGGGCGCAAGTATAAAGCAAATGTTTTGAGAATGATGATGGCAACAAATGTACAAATGTGCTTGACACAATGGATGGATGGATGGATGGATGGATGGATGGATGGATGGATGGTGATGAGCGTTGTACGAGCCCCAGTAAAATTATTTTTTAAGTTCCTCATTCATTTTGGCCTTGTTCTTTTTTCATTGTTTGGCACTTTCTATGCACTAATTGTGTACTTAGAATTGTGAGGAACCCTGGTGGCTTAGTGGGTTCCAAGCTAATCTGTGAAATGCAAGAACAAATATTACAGACCTGCCAGTGGCTTCTCGGGAGGAAAAAGGAAACTTTCCACTCTCCTAAAGGCTGGAAACTCGCAGAGGCAGGTCTGCTCTGTCTGCTAGGGTGGTGGTGAGCAAGAATTGACTCAATGGCAATGAATTTGGTCTGGTGTTTTGGTCATCGTATACTGAATAAGGACAAGTCGTAATCCAATCTGAAACAAGGAATATGGAGAGCTATCAGTAGGTGAGAGAGACAAGAAAGGCTCTTCCACTAGAATATTCCCAATGAAAATGGCTTTGCGAGCTCATGAGTTCAGACGATTAAACTCCCAAACTGTGATGCAATAAGTCTCTATTGTTTAAAGCAGCCTACTTTGTGGCACTTTGTTATAGTAAGCTTAGTAAACTAATAGAATTCATGTGGTTATTTGCAATGGATAGAAATTGGATGATGTGGGCAGGAGTGGGATAAAGATTTCCAACATGCACTTTTTATATCATTTTGATTTATGACCCATCTGAATGCATTACTAATATATTTGTTTCTTTTAAAAATAGGTTAGCATGAGGGAAGATTATAGAGCATCCCCAAGCATAAATTATTCCTGCCACTTAATGTCATGCTTTCTTTTTAAAATTTTCTCTCTGTGTGTATATAATCCCTCACACGTGGAGGGGGCTCCTTGAAGAAAAGCACAGGCCTCCTGGTAAATCTGCTGATAGAACGGAAAGCCCAAAGGCCATCTGGAAGCACCGAAGCACTTTAAAAAAAAAGTGACAAGAATGTTTCTGAAACATTCCTGAGACTGATAGATGTATTAATCTGTAGTTTCCCCATGAGTCCCTCGGGTTGATGTGGTCTAAGGATATACCTGCTAAAGAGGTGCTAAATATCATATAGGACTGCCACTCATCTATATGTCTGTTGCTCTGTGGAGGCTTGTCTGTTGCTCTGATGTGTCCAGCTCTGCCATTGACATTTTGTGCCACATCCCCCACAGCAAGGAGGATTCTGCAGAGCTTCTGCTCTAAGAGATAGTCGGGGGCGCGGGGTGGGGGTCTGGCAATACACTTCTAAAAATTAGCCAGACTTTATGGGTCGCAGCAGACTCTTATCTGCTAGAGTCCTGGAAGATGAGGGCCCCATGATGGGAAGGAATGACACCACAGTCACAGCAATGGAGTCAGACATATTAATGATCATGAAGACTGTACAGAACCGAGCAATGTGTTGTTCGCTGACATATGAGGTGGCGCCAACTAGACCGCAACCCTGGGCTGCGAACGGCAAGGTCATCAGTCCAAAGCCTCCAGCTACTCCACGGGAGGAAGATGAGGCTTCCCGCTCCCATGAAGAGCTACCGTTTCAGAAACCCGCCGAGGCGGGGCACACCTTCCCTTATGCTGCCATATACATGGCCACATTGGCAGCATAGGCAAATGCTTTGAGTCAGAGTCTCTAGATTGCAGTGAGCTGGGAGGGTTTGGTTTGTTTTTGTTTGTTTGCTGCTGTTGTTTGTTTTGTTGGGTTTGGAGGGGAGTTGGAGACAGCAACCCCAATAAAAACAGGAGGCTCCAGAAAGGGGGGTCTGACTTACTTTCCAAAGTGTTATTAATGTCAAAAAAAGGTTTTGAAGTTATTCTGATGCCAGAATAAGGTTACGCTATACTTGCTATACAACCTGATTCAATCATTATTTTTACTTGTAAAATGGGGGGGGAGGGAGTAATACCTGCTCTAAGCATCTCACAATAATTCTGTTAAGATCAAAGTAGCACTGTATGTGACAGAATTTTGTAAGCTAGAAAGGCCTACAGCACTAATAAACGCAGTAATTATGTTTTAAAGTAACCTCTGAAATTACGACTTTAGCATGGGTCATAATTGCTCAGGAAAAGCAGGTATCATGTCCTTGTTCCTTTGCCTCGCTGTCAAAAAGAAAGGGTCTATTCGCTAACGTATATAAATGTGTGTGTGTGTACGTGTGTGTGTTTGGTAGAGGACATTTCTGCATATGCATTTACCTATGCTGCGAATATGACCATGAGTATGGAAGCAAATAGGAGGAAAAGTTATGAAAACGTTTTAGATGTAACCAAACGCCATGAGAAAATGAATCACTGGGCCTGGCAAGCTCAGGACCACAGTCTGAAAGGACACCGACGTCAATAGGTTTAACAAAGTCAACAAAGACAGTGTCCTGAATCTGCCTTAGTAAGGGGCTACTGTGGTCTTCAGAGCTTATGAGTGACCTTCTAAGGGACAGCTATTGGCTTCTCCCCGTGTGGCGCAAAGAAGAGTGATGGACACCAAAGCCATATGGAACCAATTGGTTCAACAGACTGAGGGTCATTTATGGATCAGCCTCCATGACCCAGAGACCAGAAAAACTAGAGGGAGTCCAGTTACCCTGCTAGCCATCTGAAAGGGAGTGCCTTAGAAGGTCCTGGATTAAATAGAGGCTACATGCAGGACAAAATTCAAATTCATTTTTCAAAGACCGGCCTTGTTAGTACGATGGAGAGTGATGAAACCCCCAAGACCATCGTCAGCCTTCAGGTCTGACACTCAACTCACCACATTGCTCAATCTCCATAGGCAGGTCTACACGAGGAACACAGTGGGGCATTCACTCCTTAGAATAAGCACCTATTTGAGATCAAGAGAGGAGCGTTTGCCCAGGAACAAAGTTCTTGTCAGGAAGAGGTAGGAATGAAGATGGGAAACATGGAGAGAGAATAGGACAAGTGTGGGGGTTGCAATCAATGACATGAAACAAAATGTGTATGACTTGTGGAAGGTAAAACTGATTTTCTCTACAAACCTTCAACTAAGAAGTGCGCCCACCATTCTCCTTACATGCAAGGATGGCAAAGCTTCGTCTACGTACTTCGGGCATGTTGTCAGGAGAAGCCAGTCCCTGGAGAAGGACATCATGCTTGGAGAAGCGCAGGGGAGCAAAGAAAAGGAAGGCTCTCAACTAGATGTACTGACATGATGGCTGTAACTACCGGCTTATGCTCATCTGGGGGTCTCAAAGCCTTGCTTCCAAACAAGCAGCCATCTAATTGAGATGTCAACTAAGTCCACATGGAGGAAGCACATCACCAGTGACCTAAGGATTGTAAATCCTATAATCCCAAGCCAAACGAGGGAATAGTATCAGGTCTGGGGTGGAGGTGGGGTGTAAATGGAAGCTGATGTCAAGGAGTTCAAGAAGAAAGAGAATGTTTTGAAATTGATTGTGGTAGCAATTGTGCAATACTACTTGATATGATTGAACTATGGAACAATATGATATCTGTATTATCTCCCAATAAAATGGTTTTGAAAAATGCAAGTTTAAGCATAAGAACAATTGAGAGAAATATGCAGGGCCATGCAGTATTTCACTGTATTGCGCATACTCAATAGCACCTGCCAACAACAGTTCACAGCAGTTAAAATAAATAAATATGAGGTGGCAAAAAGAAAGGATAGAATAAGTTTAAAAGGCCTAATTTTGACTTGCATGCTATTTTCCAAGATCTTTTTCAATGTTTACATCCAGGGATAATAATTCACGGGTATTCACTGATTTCTTTCTGAAGTCTTCATTTGATCTGAGCGACTGGTCTGTGAGGAAGAATGCCTGGACTCACTCTGTAGTTCCAATAAACTCCAACGGAGTCCCCCTGCCTGTGGAAGTGAGTCACTGCAGAAACACTTCAAATCCACAGAATAACAAGCATGATCTGTCCACTAACTGAAGAAATTGTAACCATATTTATGAAGGGTAGGTAAGTCAGAGAAATTAATTTATAGTAAAATGTCCCCGCATTTTACTGACTCTGACAATGGTGACACTGTAGTAAATAGATATTAACTCTATAGAGTTTTCCCAAGCTATTACTGATCATATAGTTATCTAGAAGATTTTATGAAAGGTTAGAAAATGTTTTCTTATATGTAAATAATTGTTCAGATAGGAAAAAAAGAGAGTTGTGTTATGAAGAGAAAAACCCTGGAGATAAAAAAAAAATCCCTCCATTGTGGTTGTTGTTAGGTGGGATTGAGTTGCTCCCAGTCCATAGCAACCTCAAGTACAACAGAATGAGACACCGCGCAGTCCTGCGCCATCCTCACAGTTTCCTAGGCTGAGTTGATTGTTGCAGCCACTGTGTCCATCCATCTCCTTGATGGGCTTCCTCTTTCACTGACCTTCCACTATACCAAGAATAATATCCTTCTTCAGGGACTGGTCGTTCCTGGCATTATGTCCAAAGTATGGAAGACAAAGTCTTGCCATCCTTGGCCCTAAAAAGCATTCTATCAGTAATTTTTCCAAGACTGATGGGTTCATTGTTTTAGCAGTTCATGGGAATTTCAATATTCTTGGCCAGCAGCGCAATTCAAATGCACTGATTCTCCTATGGTCTTCTTTATTCAGTGTCCAACTTTCACATACATATGATGTAATGGAGAAAACCATAGCTTGGTCAAGTGTAATTTAGCCCTCAAAGTAACATCCTTGCTCTTCAATACTCTATGGAGGTCTTGTGCAGCAGATTTGCCCAACCCAACACGTTTTTTGATCTCTTGACCACTGCTTCTACGAGTATTGTTTATGGATTCAAGCAAGACAAAATCCTTAAGTACTTCAATCTTTCTCCGTTTATCATAATGTTCGCCATTGTTCTAATTATGAGGATTTTTGTTTTCTGAACACTGAGTTGTAATCTGTACTTAATCCTTGATCTTTATTAGCAAGTGCCTCCTTACTTTTAACAAGCAAGGTTGTATCATCTGCATATTGCAGATTGTTTGAAAGCCTTCTTCCAATCCTGATGTCAAATTCTACTTCATATAGTCCAGATTCTTTCATTATTTTATCAGTGTATAGACTAAATGATTACGGTGACAGGATACAACCCCAACGCACCTCTTTCCTGATCTTGACCCATGCAGTACTCCCTTGTTCTGTTCTCACCGCTTCCTCTGGACCCACTTACGGATCCTGCATGAGCACAATCGGGTGTTCTGGAATTCTCCCTCTTCTCAAAGCTATCCATAGCTTGTTATGATCCACACAGTCAAATGCCTTAGAATCATCAACAAAACACAGGAAAACAACTTTCTGGTGTTCTCTGCTTTAAATTAAGACCCATTTGACATCTGTAAGGATGTCTCTTTTTCCATGTCTGCTTCCGAACCTAGCCTGAACTTCTAGTAGCTCCCTGTCAATGTACTGCTGCAATCATAGTGGGATGATACTCAGCAAAATTTTACTTGCATGTGATCTAAGTGATTGTTCTATAATTTGAGCATGTTGGGTCACCTTTCTTCGGAATGCATACAAATATGGATCTTTTCAAGTCAGTTGACTAAGTAGTTTTCCAAATTTCCTGGCATAGACTGGCAAGTGCTCCCAGTGCTTCATCAGCCTTTTGAAACATTTTAATTGGTATTCCATTAATTCCTGAGAGATCACTCTAGTATCATTATTATGCACTATCACTTGTCACAATTCTGTGTTGCAAAAAAATGATGAATACATTAAATAAGCTATTGATGGATGCCTTTTCCCTACTTCATGCTTTTGACAGTGGTATGCTTAATAAACTTGACAATATAGGTAAAGTTCTCAAACTGATTTAAAATAAAAGTGTTACTATTTGATGATAATTCCATATGATAGCATTCTGATACTGATTAATTTCTTAATTGATTTAAAGGCCTAGTTTATTTAAAACTATTAATGAAAATAGTTCTCAATATATTATGCTTTTAAAAATCATATTATAAATAATATTGTAGGCTAAGCATGTCTTCATTTTCCAGAATGAGTAGTTTTTTCTATGAATAGAGAAAGAGCTTCCAAGAATACAAAAATGAATTAATTACCAAGATTTTAACAATTCTTATCCCTAAGTGGTAGAATTGTGGGTAAAAATTGATGCTTCCTTTTTGTTTGCCTCTAGATTCTAAGCTATTTTAAATAAAAAGAACATATTTTAATTAAAGAAAAAAATTAACTGCCAGATACAATAATCTCAACTGCCCAAACAATTGCCCCAGGGTGTTACAAACTGGTTCCTGTGTTTGTTGACACCCTTCAGATTTGACCCAATGGGACAAGCTACAACTACTTTTCCAAGATCTATTTTCAAGAATTGAAATGTCCTTAGGAAGTTAATGGAGTAAATATCCCAGGAAACCCATGGAATAAACGATTAAGAAAATAGGTGCCTTTTGATAACAATGTAGGAAGCCATTTATAGACAGCAGGGCATGTAAATGGAGCCCAAGGAGATCTGCTCCAGAGAAGCATCTCTGCACTGAGTGAGAGAGGGGGGTGCTTTGAGAAATTTGCTACAATCTCCAGAAATCGAACAACCTTAAATGTAGAACTTCCACTGTGGAACCATGAAAATTATGATTACGTAACAAAAGGTGAATGTTATAAATGCTGATTGCGTAACATTTGTAGGTGGAGGGCAAGAGGGACCGTGGAGAGGAACTACTTAGAGTGCCAGTTTTTTCATTACAAGAAGACCTTCAGTGCTGTCACAAGTTGAAATGTGGAGTTTAAAAACACACAATAATTTCAACTTCTTAGTATTGTTTTTCTTGTAGTCTTGAAAGGATCTTTTCAAAATGAAGTGGTCGTGAGGTGAGGAAATATATAAATTCAGCAATTCCTATTACCTGCCTGTTACTCTTGCTCATAAAAATATCAAAGTTAGCATTTCATACTAAAAGCTTATAACAGTCTGGTTCTATCATGAGATGGCTTCTATCGCAGGCCTTCTCCACATGTGGTTTGTGTGCGTGCATAGAGTGATGAACACCAAGTGTTACACGTAAAACCTGGGCTGTGCAATTTGGGGTGCTGCTGGCTCTCCTTTTGTCCTTTTCTATGTTTGGTTTTATGTTTCCACTTGTAAGATGATAAGTGCTTAAAGTAATAACACAGCTGTCAAATCTCCTGAGCTAGGAATGTTTCCATATACATGTCTGTTGATAAACTATACCGGCATCTGTAAATTCTGGGATCAGAGATCTTGATTAGGCAAATAAAACCCACTTCATCCATTTGAGTCACTTCCGTCTTCCTTCACACACAAGAACATTAGAAACTGAGTTCTCAGACTTTTCTCTTCTAGACCAGTAGCTCCTTTTTATCATTTCTCAAAAGCCTTGTTTTCCTATTGCATGGGCCCATTAATGAATATTCAGAGGCTCACCTTCTAACTCATCAACTGAATGAAAACAGGCAGGTATAATGCAGAGCACGTTTGATGTGTGCCTGTTATCACAAAATCTAGTCCAATAAATATCAGAAGTTGGGATTTCAAAATAGGAACCAACATAGGGGCAAATCACAAGTAAAATTTTTATTTAAATTAGTAAATTAAATGTGGTAAATGTATAATATTCTCATGTGAGACCAAGAGAACAGCCTCTAATCATAGACACCTATGGTAGGATGGGTAAGGATACAGAGTTGAGTGTAGAAGTTCCATGCCTGGTTTGTCGAGGTTTGCTAAGTACAAAGAGCTGAGTGCGGAGTGGCTGTGTGGTCCACTCTGACCCCTGGCAATCCCATGCATTCAGGGTAGGCCTGTGCTGCGTAGGACTTTTGATGCACGGATTTCAGAAATAGATTGTCAAGCCTTTCTTTCAAGGCACCTCTGGGTACACTTGAACTTCCAACCAAGAACTTGAATCTCCAACCTTTCAGTTAAGAGCTAAATGCATTAACCATCTGAACCACCTAAGAATTTCAAGGCCTGGGAAACTAGTCCTTAAATACTAGGAACCAAGTAGCTTTGTGTTCTAATTGTTCCTCCACCAAGATCGATGCAAGGAGCACTGTGGGGCATGCGTTGCACTGGCTGCTAACTGCTAGGTCAGCAGTTGAAACCCCCCCTCGTAAGGAAATCACCGCCTAAGCCACTCCACAGACGAATGAGAGGCTGTCTGCTCCCCACATATGTACAACCACAGGAACCTGAAAGAACCATTCTAGTCTCTTCTATAGGGTCACTATGAACCTAATTGCCTCCAAGGTATTGGGTGTACTGGGTTAGTATGTATGCTGTTAGCCAAATTGCTTCACCGTTATGAGCCTGAGTGGAGTTTTCACAGTTGTGAAAATAAGCCCTTATTGTGCATTCTAAACTCTGACTTTGGAATTCTGATCCATCTAAACCAGGCCAGCAAAGCATAAAGAGATATTTCTGGAAGAGGGGCAGCCTGCTTTGGTGTGGAAACTGGAACAGTGGGCCCAGAGAGAGAGCACGTGAGTGGTGTGGTGCTGAGTGGGCTCATAGGGAAAGTACAGGGACACACTGAGTTCATTAAATAGTCACCAATGTCACAGCAGGACACTCCGTAGGATTCTGAAGCGTCTCAATGAAATGAGCCCAGATGAATTCCTGCGGTTCCCGTTAGAACCCCACACAAGTATTTTCCTGTTGGCTCTATTAATAAAGCACTAACCACGGAGCTGGAGGTCTCTGTTTCCTTCAGTCATCTGAAAGGGACTTCAGACGTGGTAACCGAATCTTCTTGAAAATCTAGTGCTTCCCAGTACACTTTGTTGAGAGTATAGGAAGGAGAAATAAAGGCTGACTCCAAGTTGGAGAGAAACCAAAGACCACAGAAGTAATAATAAAAAAGAAGTTCTTATTTGGTGGACAAAAATGAAAGCCTGTCCTAAAATATGCATTTTGGTAACACTTATCTATCTTAGGACCAAAGTAGTCTATATCTCTATCTCTAAGCCCCTGCATAGATGTGCATCCACACACATAACCAATAATCACATGCACACACATGACTCACTTTGCTACCTCATCTCTCTTCAAGAGACATAGTAAACTTCTAAAAGAAATATGGATCAGACTCCATTATACTTCCCCCAAAAATGTGACTTTCAAACAACTAATGTCCCCTCATACACTTTTGTCATCAAGTCAACCTGAAGAACAAAATGACACTCACCTAGTCATTGGTCATGGATCTCCTGCCTACAGAGTTTCACAGAGAGAGATACATGTAGAAATGTGTTAGCCAATGACAAGACATCAAGGCGTACCAGTTGTACAGTGATCAAACACAACTCTGTCATGCAACTCACAAATACCTCCCTGGAATAGCTAACGATTGAGCCAAAGTAGGAACATTTTTCAGAAAAGAAAATTGCAATTCTACACCCGATCTTAAAATGTACAGGGTTCAAGGTATTCATATTAGATCTGTTTGCACAACCCCAAAGATATAATAGCTCAGAGTCAAAGAAGTGCCAGGAATTATATTAAATTTCCTATTAGCCTGAGGCCATTTCTTCTTCTCTTAGTGGTTTATTATTTATTTAGACCTGGCTTTATTCTGGGGAAAATGTGCTGCTAAGTGTATAAATTTACACAGAACCACCTTATGTCATGTCTATGATGTTCCTTAAGCAAATAATCTCTCTGCCTCTAGTTCCTTAAGCCGATCTTGAGGAACACTGGAGACACACAGACAATGGAAGACATACACCCTAGTCGCCCCATAGTGTGCCCCAATCTTTAAATTCTTGAATATATGCAACCAAAATTATTCCTCCAAGGACTTGGTCCTAAATCCACTGGACTTGATCTTGACTTTTCTTTTTCCTTTCAGTTCTGAGGACCTCATGATTCTTTAACTAGAAAATTCCATTAAATTCTAATTTCAAAAAACCAACTCTTAAAAGAAACTTTTGGCTTATGTTCCAGTTGAGTCAACATTTATTACTGGAAGAAAAAAAATTTAGACACAACTTAGTAGCAAAGAGAGCTGCTTCTGGACTCTGTTGCACTCACCTCAATCTCCATCTATCTATCTATCTATCTATCTATCCATCTATCCATCTCTATGTCTCTCTCTCTATTTATCTTGCCCCGTGACTTTAACACTGGCTCAGGCTTCAGTTCCTTTTTCTGGAAAATGGGAGTTACGGTATCTGCACCGCCTATTCCCACAGCTTGTTGGATAGACACTGTATGATCAAAATGAGGTGAGGAACATAAATGTACTTTACAAAAGTACATTTGCAAAATACATACTGAATATAAATGAATACTGTAAAACCTGCAACAATTAGAAACTATGTAATGCAGACACCTGTCAGAGATGGGAAACTCAAAATATTTTCCTCTAAACTGAGTCACAAATAAATGGTTGTGACTGTGCCATGTCAAAGGCAGAAAGTAACATGCAAGACCAGGACAAACAAGGCAGCCATGCTGTGTTTAGGTCTCAAGGGTTTCACTGCATAGTGATTCCAAAATTCTATTTTATTGGAGTTTATTTTTAATTTACAAGACTGAATAAAGGGGGGCTTACTGTTGAAATAAAAATTAAGCTTGAACCTTTTATTATCACATGAATTTTAAATAAGTTTCAGGACTTCCCTGACTCTTACTTTGATCATCTCTGGTCTTAAAGTTCCTTGAGGAGATGTGTGAGGAGAGCACCCCAGAATCCAAGGACAAGAAGTGTAGCCAGGCCTCATAAGCAAAGGGGCCTAGGAAGCACAACTTTCTCAGGAATTTCGGCAAGGCATCACTTTATCTTCTTGAGTATTTATGGATTATTAAGACTGTCCGTGCATTTAGCACACATTTTATGCCCTTACTCCACTTAACTATTACCCAGTCTCTCATTCTCAGAGGAGGAAAAGTTAAATGGTGGGACTTAGGTCCAAGTTCATCTTATTTGTTAGTGCTGCTCTAACAGAAATAACATGGCTTCAACAAAACATAACAACGTAACAAAGCATACCCATAACAAAACTAACATGGCTTCAACAAAACATAACAATGTAGCAAACCATACACATAACAAAACTAACATGGCTTCAACAAAACATAACAATGTAGCAAACCATACACATAACAAAACTAACATGGCTTCAACAAAACATAACAATGTAGCAAAACATACATAATAAAACTAACATGGCTTCAACAAAACATAACACGTAGCAAAGCATCCACATAACAAAAATGTATCTGGCTTCCACAAACGGAAACTTCCCAGTTCAGGAAGCTAGAAGTCCAAATGTATGGAGCCAGCGCTAGGAGAGGAGTACCACTGTTGACTCTGGAGGACGGTCCTTGCCTCCTTTCAACACCTGCCACGCCAGCAGTCCTTGAGAAGGCCCATGTATTTTGGCATCACCCTTCTCTTCTTCTTGGATAATACTCAGATCCTCCCATTCTCTATTGTGCACTTGTTTAATCTCTTGTATCTTTCGAAAGATTGATTCAAGATGCAACCCAATCCTGTATGCTATACCCCGCCTCATTAACATAACAGCCTCTACTTCTAGTCTCATAAATGTCATAAAGGTCAAGATTTACAATGCATAGGATAATTGCATCAGATCAAAAATGGAAGTATGTGGACTAGGAGAACATTTACTATGACGAAACGATGACTGGTGATAGGATATTGGTGCTGATATTAAGAGATCTGCACGTCCCACACGCCTGTAACACTCTGCTGGCTACATTCAAAAACTGCTGAATCCAAGAAAGATTCAGCACATTCTCTGCACAGGGAAACTTTGCACCAAAGAGAGCTCTTCCTCTGTTTGAATCAAGTAATTAAACATTTAAAGCCACTGATTTAAAAAAAAAAAGTGGGGAGAGGATACATGTCAACTTGGTTAGGGCATGATTCCCTGTATTATGTAACCATAGACTGGCTTTCTGGTGGGACTTCTATTGGCTGGTCCTCTGATGTTTCCCTCCTCCTTTCAGGTAGGTATATTCTGGCACCCAGACTTCATGCTGTGCTCTCACCTCAAACCCCAAACTCAAGAGTCTATTCAGTAATTGAGGGGGGTATGAACGCCCTGCCTTTCTTCCTTGGCCCTTTCATTATCTCCAATCTCTCTGGGCTTCACCTTCCCCTGTGCTGTAAGCTTGTCTCCACCTCTCTGTTGTATTCAAGATTCCAGCCAGTTTCCTCTATTTATCATCTCCTCCTCCTTCCCTTGCCAAGTGCCTTGACTAGCCAAGAACTCCCCCAATCTCTAATTCATTATCCAGTTCCAGAACCACATCCACATATTAAACATCTGTTAGAGCAGGAGCCCACTTCTTAGTACAAATTTTTTTTCAACTATGTCCAATTCAAAGAAGACCAGTCCCTGCTGGAAGGTATCGCACTTGGTAAAGAAGAGGGGCTGAGAAAAAGAGGAAGCCCTCACAGAAGCAGACTGGCGCCGTGGCTGCCACAGTGGACTCAAGCATAGTTACCATTGAGCGATTGGTGCAGGACTGGATCGTGTTTCATTCTGTTGCACACAGTGTTGTGTGCACGGGTCAGAACTGACTAGGCGGCATGAAGCACATCCAAGAGAATGATGCCATGGTGAAAATATGGCAGCTGGGGTCAATTATTATTAAAAACCAAAACAAATCCTGTTGCTATGATGTAGATTCCAACCCTTGGCGATTCTGAGATTTAAAGCAACCCTAAGGTTTCTGGCACTTCGTAGACCTTTACGGAAGCAGATAGCTTGACCTTTCTTCCTGGAGTGGCTCATGGGTTGGAACTACCAACCTGGCTATTGTCAGTCTCACACTTCCCTGAAGCAATCGTCAGAGAAGGGCATGGGCTTCCAGAGATCACAATTGCATTGATGTGACTGCTGTGCTGTAGTGCAAATCCATTTTCAAGACTGAATGGCTCATCCCTTCTGTTTCGGAAAGTACTGCCTACAGGCACTCTTCCCCTTCCAGCCCTCGCTACCCTTGAAGACAGATCGACCTCGCCCAAGGTTATACCCTTTCCCAGAGGCAAAATGCTTATAATAGCTGGGCACTGCAAGGTTAGAAATGTTTCATCCCCTCTCTCAACATGGAATACTTCTAAAAAGCACGGGGGGTTTGTAAGACCTTTTTTCTCACCACATTTAAGTACTGACTTCTTCCTCCACTCCAACCTACTTGCTTCCCTTCCCACACAAGAGCTGGTGCTGAAAACACCTCCTCACTAACAAAGCAATCTCCTGGCAGAGTTGGCTTTCCAGATGGTCTGACCCGAAGCATGTGTCCACTGTTTGTATGTAAAACAAAGATGCAGGTCTTAGGGTAGCAATGATTGGGATCTCATGCATATAGAAAGCATTGAATAGATGTTTGTTCTGTTCATTTCTTTCAGTTCTATACGCTTTTCAAGAGGACAATTTCATAGTAAACCTGATACCAAACTGAGACTTCTCAGTGTTATTCTCTAATTTGAGACCACATATGAAGGAGCTACCAAAAAAAAAAAAAACAGAAAAAAGCTTCCCCAGCGGAGCTTTCATTGTATGCATTTTGCCTGTGAGGCAGCATCGAGCAACTCACTCTGAGCTAGTGTACCCAGTGGCGCCTGGGAAGGTTCCCTCTGGTCACAGTGAATTTTTTCATACAAGCAGTTTCACTTACACCTATTTTGTGTGATGGCCGATTAAGAATCAGGGTGTGACGGTGAAATGTTTCCTGCTTGGGAAAAATGCCTCAGAAACTGTTGTGATGTTGAACACTCCTTACAAGGAGGACAGCGCTCTGGGGAACATTCAAGTGTACAAGCGTTTTCTCATTTCAAAAAAAGTGAAATGTCGATTGATGACAAATCTCATTCTGTACATCCATCAACTTCCCAAACGAATGAAAATGTCAACAAAATTCAGACACTTGTGCTGGAAGACAGACCACTGAAGAGATGGGGAAGTTATCTGGACTATCTTGGAGTTCGGTTTAGTGAATTTTAACAGAAGATTTGGGAATGAGAAGGGTCATCGTGAAATTTGTGTCTCTTGTTCTGCTTGACCAAGAAACATGCTGTGCTTTGAAAGAACAGTTCTGAAGTTTTTTTTATCCCAAAGTCATTACTGGGGACTAGACATGGTGCTATTCTTACGACCCTGAAAGCAAACATCAATCAAGCCAGTGGAAGATGCCATCATCACCTTGCCCAAAAGAGCTTTTCAAGTGAAACCAAAGATCAAGCAGATACTTATTTGTTTTGTTTTTCTGAGGTGAGGGGGATAGTGCATTTGGAGTTCATTCTACCAGCCAGACTGTTAATCAAACTTTCTATTTGGAGGTGCTGAAAAGATTGTGTAACAGTGTGCAGCAGACAGGCCTGACTTGTGGCAGATGGGGGACTGATTTTGCCACCGACAGTGCTCGTGCAGCCATCTCAGTGTGCCAGTTTTTGGTTTAAAAAAAAAAAAAACAGCATGCCTCTCTTGCCCCACATACCTGAGTCACCTGACCTCACCCTGTGTGACTTCTTTTTGTTTCTGCAAATGAAGAAGAACATGAAAACACAGTGATTTGATGATGTAGAAGAGGTGAAGAAAAAAATGAGGGAGGTGCTATTAGCCATGCAAACAGATGAGTTTGGAAAATATTCCCAAGAATGGAATTGCAGACTTGATAAACATATTAAGTGTAATAGAGTATACTTTGAAAGTGATAAGGTTGTTTTTTTAAGATAAATAAATAAGTAGATAGCTTTGAAAAAATTCTGGGTTGTTTGGGGGGGGTACCCCTTGTATTATAAGAAAATACAGGTTCACCTTCACTTCATAAAATATGAAGAACTGTGTAGACTATTGGCAACTGGACCAAAAAGAAAAGAGACATTGGCTGTCAGGAACTTTGAAGCCTTTCCTCCACCAATACCCCTACAATTCCTACTAGATCTTTAGATCTAATAGGAAAGTGTGTGTGTGTGTGTGTGTGTGTGTGTGTGTTGTTGTTGTTGTTGTTGTTGTTGTTGATCTTGACACCACGAAACAAGGGTCTGGGATTTCCTGTCACTGTCTCAGCCAAATACAACGACCAAGTTGATTCAAGAAACTCTAGTTTATTTCTGCAAGCACGAAACAGAAGGAAACAATGGGATTTGCTACCTCCAAACTGCTTCAAGAATTCAGTGAAAATCAAGCAAGTTATATGCCCCAAACTATGTGACAAAAAACAAATCTTGTAGGAAATAATCAGCAGGTTTTTCAATCATTACAGGACCCCAAACAATGTGCTAAAAGAAGCACACTTCCCAGAAAGCCGTTGATATCTACCTTTTAGACTACCAATTACTAGCTACGGATCTCCAGGGGTTGTCAGACTACACCTGAAGTCTCAGGTTTCATTGTTTAGCTAAATGGCTTTGCTGTCTACTTCCTTGGAACCTCTCTGCTGATTAAATTTAAGAGGAAATTTTACTACAAGGGAGGAAGCTGTTACATTTTGTATTTTCAGCCAACTCAATGGTAAATTATGTTACAGTTCTAGGGTTTTGATTAACAGTAGACTACTCTTCTTTGTTTCTCTAGGCAAACTCTTCTAGCCTCTCTTTGAATCTCAATGGGCTAGTAGGGTGTGTTGGTCTGGGTGGACTAAAGAAACAAATTCATAGAGAGACACTCATTTGGGTATAAGAAAGACTTTACATACAAGAGCAATTGTATATTAAGAACACATCCCAGTCTAGATCAAGTCCATAAGTCCAATATTAGCCCATATGTCCAATATCAATCTATAAATTCCTCTTCAGACCCATGCAAAACATGGAATGACGCCGAATGCAGGAAGATCACAGGCCAATGGGTGGAAAGTCTTGTGGATCCAATGGTGGTGTAAACATCTCAGCGCTGGCAGGGGTCTCCACACGGCTGCTCCAGCACCCAGGGCTGCATCAAGGTAGGTCCATGAGGCTTCTCCTTGGAGATGTCTTGCAGGAAGTGATCTTTGCCAGATGAAGCAGGGAACTGGCTAAGGCAGCTGCACCCTGGTCCGACCATCAGAAAGCAAGAGACCTGAGAACTAGAAAGGCGAGGTTCAGTGAGCCAGCCATTTATCTCTCTGCCCTTCAAATTAACCCCACGTGTGTTTATCAGCCAGATTGGCACAATAAACATTAACTATCTCAAGAGGTAACTACTTAGATTAAGCTGCTGTCAGACCCCCACTAGCCCCAGACAAGTTTAATCTTGATTATGCTAGATTGAACTTGATGCTTGGTCAGGTGACCTCTCTATTGACCCAACCTGAATTTGTTCTAGGTGCAAGGGTTCTAGGTTGCGTGTTCCATGACAAAAATTTCTTCCCTGGCTTTTTACATATTGAGGGGGATCTTTTCTTTCTTACTCATTATTTGTAATTTTATCTTTATATTATTAATATAGTATCCTGACCACTTTATTTTGATTTTGTTTTTATTGTTTCTATTGGGCTTCCAAGTTTGTAGAGCACAGAAGGAGTGGATGCATAGTGATAATAACTGATGCGAAGGTTTATAGGGCCTGTGGGGGTGGGGTGGGGGATAGAGCGAACGAGAAGATTTAGAAGTAAACAATGAAGGCGAGAGAGGAGGGAGCACTGGAACTGATTGTGATTACAAGACCCATTTTAATGAGGAGCTGGTGCCAGGAGCTTACGTGGAGAGCAAATGTTTTGAGTATGATGAAGGCAATGAATGTACAAAAGATGTGCTTTATATAATTGGTGTGTATATGTACTGTGATAAGAGTTGTATGAATGAAATGGTTATGAAATGAAATGAGTTGAATGAAATGATTTTTTTAAAAACTCATTGTAAAATCGATTTAGCCATAGGGGAAGTGTTCTAAAATTGGTTGTGGTAATGATTGTATAATTCTTCTTGATATAATTGAAGGAGTAACTGTTGAATTATAGGATATGTGGATTAGGTGTCAATAAAAATATAATTAAAAAAAGAAAGAAAGGAGAATGACAAGACTGTGTCTTTCTGAGGAAATAGGGAACGTTCCATAGGGAAGCTATCACGTGGCCGTGATTTGAACAATGGGAATGGAATAGATTAATGGATTTAAAGTTGGTAATAGCCGGGGAAGAGCCCTGATGGGACAAGTGTTAACACATTAATTGTGAACTGAAAGTCAGGGTTTCAAGCCCATCAGCCATTCCTCAAGATCCAGACGTGGCGGTCAGCTTTTGTAAAAATGCATAGCCTGGAAACCCCTATAGGACAGTTCTACCATGTCCAATAGAGTCGCCGTGGACAAGAATCAATGGTAATGAGCATGGCATTAGCAAGAGACGATGGAGAGGCATTTTTGAAGGGGCCATTTGGATGGCATAGAATGAAGGAGCGAGTCAAGTTCTCCATGTGTCTGAAGCTGATACAGTAAGGAGGGGACGCCTGCTGACGTTCACGCTGCAGTTCCCAAAAGGCCTGTGTCAGGGGCCGTGAAGGGGAGATGGTGCTTCTGACTGAAATAACCTGACGATTCCCCAACTCAGAAGAAGGTAATGAGAAGCTGAAGGCTCGCTAAGCTCCCAGAAAACACTTGGTTTTCTGCCATGAAAGACCGCGGTAGCCTGGCACGAGAATTTACATTGTGCAATCCAAGACTACTGCATCTATACACAAATAGTGTGTGCCTTGTCTGGTGTGGTTTTGCATGGAATTGCCAACCATACCACCTTCTGATGTGTTAGTTTCCTATGCATGCGATGCGTGTTATCTGTATATGCACTATTTATGCATGTGCAATATGTGCAAAAATATGGCATACGAGACCAAATCATTTCCTCAAGCATCTGACAAAGGAACAGGAGAAAAGCTGCCGCTCACTGGGAATATGTGTCAAACACACCAGATCAATGCTGTGAGCATTTTAGTGTCCTCGACTCTGAACTAAAATACAGTCGATGACAAATGATTCCTTGTCCTTTTGGGAAAACCAAGACACAGGAGTGTCAAATAGCATTCTCGTGATCAAAGAGCTACAAGTAATGGAAGTAGAGCTCAAATGTGTCCTGTCCTCCTCCGGGGCCTCTGTTCATCATCTCTACATTTACATCTTTGTTCCAATTACAAGGCGATGGCAATGGAGTGTGAGGCCTACAATCAGGCCCAACACGATGTGTTGCCAAATAGCCTAGTCCCAGATTTCCCTCTTAACTCTGCTCCTGTGGATAAGGTCCCTTATCCAAACAGCCCTCCTTATCAAAGGGACCTGGGAAAGGGCCTTCTTACCCTGGGGTAGCAGTTTCAGTTCTCTGTTACCTCCTGGAATTTTTCCAAATAAGACACAATTGTATTCTCTGGTGGGAGCCAGGGCCACCTCAATCTCTTGACCCTCTAAAGTTCATCCCTTAACAGCCTCATGTTGCTCATGCTGTTCCTGAGTGTGATCTCCATCCAGCCCTTCAGAGCACATGACGCCCTCCTCTCTCAGACTGAGAGTACCTGTGAATAGTAACTGACTGCTGACCGCGTCGGGCCAGTGTCGGCTACTGCGTATTTGACCCTGGCCAGAAACCTAGGGCTGGAAGTCCAACAGATAAGGAGTTGAAACAAGCAGAACCAGAAATTAGAGGCAACACCAAATAAACAGTGAGTTAGGGGCAAGAACAAAGTTGAGAATAAAGAGTAAAGACGAAAATAATGACTGTTCACGTGTGTGTGTGTGTGTGTGTGAGTGTGTGTGTGTGAGTGAGAGAGAATGTGTGTGTGGTGTGGAAAGAAGCAGAAGCAGGCACTTTAGCTCCATCAACTTTGTGAAATTGGGATAAAGAAAAACATTCAAATGAGGCAGGAATGAGTAATTGACGATCATAACTGTGATTATAAGGCATAATTACAATTAGCTGCACAAGAGTGTTAATCATGAAAATAATTACATGTCAGCTTTCCTCCTAAAGAAGAGAGAATATAATTAAGTGGCCCAAAGGGGGTGAAGAAAACATGTCTCTGGGTGATATAGGTATGGGGTGAAGGGCTGATGTTTTAAGAGGTAAAACTTTCTTAGTAGTTTAACTGAATCAACTAATTCTGTGCATTAAGATTTTTATTCCAAACAAAGCAAACCCATACTTGAGGTAAGACACAGAACAATGCAGTCTTTAGTTACCAGACAGACAGACTTATATTCAAATTTATTCTGCTAGCTACTAGATCCATGACATTAGACAAGTTACCTACCCTTTCTCTAAATCTTATTTCCTGTAATAACAAAACAAAATAGCAATTGTGGGTGTTGCTCTGAGTTATCGTGGAGAAGCAAAGCTTGTAAGACATTTATTTCAGTAAATTCTCGATAAATGATTACAGTTATTCTACAGTGGGGCAAGGGGGGGAAATAGGAATGATAAAAATATGGGTCTGTCTTGCTAAACTTTTAAGCTCTGCAGCCTGTATGAACTCAAAGATAAGCAGGCTTTCTTGTCCTGTGCCTCAAGAGTATTTCACCTTTCCCAGAAAAGGTCTTGCTTTTGATTGCCCTGAAGTTTTATGATTTTAAGGTGTGAGATCAAGTGAGGCCTGATAAACTTGGTGACAGTTGGTTTAACAAGATGAGTTTAGGCCATAGTAGCTTAACTCTTAAACTAATGGATTTCTATCTCCTCAATGATCGGCCATTGAATTGCCCTTCTTACTCGTCCACATATTCAGACATTCATTCATTCATTTTCTTTCTCTTTTTTTCATCAAAACAATGGCATTGTGACATGCTGACTATGTCCCCAACAATGTATAAGATATGCAAACCCAAAAAATGAAACCACTGCTATTGAGTCAATTCTGGCTCATCATGAGCTATGTACAGTCTCTGAAACTGCAGTTCTCATGGTGGCAGATCATCTCATCTATAACCCTTACAGAGCAGCTAGTCAGTTTGCATCTCCAGTCTTGTGCTTAGCTGCCCTACTCCAAGCACACCACATCCTCAGGGTTCCTAGTAAAATATTTCTAGGAAAAAGGTCGACAAACAGACCTTGAACTACATGGGAGAGGGGGAGGTGGGGGAGAGGAAGTGGTGTTAACAAACCCAGGGACAAGGGAACAACAAATGATCCAAAATTGGTGGCGAGGAAGGTGTAAGAGTCCTGTTGGGCTTGATCAAGGACAATGTAACCAAGAGGAATTACTGAAACCCAAATGAAGACTGAGCATGATAGTGGGACAAGAGGAAAGTAAAAGGAAATAGAGTAAAGAGCTAAGATGCAAAGGGCATTTATAGAGGTCTAAAAACAGGCATGTACATATGTAAATATATTTATATGTGCATATATTTATAGGTTTTGTAATAAGGTAGCAGATGAACATTGGGCCTCCACTCAATACTCCCTCAATGTAAGAACACTTTGTTCTATTAAAATGGCATTCGATGATGATCACCCTCGTGACACGATCGCTGAAGAAAAAGAGGGTGCATAAGCAAATGTGGTGACGAAAGCTGATGGTCCCTGGCTATCAAAAGATACAGTCTGGGGTCTTAAAGTCTTGAAAGTAAACAAGCGACCATCTAGCTGAGAAGGAACAAAGCCCACAAGGAAACAGCACACCAGCCTGTGTGACCACAAGGTGTCACTGGGACCAGGTATCAGGCATCAAAGAACAAAAAAATCATATCATTGTGAATGAAGGAGAGTGCAGAATGGGTACCCAAAGCCCATCTGTAGGCAACTGAACATACCCTTACAGAAGAGTGGCAGGAGGATATGAGCCAGTCAGGATGCAGTGTAGCAACAGTGAAATATCCAACTTTCCTCTAGTTCTTTAATGCTTCTTTCCCCCACCCCAACCCCAATATCATAATCCCAATTATACCTTACAAATCTGGCTAGATCAGAGGATGTACACTGGTACAGATAAGAACTGGAAACACAGGGAATCCAAGATAGATGAACCCCTCAGGACCAGTGGTGAGAGTGGTGATACCAGGAGGGTGGAGGGAAGGTGGGGTCGAAAGGGGCAACCAATTACAAGGATCTACATATAACCCCCTCCCAGGATGACAGACATAGAAAAGTGGGTGAAGGGAGATGTCGGATGGTGTAGAACGTGACAAAATAATAAAAATTTATAAATTATCCGGGGTTTCTCAGGGAGCAGGGTGGAGAGGGAGGGAGAAAAATGAGGAGCTGATACCAAGGGCTCACATAGAAAGCAAATATGTTGAGAATGATGATGGCAACAAATGTCCAAATGTGCTTGACACAATGGATGGATGTATGGATTGTGATAAGAGTTGTATGAGCCCCCAATACAATGATTTTTAAGTATATTATTTTTCATTTCATTCTGCAAACTTTTTGAAGTCCTCATATAATACTATTATCTTAGGCTTGGTTCTTTAGAAATACAAAGCCAGTGAAGTGGACATATAGAGAGAACTTTCTATCAAGGAAATGGCTCTCACAATTGCAGAAGCAGGCAAGTTCCGAGTTAGTGGGTCAGGTGATCTGCAAAGCTGCAGAGGATGGTGAACCCAAGATCAGAAATAAGATAGCAGGCTCTGGCTGCAGAGGAAAATGATTCCAAGGCAGGTAAATAATATGGTTGGCGGTTGACAGCTCTGTGGACTGATCAACAGTATGCCAGGCCACTGGCTCAAGTCCAAACAACAGGAAGTCCTTGAGTCGCAAGCAGGATCCTGAGCCAGTCAAAAGCAAACAAGCTTTTTCATAGCGTTCCCTTATGTTGGCAGGAAATTACACCCTGAAAGAGATCTTATCAGGGGAGTTTACTCGGTCTACCCTGCAAAGCACTGAGAATCCTAGTCCAGCCAAGTTGAATCAAAGCCTCAACGACCACAATTAGAATCTAAGTTTTTGAAAGACTAGCTCATGCGTGTATGTGCATTCCTTAATATAAGGCATCCTATCAAAAACTTAGAGTCTAGCAAAGGGACTGCAAAAAGTTCACAAAAAATGGAGCTAAAAAATAATAGATTTTTTAAAAATAGATTTTGAAGCCATCAGTTTGGTTCCAACTCATGCTGACCTCACGTATAGCAGAAAGAAGCACAGCCTGGCTGTGCATTTTCCTCGCAAGTGTTGCTATAGTTGAGCCTATTATTGTATCGATCTGTCTTATTAAGGATGCCCTAAAAAAATAAAAAATAAAAAAATAAAATAAAATAAAATAAAATTTAAAAAAAAAAGGATGCCCTAATTTTCACTGACCCTTTAACGATAAAGTGAGAATAACTATCGGCCCTTGTACTTAATAATATATATATATATATACATATTCAAATGTGTGGAGGTACTAAAAAGCATTCACAGTAACCCCTGCATCATAACAAAGACTATACATTATGAATGTACTATTTGCAATTGAAGGGAAAAGTGTATTGAATTAAGCCTGAAGTGCTTAGATGGGGCTCACAGAAAATGTTACAAATAAGCTAGATCGTAAAGGACAAATGGATTTTCATTGAACATAAGGTATCACAAGAATATAACTTCAGAAAAGGAGAGAATTAAGCTCCAGAGGCATGCGATATTATTTTCCCTCAAAGGCTGCTGCTCAAAGAGAAGATCCCTCATCATATTGTTTGTCTTCATGAATAAATTTTCTTAAATTGAGATTTAGGCACCTACAGATATTGCTAGTACTCACAGGCATGCAGGAATGTCAAACGGCTATGGTTTGGGGTTTCCAACTGGCATATGTGCTGAATCATGACAAGTCAGCTAAGACTATTCAACTTGAGTCATCCAGGCTAATTCAGCAAAACATCCATATTTGGCCTTCTACTATAATGTTATGATACGTATCCCTTTAGTGGTGCTTTCAGGTAAGCATTGGACTGCTAACGTAAGGTTGGATGTTCAAAATCATCGGTCACTTGATGGAAGAAAGATAAGGTGATCTGTAAAGATTTACAGCCTTAGAAACCCTATGTAGAATGACTATGAGTTGGAATCCACTCATTGGCAGTAAGTGTTGGCGAAGAATATTGGAAGTACCATGGACTCCCAAAAGGACAAACAAAGCTGTCTTGGAAGAAGTATGGCCATAGTGTTCCTAGGAGGCAAGGGTGGCAAGCTTTCCTCTTACATACTTTAGACACATTAACAGGAAAGACCAGTCCCTGTAGACAGACATCGTGCTTGGTAAAGTAGATGGACAGCAAAAAAGAGGAAGGCCCTCGACAAGATGGACTGACTCTGTGGCTAGAACAGTGGGGTGGCGCACAGAATAAAGCTGAGGGTGGTGCAGGACTGGGCAGGGCTTCGGTCTGTTGGGTTTAGGGTCACGATGAGTTGGAACTGACAACAAACTTCTTACTTTGCTACTAACTTTTATATCCATAACTACCTAGTTCTTATTCTAATTTGGCTTTACCTCTGAACCTCAGACAATTTCTGACTGTGCTAATTTGTCTATTTGTTTCCAGCCTCGGGGTGTGTGTGTGTGTGTGTACAAGGGTGCTTCAAAATGTCTGCATAAAAAACAGAATTTAAAAATAATGGATTTTTCCACAAACATTACAGAAGCTCTCTCGGATATAGGTATTAAACACACACACAAATACACCCACTCCTCACTTGTTATCAATTTCATTATCAATTATTTCACATTTACAACAGTAGTTAAAAAAAAACTCCTTTCCAACTACTTTGCCCATTAACAATGTATATCTAGGTATAGTGCATATCCAGGTAACAGGTGAAAGGAGCACTGGCCGTGAGCGGCAAGGTCATGTGTCCATGTGGCTCTGCCAGTGCTTTGGAAGCCACGCAGCAACGTAATTTGGCAGTGATGAAGTGACATAGGCATCCTCCATTCTGTGATCGCCCTCCATTTTCACTAACACCAGTTTTTGTGCGATAGCTGGTTTTCAGAAAACTTAACCATCTTGGTAAATGATATGGCTGACATATAAAAGGGATCTTCAAAGAGTTTGTGAAAAAATCCAATATTTTAATTCCACTTTCACACATTTTTTAAATATATAGTGCTATCTGAGACACATTTTTACTGAATGAGACATTGACAAGCATGGCACAACAAAGGACTTGCATGATTTATTTTATTCTCACTTTGCTCCACTGTCATTGCCATAAGAATATGCCCAAGCAAGCCTACCGAGGGATGAAAGACACATCACGCCTAGTCCAAGCCCATCCGAAATCAGGAAGTAGGCAGTTGACTCTTAAGGGAACAAGTTCAGGTAAGATCAGCAAAGCCACCTGCCTGACAATCTCATGAACACAAGCAGTACCTGTACATGTTATTGTAGAACAGTGAGGGTTTTTAGTTGTTTATTAAATACAAGTAAAAAAGTCCAAATAGACTTAATAAAAACAATAAAATGATGCCTGCATCCACCTCCTACAATATGGGGCATATGTAGTGAGGAGAAATTTCAAAGCAAGGGTTTGAGAAAGAGTCCAAAAGTGTTATACTGTAAGACTCAACCTCAAGGCAAGAAGGTAGAATTTTAAAGAATGGGGGAGCATCGAGTCAAGAGAGTACTCCAAAGAGCCACAGAGTTATAGAGAATAATAAAGGGAAAACACACAAGTATATGAGCTGCGGGATTAAAGAGAGACATGACACTATGGCAGCAATATTAGGAGACTGTAAGACATAACTCTAGAGGAAAGACACATCAACAAGGAAGAAAATCAGTAAAGACAGAAGGGAACTAAACAACACAATTAACCAACTCGACCTAGACATATTCACAGTGCTCCATCTGTGTTGGACAGGGATCTCTAGAGACAAGACCAGATTGCTAGTAATTGTATATAAATATATTTATAAAGATAGATATATAATACAAGAAATGAACCGTTAAATTATATACAGATAGATAATACAAGAAATTAACAGTTAAATTATAAAGCAGTGAGACACTAGCAGTCCTTTAAGGCTTGAGAGGCGCCAGTTGCCAGTCCCTTTCTGTAGAGAGAGAGCTGGGCTATATATACGCAGGCAGCAAACAGCAAGGCAGGTCCCTAACTGTCATCAACTGTCGGTCCCCAGCTCCAGAGACAAACATTCCAATCATGTGGGCTTAAAGGGACCTCAACTTACAGCAACACAGTCCACAGACCAGGCATCCCACAGGTAGTGTACCCCTTTAAATTGAGGCACAGAACAAGCAAGGCAAGGCTCACCGAGCCATTTATTCCTCTGCCCTTCAGTTAATCCTACTTGTGTTTTTGGGCCAGGCTGGCACAATAAACTGTCGCACCACCTAACAGCAGCACAGTATGCATTCCTTTCCAGGACACGGAGAACAATCTCTAGAATAGACCACGTTAGAGCACAAAGCAAGACTTAACAAATTTTAAAGTATTGAGATTCTGTATCCCATTTTCTCAGATCACCACACTTTTAGAAAATTAGAAAGCAATAATAGAAAGAACAGGGCAAAACCTGAAAACTGGACAACACACTACTTAGAAATGGGTAATAAAAGGGATGGAAAAAAAGCAGTAGTCTGAAGGAAGTGTATAGCAATCAATGGGTACTTTTTTTAAAAAAGAAGAAAACCAAAATCAACACCTTAATCCACCATGTTCAACAACAAGAACAACAAAATATACCTTCAGCCAACATGAGAAAATAAATCATCAATATTAGAGCAGAAATGAATGAATTGGAAAAGAGAAAAACAATAGAAAAATCTACAAGACAAAAAGTTGGTTCTTCAAAAGGATAAACAAATTGAAAAATAACTGGCAAACTTAACAATTGAAGAGAAAGAAAAGATGTAAATATCAACAATTGGTGCTGAAAAGGGTGACATCACAAAAGAACCAAATCAAATAAAAAGAATAATAACACATTGCTATGAAAAACTGCACTCCAACAAATTTGAATACCTAGATGACATGAACAAATTATTATAAACACATAATCTACTCACGTAAATGCAGACTGATACAGAAATCCTCAACAGATCCATTGTAAAAAGAAGAAATAGATAAGGTAATTTAAAAACTTCCACCAAAAAAAGACCAGGGCATGAAGGCTTCAGCAGAGTGTTGTACCAAGTATTCAGAGAAGAGCTGACACCAATTCTACACAAACTATTCAAGATTATAAGAAAGGACAGCAAACTTCAGAACTCATTTTATCAAAAGTGTAACCCTGATACCAAAACCAGGCAAAGATATAACAAAGATAGAAAACTACAGACCAATATCCTTTATAGATGTAGATGTAAAAATTATCAACAAAATCCTGGAGATTATATATATATATATATATATATATATATATATATATATCCATATGCCCAGCTATCAGAAATAATAGCAGTCTGGGGTCTTAAAGTTCTGTCTTCAAACAAGCAACCATCTAAGTGAGCCATCAACTAAGTACACATAAGTTACACCCAAGGATTGTAAATAATATAATCCATATCTAAAGAAGGGAAAGATATCCTGTAAATTCCTGGTTTTCAGAAGGATATGGATGACACTAGAAGCCCAAGATCCATTTGCAATGTGTACACATAGATTAAACCTCAAGTGAATACCCTCTGACCATAATCAATAGATATGAATGTTCTGGTTATCAGATAGAGGGTAGGGTAGAGACAAGTACAGTATTTCAAAAGTAGTGTCTGATTTGATACTCTTTTTGACATATCTAAAATTTGTAGCGGGTAAGGAAAAATGAAGCAAAGGGGAAATGCATGTGAATGAGCCCCAGTGAGTCTCTCTGAGCACAGGCGGGGGATGTGAACAGCCTTACTGTCACCCAGAAGACATTGGAAAGTGAATTGTGACAACTATAACTAGGCTAAATTTAACACCTTATCATTTGATCTCCCTTTTGACACACTTTAAGATTTTTCTAATTTTAATATTTTTTTGTTTTCTTTCCAATGGGATTTTCTCTATTCTATTATTGTTAGCTTTTCTGACTTTTTGTTTTGAATTTTTTTGTTTTTCGGTATATGAAAGCCAGGATGAGTGAATCCACAGAGACAGTAACTGCATTAGTGGTCCCTCGGGCTACAGCAGAGGGAGTTGGAGGGAAATGGGGAGCAGAAGGAGTACACGAAAAATATAGAATGTTCTACGACTGATTTTTATAACGATTGTACACACTTCTTGCACCGTAATCAAATGGGACCCCACACATAAAAAGTTACAGTCTGCCTGGTAGGGAATGATCAAGGGTAATATAACGAAGAGGTATAGCTGAAACCCAGGTGGGGACGGAGCATGATAGTGGGACAGGAGGAAAGTCAAGGGAAATTGAGGAAAGAGCTGAGAGGCAAAGGGCATTTATAGAGGTTTAGACAAAGACATGTACATATGCAAATATATATATGAGGATGGGGAAATAGATCTATGTGCCTATATTTATATATTTAGTATTAAGGTGGCAGAAGGCCTCTACTCAAGTACTCCCTCAATGCATGAATACTTTCTTCTATTAAATTGGCATTCTATGATGCTCACCCTCCTGACACAACTGCTGCAGACAAAGTGGGTGAACAAGCAAATGTGGTGAAGAAACCTGATAGTGCCCGGCTTTCAAAAGAGATAGCATCTTGGGTCTGAAAGGCTTGAAGATAAACAAGTGGCCATCTAGCTCAGAAGTAACAAAGCCCACATGGAAGAACACACCAGCCTGTGTGATCACGTGGTGTCAAAGGGATCCGTTATCAGGCATCAAAGAACAAAAAATCATATTGGGTCCACACTTCCATGATATAATCGCTGAGGACAAATGGGTGCATAAGCAAAGGTGGTGAAGAAAGCTGATGGTGCCTGGCTATCAAAAGAGATAGCATCTGGGGTCCTAAAGGCTTGAAGGTAAACAAGCGGCCATCTAGTTCAGAAGCAACAAAGCCATCATGCAAGAAGCACACCAGCCTGTGCAATCACGAGGTGTCGAAGGAATCAGGTATAAGGCATCAGAAAAAAAAAATCTTACCATAGTGAATGAAGGGGAAGTACAGAGTGGAGACCCAAGGCCCATTTGTTGGCCACTGGAGATCCCCTTGAAGAGGAGGCTAGAAGAGGAGATGAGTCAGTCAGGGTGTGATGTAGCACCGATGAAGAATACAGCTTTTCTCCAGTTTCTAAATGCTTCTACACCCCCAACTATCATGATCCAAATTCTACCTTGCAAGTCTGGATAGAACAGAGGATGTACACTGGTGCAAATAGGAGCTGGAGGCACAGGGAATCCAGGGTGGATGATATCTTCAGGACCAGGCGTGTGAGTGGCTATACTGGGAGGGTAGAGGGAGAGTGAGTTGGGAAGAGGGAACCAATTACAAGGATCTACATGTGACCTCCTCCATGGGGGACAGACACAGAAAAGGGGGTGAAGGGAGATGTCAGACAGGGCAAGATATGACAAAATAATAATTTATAAATTATCAAGGGCTCATGAGGGAGAGGAGGGTGGGGAGGAAGGGGGAATAAATGAGGACCTGATGCAAAGGGTTTAAGTGGAGAGCAAATGCTTTGAAAATGATGAGGGCAATGAATGTACAGATGTGTTTACACAATTGATGTATGTATGGATTGTGATAAGAGTTGCATGAGTCCCTAATAAAATGTTAAAAAAAAAAAAAGAGTTACAGTCTCAGAAACCCACAGAGGCAATTTTATCCTGCCCTATAGGGTCACCATGAGTCAGCATTGACTGTGGCAGAGAATTTCATATATATATATATTTCAACATTAGAAAAGCAATCCATGTAACCACATTAACAAAACAAAAAATAAAAGCCTCATGGTCATATCACTCACCACAGAAAGACATTTAATAAAAGGCCAATAGGGAAAGCTGAAAGCATTCTCTTGCAAATGGAAACCAGACAAAGATGGCCTTTATCAGAGTGATTGGACCACAGAAAGAAAAAGGGGAGGCATCCAAATGAGCAAAGAAGAAGTGAAACACTATCCACACCTAGGAGGAACCTCCAAAGAATTTACCCAAAAAAGTTGGAAACAATGGAGATATTTTTGGCACTGTGGCGAGGTATAAGATTAACACCCCAAAAATCTATTTCTGTATACTAAAAAAGAAATACTTAGGAATAAACTTAATCAGAGAAACAAAAGACTTTTACAAAACAACTACAGAACACTATTACCAGAAACCAAAAGAGACCTAAACATGTGGAAGAATATTCCATGTTCGTGGATAGGATGTTTTAACATTGAGAAAATGTCAGGACTCAAGGCACTCGATATATACAATGCAATTCTGATCATGATCCCAATTCTATTCTTTAAAGAAATGACAAAACTCATGACTCATTTCTTTAACATTTTATTAGGGACTCATACAACTCTTATCACAATCCATACATATACATACATCAATTGTATAAAGTGTCTTATAGAGAGGAAAGAGACCCGATAAGCAAGAACTTATTAAGAAGATCAGTGCAGAAGGCATCTCACATCCTGACCTCAAAACTTATTACGCAGCTGCAGCAGTCAAAACATGGTATGTAGACCAGTGGAACACAATCACAAACACAGATATATCGTTGACAAAGTTCTGGATGTGGCCCAGAACAGAAGAAGGTTCGGCAGCAGTTCCAGGCTGCCATACAAGCTGCTTCACCACTTGGGCCATATGATCCAGGTGAGCCAATGGTTATTTGAGTGTCAACGGCAGATAAAGATGCCATAGAATTTGGAGCCTTTGGCAGGCCCCCATTGGTGCATCACAAAGCAGACCCAAAGGATTTGGGAGCAAAGTTCTGCCATCCTCTAAAGATGACTACTCTCCTTTACAGAATAGCACTTGGCTTATTACTGGGCCTTAGTAGAGACTGAACACCTCACCATGGGCCACTGTGTCACCGTGCAGCCTATCTGAAAGCTATCGTGAACTGCGTGTTGTCTGTGTTCACAGTACTAAGTACACAGCCTCTCTTGGGTATCCCCTGCTCACCCCCCAAACTCCATTCCTGATGAACATCATTTCTACCTTACAGAATTCTCTTTTCTCTTGCAACACAACCCCTTAGAGCCTCAATATGGACACAGCTGTCAACCAACGATCACTGTTGCTCTTACCTGCCTTCCAAGCGGCCCCTTACTCCATGAGGAATCAATGCCCAATGGAATAAAACAGTCGCTCACCATCCCCCTGGCCTATTGCCAATCAGATTGTTGTGGTTCATAGAGTTCACTGGCTAATTTTTGGAAGAACAATGCAAGATCTTGCTCCCTCATCTGTCTTCATCTGGCTCTGAAAGCAGTTCAGTATCAAAGGGTGCTGTCTGTCATGCTTTGGCCAGGAATCAATGCCAGGTCTGCCACAGAGAAAGCAAGAATTCTAGCATTGAACTATCAAACCAATAACAGATTCAAACCATTGAATTAACAAACCAAAGACAGATTCAACAAAGCCAAATACCAATTATTTGGATTTTAGCTTGAGTCGGGTCAGGTCTCTCTGAAAGCTGAATATTTATGTTAGGTTTAACCTGACAATAGTCCTTGGGAACACCATCCCTGCCTGTCCTATGAGCAGTAGCTTATTTGAATTCTTCTCCCCACCCTGTTCCCTGAGTAACCGCCTTGCAGTAAGGTCAATGGGCCACAAATCATCCATCAGAAAGGCAGGCCTCCACCTTGGGCTCTCGGGGGCAAGCCACATAAATCACAGATGCATCCTCCTCTGGGAGCAAGGATGACAAGGTCCTGTCATTTATCTCCCATGAAATGAGCTGGAGTATTTGATTAGGCTGGAGTAAAGCAATTCGTTAATTCTAGAACTAACTCGTGGCTCCTGGGGGTTTTATTCTGTGTCCACACTACAGACACACTGCCTGCTTCCCTTTCCTTTTCACTAATGGCATGTCAAGGCTTGACTCACCCTCCCCCACTGACTCAGTACTAAAGCGAGGCACCCGACCACCCTCCAAGCAGGGAGAATGAAGACCACTTAGTCCTTCAGTGTTTCACAGTTAACCCACATGTTCTTTCCATCCCACTGCTTCCAGGCAACTCCCACCCTCCCCTACAAGATGATTTCACTTGACAGAAAAGCATAACCCATAAAAAGAAAAAAATGGATAAAAATGAACCTCATTAAAATGTAAAGCTTTTGATCTGTGACAAGTCCTGCGAAGAGGATGAGAAGATAAGCCACAGGCTAGGAGGAATATTTGCAAATCAGCAAATGACTTCTACCCAGAACGTACAAACCCACTGGATAACTACTATTCGTCTCAACTCATCGGATATGGAGCTTCTGAGACTGTGATCCCTGCAGAGACTTTCTTCATCTTTCTCCAGAGGAGGGACTTGTGGGCTTAAAGCACCAACCATGTAGCTGGCAACCTGCTATCTAAGAGCATACAAAGACTCCTCAAAACCCCATTGCAAAAATAGGAACAATCAAATGATATTACGGACAAAAATATGAAGAAATATTTTCCCGAAGAAGAGATGCCCATGTCAAAGAAGTTCTTGGAAAGAAGTTCAGCATCGTTCACAATTGAGGAGATATAAATCAAAACTATGATGCGATGTTATTGTACACGTCTCAGAATTTTCTAAAAAAAAAGAGGGACTACCCCAAATGACGGTGAGGATACAGGAAACCGAATGACTCGTACCTCGCTGGCAACAGGTAAAATGGTGTGGCCACTGCGGAACATAGTTTGGTGATTTCCTGTGAAACTAAACACGCAGCTACCATGTGCTGTGGTTGTTAGGTGCCGTTGGGTCGGGTTGCCACGGTGGCTGCCACCGGGAGCTTCAATATAAGATCAGTTGTGAGCGTGGTGCAGAGGCAGGCCGCGTTTCCTTCTCGTGTCCGTAGGGTGGCTATGAGTTGGATCAGCTCAACAGCTCCTGACAGCAAGCGCTCACCGGTATTGATTGTGAGTCCAGTTAGAATGAAATCATTATACTGGATCAAGACAAAAAATAATAGAACCTGACATTTTAGTTGATCCCTTTGACCTTCTCATGAAATATAAGTACAGCTTCTGCTGAGCATCTCAAGATACAGAAAACTGCTCACAGATGACCTAATGTACAAAAAGGACATGGGGGGAGGCAGGTAACCCTCCATTGACTATAAAATGGGGAAGGAAAATCAAAGTCCACATCAGTGCCAGGCCAGTTCCTCAGGCCGAGATCAGATATATCTCCAACTCCCACCCATCCTTACCAGTTCTGTCACCAGCCACCCCTCCTCTAGTACTCTAGTCATCTGAGTTCAATAATTCATTGTAATGACCACAGAAAACTCATATACCACACTTACAATTATGCGTTTTATTAGAAAAGTTAACTGGTTACAAGTCACAACCAGAAATATTCAAGATTAGGACAGCTTCCCAGTCATACATGCAGGCAGGTCTCTCTCTGACGCTCAGTCCCGGGGCCTCTGCCCTGCTTGAGACATATAGCAAAACTCTTTTAGCACTGCCTGAAAAGAGCCCGAAGGGTCTGCCACTCCACCATAAGCCTCAGACTAAAGGCACTAAGTTCTACCTGTGTGAGTCAGCAAATCTAGATCCCTCAATTATGTGCTTGAAGTAAACCCACTCTGAAAGCAAGCCTCCTGCTGGACAACACTCAGCTTTACCCATTCCGTGAGCCAGGAAGGCCACCATGCTGTCTCCTTCTATGGCTTTTGGGTCTGCTGTTGCCACTCCTCTGCCACTCTTCTGCACGTCCGTGGTGTCACAGTATTCTGTCCACGGATTGAGGAGGGCCAATGCACAGCATAATGAAATTTATGAGGCACCCTATAAGTGGAAGCCAATAGAACCTGAGCATTCAAATCACTTCCTGGAACGTCTAAACATTTGTTACATTGTTAGGCACCACCGAGTCACCTCCGACCCATAGAGACCCTGTGCACAATAGAATGAAGCACTGTACACGCTTGTGTTATCAGAATGGTTTCTACACTTGAGCCCATTGTTGTGGCCACCGGGTCAATCCATCTCCTCGAAGGCCTTCCTCTTTCCCCGCCCCTCCATTGTACCAAGCAGGATTCCTTGTTCAGTGAACGATCTCTCCTGACAAAATGTCCAAAATACATAGGAAGTCTCATCACCCTTGCCTCTAAGAAACACTGTCTAGCCTTACTTCTTCCAAAGTAGATTCATTTGTCTTTTTAGCAGTCCGTAGTACTTTGCATATTCTTCTTCAGCACAGAATTCGAAGGCATCAATTTTCCTTTGATCTTCTTTATTCAATGTGGGATTATAAAGAGACTTTTCCACAGCTTTGTTTTCCCCTAAAGACAAGCCAAACATTGGCGGCCTTTTGCTAGCATGTGGGGACAGGTCAGATACCCAGAGACATCCTCCCTGAAGGCAGTCAGTCTTATGGTAGGTCCCACTCCCTGCTGCTAAGGACAATGGGCCACTCCCTAAAAGCTTGCAGTCATCCATTTGGTTCCTGTAGGTGGAGTTCACACCCCACTGCTAATGGTCTCTATAGTTGAGCCAGGGAATAGGTCAGTGACATCCAAAGTTAGGCTGCCATCCTGAATCTAGGATCCTCCCTTCTCGTCACATGTATACCCCAATCCCTCCTCTTCCTATTGCATGTATTTCCCTAGATTGTCCCTCTCATTGCTGCATAACCTATAGTGCAACCCCTTCCTGGGACGTATGCCTTTACCTATAATTATTGGGCTTGCACACCCCTCCCCCCCCCCAGATATATAGGCCTGGGTTAGCAATAAAGAGCTCTCTCTCAGGTTCCCCTATTGACCTCTCCTCAGCTCCCCTTCTCCTCTCCCCTCCTTGCTCCCTCGTTCCCTTTCCCATTGTCCTCCTTCCCCTCCCCCTCTCTGCATGTGGACCATCAAGGGGGGCTGAGGTGAGCATTGCTACCATGAATTGTGTCTGACTCCATTATTTCTCTCTCTCTTCTATCTCTCATGTTCTTTATGACTTTAATATGATATTTATATATCTCAACCTTACAATTGTGCCTATCGAACCCGTGATTACTGGTGGGAGGCTGGCTGGCATCTCTTCCAACCACAATTCAATGTCCAACTTTCGCAGGCATATAAGACCATGGAAAATGCCACGGCTTGAGTAAAGGGCAACTGAGTCCTAAAGTAACATCCTTGCTCCTCAATACTCTCAAGATGTCTTGTGCAGGGATTTAATGAATGCCACATGTCTTTTGACCTCTTGACTGCTGCTCTGTTAGTATAACGCCCCCTCTCTTTCCCCTTCCACCCCCGATAACCACCAAAGAATGTCGCTTTCTGCCTGTAAACCTTTTTCTGACTTTTTATAATAGTGATCCCATACAATATTTGTCTTTTGTGATTGACTTATTTTACTCAGCAGCGTTGCCCAAGTTTATCCATGTTATTGGGTGTTTCATTGATTCATCATTATTCTTTAACATTGAATATGATTCCATTACATTTGTGGACTACTGTTTGTTTATTCACTCATCTTTTGATGAGTTTTTAAATTAGTTTTGTGAAGAAAAAAAAACATTTAAAATTAATTCCAAAATGTAACCTGCAAATACTATCTGCCAACATTTCCACAAACCCCACAAGGTTAATATTTAGAAGAGGACCTTTCCATTCCCAGTATGATACCTTCCTCTTGAGCTAAGGGGAGCATGGAAGCCCTGAAGGAGTCTAGGTGAGCAATCCATTGGGGATAAATATGCTCAGTGATGTTGGCTCTAGCTGACTCACTAGAGATCCATCCCCAAGACCCTATCAAGATTCAGAACCAATATTTCCAAAGGATTCTCAGTGTTTATGCAAAAGTTAAGTATGTCTACACAACTCAAGCTCAGCCCAAGGCCACAGGTAGCTTAGATAACCTCTGCAGCTACACTTTCTTCAAGAAGGAACCACTTTAAGTCCTAATTTGTCCCTATAGTTCACACATGTACAGTGCAGGCAGTAACCAGAGAATTCTCCTTTGAAGCTGCAAAATTCTCAGAAGGGAACTGATAGAGCTCTTTAAAAAGACAAGTTTTGCCCCACAGATAATGCCAAGTCTCTGAAGAGTTATGCTGTAGGTGATTTGGTTGTACTCTTGGATTCACTGTACATAGATATAGCTTTAAGCTTTATTAATCAATTGAAGACAATGTGCAAATATTTTTTGCTTAGACTGAAAGATGGACAAATATGACAGTAACTCCTACTTCTCAAGAGGACTACAACAAAGACAAACATCCCTTCCTCTGTGACTGACGGTACAATTACAACAAATTCAATGCAACCTGCATCAATTCAGTTCCTGCTATATATTTGGCACCATGCTAAGAAAAAAATGAATGTCCTGATCCCTGCCTTAAAGAGTTACCATCTATTCTGGAAGAAAGACGTAACCACAAATAACCGCGATATAAAGCAGACTATAATAAAGGCTTATAAAGATATAAAAGTACAAAAAATAATAGGTTTGCTTGCTTTGTTTTCTCAAGGACCACAAATTTAAAAATTTTATCAAGGCACCCAGTGAGGGCCAGGGTTAATTGGCAATCTTCAGAGCTTAGCAACATCAAATGAAATGAAAAGAGGATTTCTCATTCCCAAAAGAAAGCCTACTGAATTATGGCCCCAGTTATCTTCCTAGTACTAGAAGGCATCTAAACAGTTCTTTTCCATTTATGACCTGAAAAATTCTGTAATAATGGGTCAAAGTCTGGTGAAGAAATCAAAATACAGAATCGCCACCTTCTCACTCATAATATTGTTATGTCTATCTCAGTCTCTGAATTCATTACAGGCTCCATTCATGGAGTTTTTGCAACATACAGGTTTTTACCTGTGGGCCAACCTGCAGTGACTTGTGCTGACTGCTTCCTAAAAACACTGAAATGCACTTTCCTCTCACATCTGTTCATTCTGCAAGCCGGTATCGACCACCTGCTGTGTGCCTTAAGTTGTGCTAGACTCAGTGATCACCAGAGGACTAAGGCTGGGGCCAGTCCCACAGAGCTGGCGATCTCATGAGGTTGAGCAGGGAGGTTAGGAGACGAGTGAAAAACGGAGAGGAACAAATGAGTAAACAAAGAAGCACATCTAAAAGTGATAAATGATCGTGCGGTTTCATGTCCAAGGCAGCAGTTCTCGACCTGTGGGTTGTGACCCCTTTCGGGGTCAAATGCCCCTTTCACAGGGTCACCTGATTCATAGCAGTAGCAGAATGACAGTGATGAAATAGTAACAAAAATAATTGTATGGTTGGGGGTCACCACCACATGAGGAACTGTACTAAAGGGCCGTAACATTCGGAAGGCTGAGAGCCACTGGTCCAAGGTACTATGTAAGCATCAAGCTATTGTTTTGATGAGCAATGCTAAGGAAATAAGCCAGAGAAACTACCAATTTTTTTAAGATTCAAGTAGTGTTTCAGGTTTCATTTCCTGACTGATCTCCTACTTCTAGTCTCTTCCCTATTCAGCCCTATTTGTTCCTTTCCAAAGAAAGGTGACCTAACCGAATGCTCAAACTATAGAACAATAGCATTGATATCACATGCAAAGAAAGGTATGCTGAAGATCATCCAACAATGATTGCAACAGTAAATTGACAGGGAGCTTCCAAAAGTGCAGACCAGTTTCAGAAGAGCACTTGGAACAAGGGATATCATTGCTGATGTTAGATGGATTTTACCTGAAGGCAGAAAGATCTTTACTTGGGCTTTATTAACTTTGCCAGAGTATTAGACTGTGCAGATCATACTAAAGAATTCCAAAACACCTCATTGTGCTCATTAAGAACATTTACATGGGAGGGGGGAAATGAACATTTACACGAATCAAGAAGCAGCTGTGTAGACAGAATAAGGGAATGAGTATTACATGGTTTAAAATCAGGAAATTATGAGACAGGATTGTATCTTTTCACCATGCTTATTCAATCTGTATGCCAAGCAAATAATCAAAGAAGCTGGTTTATATGAAGAAAAAGGAGGCATCAGGATTGGAGGAAGGCTTATTAACACCCTGTGGTAAATATAACACAACCTTGCTTGCTGAAAGGGAGGAAGCCTTGAAGCACTTGCTGATAAAGATCAGGATTGCAGCCTTCAGTATGGGTTACAACTCAATGTGAAGACCAAAGTCCTCACAACTAGACCAATAGGTAACATCATGATAAATGCAGAAAAGGTGGAAGTGGTCATGGATTTTGTCTTCCTTGGATCCACAATCAATGGTCCTAGAAGTAGCAGTCAAGAAGTCAAAAGACATAGATTGCATTAGGTAAATCTGCTGCACAAGACCTCTTCAGAGTATTGAAAAGCAAGTGTTTTACTTTGAAGGTTAAGGTGCACCTGACCCAAACCATAGCGTTTTCCATTGCCTCATATGCAGGTTGAACTTTGAAAAAATAAGATGGCAGAAGAATCGATGCATTTTAAATGTTGTGCTGAAGAACAATATTGAAAATACCAGGGACTGTCTTGGAAGAAGCATGGCCAAAGTGGTCCTTAAAGGCAAGGATGGTGAGATTTAATCTCACTTACTTCGGTCATGTTGTCAGGAGAGATGGTCCATGAAGAAGGGTATCAGATTTGGTAAAGTAGGAGAGCAGAGAAAAAGAGGAAAGCCCTCAATGAGATGGATTGATCCCATAGCTACAATAATGGGCTCAAGCATATGAACCATTGTAGAACGCACCGTGCAATGTTCGATCCTTTTATGCACACGGTCATTGTGTGACTCAATGATATCTAACAACACCTTTCTCTCGTCTCTTCCCTATCCAATCCATGTTTTATACTTTAACAAGGTTAATATACCTTAAATTTCATCTTGATTGCATTTGAACACCTTCTCAAAGATGTGTAAAGCTCTATCTCCTTGACAATTCAGTGACATCATGAGTACTTGGCATGAGCACACAGCAATCTCAAACTTAGCTAAAGCCCATTGATACCATCTTGCTGCTGCTTCCAAATATCCACTAAGTGATCCGGGTATGAAAATGGTTGTGCTTTTTTTTTAAGACTAAGTTTTTATTTATAGATATTTTATAATTAATAGAAAAGAGAATCATTAAACAAGAAAAAAATTCTAAAAATGATAAATGCTATAACAACAACAAAAAATGCAATCAGTAGAGAATGATAGAGGAGCTACTTTAGAATGAGTGCTAAGGAGAGGCATCTAGGCAAGTGGCATTTAAGCTGAGACCTAAATGACAAGGGAGCGGTCACGTGGACATCTAGATAACAAGTATATAAAACAAACAAAACAAAACCAGCCAGGACAAAGGTTCAGTAGAACAATAAAGAGGTCCAAAGAAGTTAGAGTATCAGCAACAAGCAGGGCAGCAGTGTGAGCTGAGCTTGGGAAATGAGCAGAACCTGGATATTGTAAGCCTTGTAGGCCAGGTGAGGAATTTGATTTTTTCCCCAAAAAAATATTTTATTAGCTAAACAGACATCATTACCATTCCATAGTTCAATCACACCAAGCAGTATGGTAAAATTGCTACCAAAATCAGTTTGAAGACGTTTTCTTCCTTCTTGAAATCCTTGATAATATCTCCCCCGATACCATACACCCCTCCACCCCACCCCCACCCCCAGCGATCCTTATTCTAGTTGTCTCTCTAGGTTCCTCTATCCTGGATTTAATGTGTACAAAAAAAACAACAGAAAAACACCTAACAAAAATCCAAGGAGGCTACACACAATGACAAAATACAGCAGAGATAAACTCCAATATGAGCCAAAAAGCACCAAAATTATTATTAAACAATAAATCAAGCACAAGGGAAATTAAGTGAAAAGGTTTTAACTGTTCAAGTCAGATTTATCATTTTAATCTGCTATAGATATCTGTCCAATACTCTCTGTCTGATAAGCAGCTTATTCCTATCACTCAGTTATGATTAGAGGGAAATCACTGAAGGCTTGTTCACTGGGTAGATCCTCCCATTATATTTTGGGCTTCTGCTGTCATCCATTGCCTTGGGCTTGCATTAATCCTAGTTCCAATCTAAGATCGATTCATTCTTACAACATGGCCCTGCTCCATACTTGCTCTCTGGAGGAAACACACAAGATATGGGTGCTATCGCAATGTGTGGTGAAGAAATTAGATAGTGCCCAGCTATCAGATAGAAAGCTTCTGGGGTCTTACAGGCTTGTTTCCAAGCAAGTGAGACCTCAACTAAACCCACCTGGAAGAAGCACACCCAAGGATGATAAATTATATAATCTAAATCTGGAGGGAATAGTATCAGAGTTCAAATTGTGAGGAATTTGATATTTACTATGAGTTGGAAGAGAAGCCATTTGCTATGGTAAAGGTAGCAACACACTAATGTACTATTCAGCTTAAGAGGATCACTTTGGCTACCCGGAGGAGAATGGAGTTGTGATAGTGAGGTTTTTTGTACCAACACAGCTCCCACAGAAGTGTGTGGATATAATTTAGCCTGTCAATACAGGTCACAGATAGATTGGAGGGTAAGAGTTAGAAATGGTTCCCTGGAGGTCAGTCCCTTCTCTCTCTGCTTCATAATTCTGTGGGCAAGTCATGAAGCTAAGACCTACCAGAGCCTTGTGATGATTCCACTGCCATTGGATCCATAAGACTCTGCACCAGCCTGTGATTTTCCTGCGTTCTCCATCATGTCGCTGCGTGAGTCTGAAGAGGAATTTATGGGCTGGTATTGGAATTATGAACTTGATTTGGACTGGCTGGGATGTTTTCTTGATAACCAATTACTCCTTGAAATAAAGCTCTTTCTTAAATGTACTTGATTGCCAATGAAGTTATTTCCCTAGTCAATCCGATTTAACACCGAATTGAACTGGGGCATGAGATGAAGCACGTAGCCTTGTTAAAGTCTTTACAGAGTTCAGGAGAGAAATGATGGTGACTTGGGTCAGAGTGGAAGCAAAGGACATAAAGAGAAGTGAACTGGGTTGTGCTAGAAAGAGGATGTAGGTTGGCAGAACTCATTGGTAGAGCAGTTGTGGGAGGCAGAGATAAAATAAAATCAAAGACATCGGAGATGGCTCCTAGGCGTTACGTTTGAGCAAGCAGGTGAACCATAATCTCACGTGTCCCCTTGTGTGTCCTTCCTATCCCCTCGTGCCCTCAGATACTCCACCCTATCCAGCAAGGCATGATTTAAGACTACAAACTAACATTGGAATTCCTAACCCTGGCTGATGGAATTCTCTCTTCTCCCGTTATTTGTAAACAAGCCTTTTTTATACCTCCATTATCTCATGTATCTCATTCTATGTAATATTAATACTATTGTGTCCATAATGCTGCTTCCACTCTCAAACCATAAATCATAAACCCCATACTTGACCAAGTTAACTTGATCTTTGTATCCCCCACAAAATTTCACATGCAGATGACCCAGATAATTTTGAACATCTATTCCTTGTCTAGTTTCTTGGTCCTAAACACCTTAAGTTAACCCCTATGGAAACATTAGATACAATTCCATTTTTCAAATCAGGGGATCAAGTTTGAATGACTTTTCTAAGTGGCACAGAGTGACCAAGTTAGATTTACATACCAGGATTCTTATAAGATTACTCAGAGTCAGGTGGTTTACATATATATACTCCTCTAATTGCTACCACAAGAAATTGGCATAGTATTTCATTTCATCCTGTCTAAAATGTCAATTCTAAGGCTCAGTATCACTTTGTGGAATATTAAAAAAAGAAAAACTGAAGGTCATTAAACTTTGACACAATTCTTAAATATAATCCATTATAATCTCATTATGATTTCAGAGGTGTTAAATGTGAAGAAGAACACTGCATCTTCAAAATCTGCATTTTATAAGTAAAAAAAATCAAACCTTAGAGAGAATGAGTAACTGCCTGTGTCAGTCTGGGTACTTTAGAGAAACAAATCCACAGAAACTCATGTATAAGAGAGAGTTTTATATAAAGGTTAAGTGCACATTAAGAAAACATTCAAACCACTGCTCCCAAACCCACAAGTCCAACATTAACCCATATGTCCGCCACCAGCCCACAAAGTCCTCCTCCATCTCACTAAACAGACACAACGATGCCGACTGCAGGAGGAAAGTCAAGTCAGTGAGCGTGTAAGCATCTCAGCGCTCGCAGGGGTCTCCACACAGCTGATCCAGCACCCAGGGATGCATTGGGATAGGTCCATGCAGCTTCTCCTCGGGGATGTCTTACAGGAAGTGAGCCTTGCAAGCTAAAGCAGGGAACTGGCTAAGGCAGCTGCACCCTGGTCCAACCATCACAAAGCAAGAGACCCAAGAACTCCAAAGGTAGTGCTTACTGAGCCATTTATCCCTCCACCCTTCAATTAACCCCACATGTGTTTATCGGCCAGGTTGGCACAATAAACTTTAACTAACCCACTGCCCAATATCAGACACTAGCTAGGTAAGTGACAAAGAGGTGGCAAATAAGCAAAAGGCGCATTCAGGTTTCTTGGCCCCCAGACCACTTTCCCTACCCCCCCCCCGCCCCGCACTCAACGTGCTTGGCCACCCTCTGTGTCTCTTGGGCTTTCCAGCCGAGTCACAACCACAACAGATGGATCGGTGTTAATATAAAGCAAGAGATCAAATGTGCCCAAGGTGATTTTATGCTCAATACTAATGCATTTAGTTAAAAGCCCACACAAGCTACTGGCCCTTACTAAAATAGGGAGGGGAGGAAAGTCTGGCTGAACTCCTTCTCTGTGGGTGGCACAGTCCAGAATTGTCAGGGATAATGGTAATTTATGTTGTTCTCCACACCTGCTCTCGTCCCTTCTTTAGTCAACTGCTCAGGCCGCTTCTCTCCCGGGAAAGGGGGGGAAGGGGGGCGGACTGAAATGTGGGAAAGGAAGCAGATCTTGTTCATCGCCGCTCAGCTAAATTGCAGTTGCCCTCTTTTGCATAGAGCAATAAAGTGTTGTGGAAAATGCAGCATGGATTTTTAATTTTCTCCTTGTCACTGGCTGCTGGAATCACATAATTAACCAAGTGGTAGAGAGAGTCATTTATAGAAAATGGACGAAACCATCACAGAGGTCAGCCATCCAGGGACCAAAAAGGTTACATTAGCCTCTCAAAAATCATGTGTGGACAGATAGCGTGCCATCCTTGGGCTGTTCGGGATCTGACATCTAAAAGACACAGCAATGAGTCAAAGAAGGACATTGGTTTTGTCCTTCAGGAAAAATGAATTGTGATCAGCAGTCCTGAAATATATTGAGTAGGGACAGGGTCCCAGAACCTACACTTGCTCCTTCACTCCCACCTCTTCTAAATTTTTTAATAAGCACTCTGTCCAAAATGTGCTAGCAGATACCTGGTCTACTATTCTTTAAAGTATAGCTCTCTTTTTTTTCCCCTGGAGTCACTCCTTCCTTTCATTGCTACTATTGATATAGCATTATCATTGCAGAATGAGTTAGTTTATTGTGCCAACCTGGCTGATAAACACATGAGGGGTTAATTGAAGGGTGGGGAATAAATGGTTCACTAAGCATTGCCTTTGGAGTTCTCAGGTCTCTTCCTTTGTGATGGTCGCACCCAGTTGCAGCTGCCTTAGCCAGTTCCCTGCTTTAGCTGGCAAGGCTCACTTCCTGCAAGACATCCCTTAGGAGGAGCCACATGGACCTACCCTGATGCAGCCCTGGGTGCTGGAGCAGCCGTGTGGAGACCCCTGCCAGCGCTGAGATGCTTACACACTCACTTACTCGGCTTTCCTCCTGCAGTCGGCATCATTGTGTCAGTTTAGTGAGATGGAGGAGGACTTTGTGGGCTGGTGTTGGACATAAGGGTTAATGTTGGACTTGTGGGCTCGGGCAGCACGGGGTTTGGATGTTTTCGTAATGCACACTTACCCTTTATATAAAACTCTCTCTTATATATGAGTTTCTGTGGATTTGTTTCTCTAAAGTACCCAGACTGACACACAGAAAATATACAATGTATTTGTTGTCGTGTCCCCTTAAGCTGGTTCTGCCTCATAGTGACCCCATGTACAACAGAATGAAACACTGCCCCGTCCTGTGCCAGCCTCACGATTATTGATACGTTGGAGTCCTTCATTGCAGCCACTGTGTTAGCCATCTTGTTGAGAGGATTTCTCTTTTTGTTGTTGTTGACTTTCCACTTTGCCAAGCATGAAGGCCATTTCAAGGAACCTGACTCGCCTGCTAAAATATCCAAAACACATAAGACAAAGTCTTACCATTCTTGCTTCCAAGGGCCACTATGGCTGCACTTCTTCCAAAACAGATGTATTTGTTCTTCTAGCATTACATTGTATTTTCAATGTTTTTCAACACCATCACACTTCACTCTCTCTTCTGTGGTCTTCCTTATTCATTGCCCAACTCTCACATGCATATCAAGTGATTGAAAACAACATGGTTTGAGTTAGGCACACTTTAGTCCTCAAAGTGGTGTCCTTGCTGTTGTGCAACAGATTCGCCCAGTGCAAAACATCCTTGGATTTCTTCATTTCTACTCACATGAGCATTGATTGTGGAGCCAAGCAAAATAAAATATTTGACAACTGCCATCTTTTCTCCATTTATCATGATGTTGTCTAGTTGTCTAGTTGTCAAGGTCTTAGTTTTCTTTATACAGAGTTGCAGTGCACACTTACGTCTACAATCCTTGATCTTCACCAGCAAGTGCTCCAGGTCCTCTCTGCTTTAAGCAAGCCAGGTTAAATCATCTGCATATCACAGGTCCGTAAAAAGCCTTCCTCCTGTCTGATGCCATGTTCTTCTTTGTGTAATACAGCTTCTCGGAGTATTTGCTGAGACGCGTATAGATTGAATAAACATGGTAAAGTGATACAGCGTTGACACACACCATTCATAACTTTAAACCACACGCTATTCCTTTGTTTTGCTCATTTGACTGCCTCTTGAACCATGTGCAGATTCAACATGAGCGCAATGAAGTGTCTGGAATTCCAGTTCTTCCCAATGTGACCCACAGTTGAATGCCTTTGCATAGTCCATAAAACACAAGTAAGCATGCCGCTCTTCTGTTCACTGCCTTGAGCCAAGGAACGTTTGACTTCATCAATTATATTCCTCATGCTACATTCTGTGCTGAATCTGACCTGAATTTCTCCAGCTTCATGTTGATACACCGCTGAAACTTTTGTTAAATTATGTTCAGCAAAAATTTACTTACATGTTATAATAATAATATTATTCAATACTCTCCCCATTTGTTGGGATCCCTGGTGATATAGTAGGTTCTATGTTGGTCTTCTGACCACAAAGTGATCAGTTCAAAACCACCATCCTCTCCTCAGGAGAAAGATGAGGCTTTCTACTGTCATAAAGATTTATAGTCTCAGAAACCCACATGAGTTGATTGTACTCTGTCTTACAGGGTTGCCAGGAGTTGGAATTGACTTGAATCTGGGGGGGGGGGAGGGGGAGGAGTGTCTACTACTACCACCATCAGATTGTGGTCGGAACTAATTGACCCATGCTAAAGCTCAAGAAGACTTGCTTGCATAACTGTTTGGGAAGGGAAGTCTCCCTTCCTGGGCATGATTGAAAAAATGTGTAAAAACTATCTTCTATGTAATTCTGAAGGATGTTTCCCAGACACCAGAGAATTTTCCTGGCCACAGGCACCTCAAGTGAATTTCACCACTAAAACAAACAAAAAAACACTGCCATCAGGTCAAGTCCAACTCATAGCAACTATGGTAGTTAGGGCTTATGTCAACTTGGGTGGGCCAAGATTCTCCCCATGATATGATGTATCATAGTGTGGTCAACTCCATTAAAGGATCTTATGTGATGTAGCTAAGCAGTTGTGTCAGAATAGACCTCTTTCCTATGGTCACAGCCTACATGTGACAGAGGGAGGCTTCATTCAAGGTGTGCTCTACACTTAGTATACATTCACAATGTGTACAAGCTAGCTGACTGCTGCCACTGGAGTTGAATCCTGCATATGTTATATCACCTGGCAACACTGGAAGCCATCAGCAGACTGCCGCCCTCAAATGGCCATCAGCCATTCTGCCCATCTCAAATTCTTTCTGCTTGGCATCTGCCAGTCTGTAGTCTTCAAACTTCATCTTCCTGCTTCCTGTTCACCAACCCCTACAGCTAAAGGAGTCTGGAAACCTTCCGTTTACATCTGACCCACAGACTTCAACCAGATGGGTCTTACCCACTTCTACAACTGTGTGAGCCAAGGTAAACAAGCTGCCATCTACCCCAGAAGCAACAAAGCCCACATGGAAGAAGCACACCAGCCTGTGCGATCATGAGATGTCGAAGGGATCAGGTATCAGGCATCATCAGAACAAAAAATCCTATCATTGTGAATGAGGCGGGGAGTGCAGAATGGAGACACAAAGCCCATTTGTAGGCCACTGGACATCCCCTTACAGAAGGGTCTCAGGGTGCAGTGTAGCAATGATGAAAAATACAACTTCCCTCTAGTTCCTAAATGCTTCCTCCCCCCACACTATCATGATCCCAATTCTACCTTACAAATCTGGCTAGACCAGAGGATGTACACTGGTACAGATAGGAACTGGAAACTCAGGGACTCCAGGGTGGATGATCCCTTTAGGACCAGTGGTGAGAGTGGCGATACTAGGAGGATGAAGGGAGGGTAGGTTGCAAAGGGGGAACCGATCACAAGGATCTACATGTGACCTCCTCCCTGGGGGACAGACAACAGAAAAGGGGGTGAAGGGAGACGTCAGACAGGGCAAGATATGACAAAATAATAATTTATAAATTATCAAGGGTTCATGGAGGGGGGGGAGTGGGGAAGGAGGGCAAAAATGAGGAGCTGATGCCAGGGGCTTAGATGGAGAGCAAATGTTTTGAGAGTGATGAGGGCAATGAATACACAAATGTGCTTTACACAACTGATGTGTGTATGGATTGTGATCAGAGTTGTATGAGCCCCCAATAAAATGATTAAAAAAACAAGTGTGTGAGTCACTTTTGTACATAAATCTCTTTCTATACACATACCCATACAATCGCCACTGGTTTTGCTTCCGTAGAGAACCCTATCTAGCACGGTGACCCAACAGGAAAAGTTAGAGCTACCTATGTGTGTTTCCAAGAGTGTAATTCCTTCTCCCTCAGAGCAGTTGATGGTTTTGAATTGCTAAGCTGATTAGCAACCCAGCACAGAACTCTCTCTGCTATTTGGGCTCCTGAATGGTACCATAGTAGAGTGGAAACCCACCATTTGTACTAAGCATTGGCTTCTCCCTTTTAAAATGAAGCAACCATGGGAAAGCTAGCATTTGACTTAATGTGCTCCAAAATCACAATGCAAATTAATGTATCATATTCTTCCCCCCCCCCCCCCGCTAAAGTATGAAACTTAAAAACACTTCTCATCTGAATGGGAAGGAAATTAGTAAAAGGTGAGTGAGTTTGTAAGATGGGGGCCATAAAAGATATGCTAAATACTGAGCACTTAGTGCACAGGCACTTCAGAGCAGGAAGATTTTATTCTTCTGTTATCCCAGCCTTGTAAAATAGGTATTTTTATTATCATTATTGTTATTGTTATTGTTATTACCATTTTAATTCAAAAAAAGTAGTACTCAGAAATGCAACAATAGCTACGAAAAACCTGCATCATAAAATCTGTTCTGATTCATGGGACAGCATAGCACTGCTGCTCAGAGTTTCCAAGAAAAAAAATCTTGATGGAAGCAGACAGGCTTGTCTATCTCCTGCAGAATGGCTGGGGGATTTGAACTGCTGACCTTGCAGTTAGCTTGCGAACTCTAACCCTGCTGCCCCACCAGGGTTTCTTAAAGCTCAGAAAGGTTAAGGAAATTGTCCAAAACCTAAGTAGAGCAAATTATTGCCCTTTGGATTGTCAGAAACAAAATATATGCCCTTCCTACATCGGAGATACAGAGTAAGTCATTGGTTTCCTTTTTAACTTTCGTGCCACACCTCCTTCAAGAACCCTTGACTGACCCTAGTACTCTTGTCTCTGTCTCTCCATCCACACACGCTCCAAGGAAAGTGTCTAATTATCTAATACTTACACCTTAGAAATGAGACCGCAGACAGTACAGGGAAAAAAGACAAACTCGTTAAACTTAAAATCACACAAATTATGATGAGGTATTCTTAAGGCTCTTTCAAATGAGTCTCAGACACTGGAGAGGCCCTGAAAGTTAAGGCACTATGTGCACCCACAGGGACATTGGGGAAGGAGCCAAAGGCGTGTGAGGCAGTACAGGAACACATGAGGTTTCCAGGGTATCAACTTGAGAACACCTTATGTGAAAAAGAAGATTTTTACTTCCAAACCAGGAATTAAAAATGTCTAAGAGGGATCTTTCTTAACCCCTCTTGTTCTCCAAATACAAACTTCCAGCCCCTCAGCAGTGAGAACATAGGTACTCTGGTAATTTTCCCCATGGCCAAGGCAGGTTAGTCATGCCTGAACAGAAGACGGGCTTTTTTATTTCTTCTAAAGTAAACAGATAGTCAAATATTGAACATGCCCTTCACCCTGACCATTCTCATTTGCCCTATTTTATCTAAGACATGAATGTCCTCCTTCCTTGGTTGAACATGGCTTCCCTTTCCAAGCAAGACAAATTTGGGGGCTCCTCCAGATGCTTCACCCTAGTTAATGTGTGGGATGAAAGGAGTTTCTATATGCACAGAGAACTGAAAACAGGGTAAAGAAGAATCTAAATGCATGGGTACAGTGGAAGCTTTCTGTACATTAACCGGCACGCGTTCCTGTGGACTTCATTCCAACTTAGGGCAACGCCAGGTGTCAGGGTAGAACTGTGCTTCGTAGGAATTGCAGTGGCTGATTTTTCTCAAATAGACACCCAGCCTTCAAGCCTTTCTTCCCTGGTGCTGCTGGGTCAACTCAAACCACAAACATTTTGATTAACAGTGAAGAACTTTACTGTTTGCCCCACCCAGGGATCCCTGCTTAATCTGGGTGAGTATTCCACTAAACACACAGAGGCATATGACCCATGCTAATGTGAAAGCTCCTCCCACAAAGTTTGTCTGCCCTTAAGAGTTATATCTATATTACAAAGAACTATTTTGTGTGCCAGGGCTTCAGAGCAGAGATTAAAAGCTATTAATACCAACCACCTATATCCCAGGGCTGTTTTCCATCCACAAAATAATCCTATAGGAAAGGATTTTTTTAATGCATTGTTCATTTTCTTACTTTATTTTCTATATATTAACTGGAATTATAAAGCCTATTTGCTGGTTTACTTGTTTATGGTCTCCCTCTACTCATTGTAATGTAAATTACATTGGACAGGAACTATCAAATGTGTTATAGCCCCAGCAGCTAGAAAAATGGTAGATGCTTTATAAATATTTGTTGAATAAATTAATTTTACACAGAGTAAATTGAAGTTCAAGTAAGTTAAGCAACGCCTTCAAAGTCAATCAACTGCAAGGAGTAGAGCTAGGAATAGACTGAATCCAGGCCTGACTCTAAAAGCATGTATGTCCTTCCCACTAACCAGGTGGCCTCCTGAAAATCTGTGAGGCACTATCATTCTTGGCTGAGATGGGAAGACTAATCACCAATTTCATATGAAAAGGGAAGGGGTGCTGTGTAAGCAAAGCCTTACTGGACGAGAAAAGAACACGCGGGAAGCCTCACACTTCCCCTGACGGAAAGCACAGGCATATTAGTCAACACAGCTGGTACTGGTACAATGATGAGACCAAGATGACAAAATGAGCACCCAGAAGTAAATCCATCCATCTATGGACCGCTGATCTTTAACAAAGGCCCCCAAATTATTACCGTATATGCTCGTGTATAAGCCGAGGTTTTCCGCACATTTTTAACGCAGTCTTTATGGTAAAATTAGGAGCCTTGGCTGATATTCAGGTCAACTTATACTCGCGTATATACGGTAAATGAAGACGAGAGTGTCTCTTTAACAAATGGCGCTGTCAAAACTGGATATCCATTCATAGGAACATGATCTAGGACCCATATCTCATGCTGGCATAGTTAGGTTTGGCATCAACTTCGTTGGGCCATGGTTCTCAGTGGTTTGGCCATTGAGGCCTAGTAGGCCTCATGATGTGATCTAACACAATGTAATCAACTCCATAAAGGGACTTGTTATGAGCAGCCAAGCAGCTATAAGAAAATTACGGTGGAATACAAGCCCTTTCTCAGGTTACAGCCCTAATGCAATTGACAGGAAGTTATCTGAGGGGTGTGATCTTCATCCTATATATGTGGATAGTGTGTGAACACTTTTTGTTTAAATAATTTTTGGGGGTGCTCATACAACTCTTATCACAATCCATACATACATCCATTGTGTAAAGCACATTTGTACATTCATTGCCTTCATCATTCTCAAAACGTTTGCTCTCCACTTAAGCCCTTGATATCAGCTCCTCATTTAGCCCTCCTTCCCTCCTACCCCCTCCTTCATGAACCCTTGATAATTTATATATTTTTTGTCATATCTTGCCCTGTCTGATGTCTCCCTTCACCCGCTTTTATGTTATCCATCCCCCAGGGAGGAGGTCACATGTAGATCCATGTAATCAGTGACCCCTTTCCACCCCACCCTCCCGGTATCACCACTCTCACCACTGGTCTTGAAGGAATCATCGATCCTGGATTCCCTGTGTATCTTGGGATCATGATGGGGTGGGGGTGGAATTTAGGAACTAGGGGAATGTTGGATGGTGACTGCTTACTTGTGTACATCCTGGATCTAGCCCCTGGCTTATCCTCCTCTGGTCTTTGGATTTGACACAGCAACTTGCCATATTGCCTGTCAAACTCGAGTCATCAGTAGCCTTCCATTATCCTGTGCTCAGACTGATCTTGGATTTATTGATCTCTCCAATAGCAAGTCTGACCTACTGCCCTTTAATTCATCCACCTCCATAGCCACTGGTCTATGCTATTCCTCCTGAGCTTGGGTTCATCAGCACCGGAAGTTGCTGCAGCCGTGAAGAGAAGCCTCCAGTTTAACATCTGACCCACAGACTTTACACTAGATTGGCTTGGTCCACATATACAACTATCGGAGCCATTTTCACAGCTATGCGGGAACCATATACAGAAACACGTCATCTACAGAAACAGACTCAAGATGGAAAAAGTCTAAATGTGTAACTTAAAACTACAAAGACCATCAATGAAAAACATAGTGGGAATTTTAGGAGCCCTAATCCATGGCATAAAGACACTATGAAACATAATTGATGAAAACATAAAACAGCAGAAGACTAACTATATGACTGTGTGTTAGGTCAGGGGGACTAGAGAAAAAAATCCAGTGACATAAATAATAAAGAGCTTTATATCAAGAAAACATCCCAGCACAGTCCAACTCAAGTCCATAAGTCCAATACTGCGCCATAAGTCCCTCTTCAGACTCACACAACCACGTGCAATGATGCAGGCTGGTGGTGCAAAGTTGTGTGGATCCAAGGTCAGTGGAAACACGGTAGGGTTCCAGCAGCTCTCAAAGTGGCCAACAAGCAGGAAGATCAAGGCAGAGAGCAGGGAGGTTCCCTAGGCCCCTCATATGGTGCCACAAGTAGGCACCATAGGGCTAAGACCTGATTGACAGCCTGAATACCGCCCCTACACCTTTTTCCACCCCTACAATGTCATATATCTTCAGGTTGACATGAAATTATGTGACTACCACAACTGGAACCTGCTAAGTATTAGACACTTCTGCGTATCTCATTTCACCAAAAGAGCTCAAAGTGAACCCCAAAACAGTAGGCGATGATATGACAGATAAGAGTTGGATCTCTAAACTTTTATTTTAAAATATCAGCACCTCAGCAAGAAAGGGACCAATACCGACATGAGTGCTGAAGACAAAGTGGGTGAATAAGCAAGTACGGTGATAAAAGCTGATAGTGCCCGGCTATCAAAAGATATAGCATCTGGGGTCTTAAAGGCTTGAAGGTAAACAAGCGGCCATCTAGCTCAGAAGCAACAAAGCCCACATAGGAGAAGCACACCAGCCTGTGAGATCACGTGGTATCAAAGGGATCAGGTATCAGGCATCATCAGAACAAAAAATCATATAGTGAATGAGGCGGGAAGTGTGGAGTGGAGACCCAAAACCTATTTGTAGGCCACTGTACATCCCCTTATAGAAAGGTCTCAGGGAGACGAGCCAGTCAGTGTGTGATGTAGCAACGATGAAAAATACAACTTTCCTCTAGTTCCAAAATGCTTCCTCCTCCCCCACTATCATGATCCCAATTCTGCCTTACAAATCTGGCTAAACTAGAGGCTATACACTGGTACAGATAGAAACTGTAAACAGGGAATGCAGGGCAGATGATCACTTCTGGACCAGTGGTGAGAGTGTCGATACCGGGAGGGTAGAGGGAGGGTGGGTTAGAAAGGGTAAACCGATTACAAGGATCTCCATATAACCTCCTCCCTAGGGGATGAACAACAGAAAACTTGGTGAAGGTAGATGTTGGACAGTGTAAGATATGACAAAATAATAATTATTTATAAATTATCAAGGGTTCATGAGGGAGGGAGAAGTGGAGAGGGAAGGGAAAATAATGAGTTGCTGATGCCAGGGGCTTAAGTGGCGAGCAAATGGTTTGAGAGTGATAAGGGCAATGAATGTACAAATGTGCTTTACACAATTGATATATGTATGGATTGTGATAAGAGTTATATGAGCCCCTAATAAAATGACTTTTAAAAAAAGATATAGCATCTGGGGTCTTAAAGACTTCTAGATAAACAAGCGGCCATCTAGCTGAGAAGAAACAAAGTCCACATGGAAGTAACACACAAGACTGTGTGATCAATAGATGTCAATGGGATCAGGTATCAGGCATCAAAGAACAAAAAAATCATATCATTGTGAATGGGGGGTGTGTGGAGTGGGGATCCAAAGCCCATCTGTAGGCAACTGGGCATTCCTATGTGCCTTCTCTGGCTCCAGAGGTCTGGCTCCATCAGCCTCTCTCTCTGCATCTTCTCCACAGGGATGGCTCCCAGGGAATGAGCAGAGAGAGAGTGTCCCCTGCCTCCAAGGAGGAAATACAGGAGTTCCCAGAATCCTCAGGAGAAGGCCTCATTGCCTATATCCTGATTGACAGACTAGACTCCACTCCTCCACTCTTAATCCCCCAATTAACACCAGATTATATCACTACCACAACTATGGGGAGTGGGGGAGAGGTTTACACACAGAAACATCCTCTGATGATTGTTGAGACCCTTAATGAGATGATTGGCACAACACACACACAATGGACCCAAATATGCTGGCCATTGTGAAGAAGTCACCGAGTCAGGTAGTATCCCTTTCTGTTGTACATAATGTTGGAGTCCACTTAAAGGCAGCTATCCTAACAACTCTGCATTCGCATCCCAACCAGTCCAAACAATAGCACTTGTCTGTGGGCCAGTCAATTAGGGCAGAGAGGGGAGCTCTCAGTGGCATCCCCCTTACAAAGCCTGTAAGACAATACATTATTAACTTGTGGTCCTCTGTCAAAATGGGAGGCTGTAAAGCACAGTGACGATGGGTGTATTCTCTAATGCCCACAGGCCTGATTTGTGTCCCAGCTCACCATTTGTATCTAGGGAGAAAGCTCGTTACTGTCAAGTCTTATGGAATAGGATAGAACTGTCCCCTGGGCTTCCTAAGTTTGTGATATTTCTGGAAGCAGACTGCCTGCCACCTCTTTCTCCCTTCGAGCAGCAGGTGGCTTCCCACCACAAATCTATTCATTCGCAGCTGAGTGCTTAACCACTGTGCCACCAGGGCTTACTAAAACACAGATTCATGGACTCCATCCCAGAATGTCTGGTTCAGTAAAACCAGAGTGGGAAGTGAAAATGTGCATTTCTAAAGAGTCTTGGGTGATTCTGATACTATGGTTCCCACGGTCACAATTGGAGAACCTCTGCTCTAAAACAGTAGGTCTCAACTTTCCTGTGTCAGACTCACTGAGGAGGCCTGGTGATGCTGTGGTTTCACTGTCCACTGAAAGGTCAGCAGTTGGGACCCAGCCCTGAACAGGAGACAGATGTGACGGTCTGCTTCCAGAATGAAGGCAGCATGGGAAACCCTGTGGGGCAGTTCTGTGCGGTCACAGTAAGGCAGAATCATTTGGAGAGCAATGGGTTTTCCAGGTGGTTCTGATGTTCACTGTCATTTGAGAGCAAAGGAGAATAATAGTAACTGAAGTCGCTTTTCAAAGAGCTACTTTCTCCCATTGAGAAACCAGCAACCATCGAGGCAAGGCGAGAGCCATGCAGATCAAACACATCAGCCTGACTAAGGCTCAGCATCCCTCAGTTATTACTCCCTTCCTGACAGCACACTGAGCCAGGGTCCAGAGGCTCTGGGGGAACACCATCAATTCAAATGATGCCTTTGACCACCCTGGATTTTAATTTCTCAGGTATGGCCCTCAGGCCGGCCTCACCCAACACAGGCTCAGAGTCTCTCGCAGAAATAAGAAAAGGAAAGCTACTTCTTTTTCCCTATCCCACCCCCTAGCTTTGAAATTGTTTTCTTCCACCCTAGCCTGCTGGCTTTAATTAGGAGGAGAGAAGGCAGCGTGCAGACTGAAGACAGCAGGCGGTCTTAGCTCAAAAATGCGTTTAATAAACAGCTTTGGAGAATCAGAGGTCACCATATCTCTGTATCTGCTTTCTCCTCCTTCTTGCTGCCTTCTCCTTCCCCAGTTTGTTTATTTTACCATTTCCATCTCATTAGCTATAAGGAAACTGCCAGCTCAGAGTCCTGTTGCTATGGGCTTAGAAGGGGGTCCATCTTTACAAGAAGGTACGGGCTGGAAGGAGAGAAGTCAGAATAAATGAAATCATATTGTATGTGCTCAGTCAACTATAATTAGGCATCTTATAAATACCTATTATACACAGGCACTGCAATGACAAAATCAGGCATGTTTAAATTTGATTATAGTCTGGGCGGCAGAGGGTCATGTTTCGGGACCCAAGAGAAGCTGTGCTGTAATAAAGACATTCACTGAAGCTGAACATCTAGGGACACTGATCCCTAATGTAGTCTTGGTGGCATGCTAACTGTGTGATCCTGAGTAAGTTATGTAGCATCTCTGGGCCTCAGTGAGGAGCCCTGGTGACACCTCGAGTTAAGCATTGTGCTGTTAACCCAGAGCTCAGTCGTTTGAACCAACTCAAGCCACGAGAGAAAGTCAGTTTCCATAAATATCTACCATCTCCGATCCAACGAAGAAGTTCTGCTCTGTCGATAGGGTTGCTATGAGGTGAAATCAACTCAACAGTAGGAAGCGTGGTTGTTTTAGCCTCTCTCGCATCTTCTATAAAATGAGAATGGCAACATTGGCCAGGCAGAGATGTGGCAGTGGATCCAATGAAACAGCCGTGTCCAGGGACACCATATGTTTGCTTAACGAATACTGATAAGAAAATAACGTGGAGCATTTGGGGCAAAGATAACCTGGATTCGGCTGTTCTGCCCAGGCAGGCCTAGCCCAGCCAGCACGTGTCACCTGTGCTCCCTGATTTCATGTACGTCCCTTCCACTACCACAGAGAACGCTCGGTCCGTTGACCTGCTGGAAACACAGACGTCACCCCTGGGAATAACCTGTCCTCCTTATCTTGTGCTGCTACAGCAGAAAGAGCAAACCGTGAGCTTTCACAAGTAACATTTATTTTCTCACAGTATTTTGAGATTAGCAGCCTGAGTTCAGAGCACCTGGGAGAGGCATTTTCTCCCTGTTGGCTCTGGGGAAAGGTCCACATTTCTTTTCCGCTTCTGTTCGCTTTCCTGAGCGACCGCCGTGTAGGCTGGCGTCTGTCTTCGCCCATCTCTGCCCGCATGATGAAAGGGCCTCGTGCCTCGTGCCATTCAGCGCGCTCCATCGAGTGCCTGCAGACAGGTAAATGGCATGTTCGGGCTTCCAGAGTCCATATTTAATTTGTTCACACGCAAGACATCAGAGGCATCACTTTGAACTATAGACATCGATATGATTTAAACGGCTGCCTTTTAGCGTGGCGAGAAGGAATCAATTGTGCCCTGAAAACAGAAGACAAGGAGGAGCGTCCGACTGTCAGTGTCCTGGGAACGAATGAGCCCGATTAATAGTTGTTAACATGAATCAACGAATCACTCCGCTGTCTCCGGCTGTTGGCTGGGGCTGGAGGCAATGAGCGGAAAGGGAGAAAACTGACGATTCAGGAAAAGCCTCACTCGGCAAGCGGCCCGTGCCAGCCCCCTGCTGCCTACGGAGAGCCTCTGGGATAGACGGAAGACAGGGAAGACCTGGGCCAGATGCAAACATGAACCAGAAATCCCCTCCCGGCAGAGAGAGGGGCTATCAAGGGCAGAGTGCTTCCTCCCCTGACAATTCAGAATTTAAATCCCTGGGGGCACATAGGTGAATTTCGGGGCAGCTCGTGAACCCATCCTGCCACTATGAGAGGAAGGCCTGCTGATCTGGCTCCTGAAAACGTGATTGCCTGCGAGGTGGCGTGTGTCTGTCAGAGCCCCTGAGCCTGGTTCCACGTGGGTGCCCACAAGAGCAGTGCTAATGCATGGAAACATAAATGACTGGTTTACACCCTGTTGCTGAGAATATGAGTTATAAAAACCACCCTAGCGGGCAAGTTTTCTGCCCCCCAGCTTTGTCAAAATGCGATTTTTGCATCCTCTCTGAACAGCTGCGTTTTCCAGAGCGGCTTCAAGGGTATGCACAAAAGCATCAGGTGAGCTAGAAAGGCATCCATCACAGTTAAGAGTTAAATATTGAAAAGAGCATAAATGCTCATTTGTAAGAATTGCTTAAGTAAATTATGAAACATTCAGACAATGGAATATTACTCAGTCCCCTAAAATAATGGTGTTGATCTGTATTTACTGACACAAAGATGTCGATGAAAAATCATCTAGTCAGGGAAGCAATTACAGAACCATATAAAAAGTCTAAATATTTACCATACATACACACAATGCAGATTTTCTGGAAAGATATTTATAAAAAGTATAACCGTGATAGTTTTTACATGATGGAATTTCTAAGGGCTTTTGCTTTCTTTTTGTACTTTCAATGCTTTGTTTGACTGTCTTTAAATTTTTATAACAATAAGATTATTCCAAAAGAAAAAAAATCACACATCTTCTCATTTAACGCTTGCATAGTACTGGTAGACTTGGGGACATTGTAAAACGATGACACGCAAGACAAGAGAGGGTGGCCTGGAGAGTGTGACAGCTCTGAGGTCCACTCCTGGCTTTTGCTGGCTATGAGATGCTGTTAGGTGCCTGTTGCCATCAAAATAAGTGATCACAAATGGATTTGCTTAGCACAACACAAATCAGTTACTCTGCAGTTTTGCGGACCAGGCTTACACAGGTGTTGCAGCTCCATCTTCCCCATCTGGAAGCTCTAGGGAAGAACCCATTTCCTTGCTCGTTTGGGCCGTGGGTAGAATTTAAGCCCTTAATCTCATCCTTGGTGCACCATGAGAGAGAAGCTCTGATGACCCAGTGGTCGGAAAGGGCAGCAGTTGGGCACTGCCAGCTGCTCGGTGGGAGAAAAACCGAACTTTCCACTCCAGTAAATAGTTATGGTCTTGGAAACTCATGGGGGCAGTTCTACCCCATCTGTAGGGTAACTATTAGTCAGCCCTCGACCAGACAACAGAGAGTTTGGTTTAGTTTGCTGATTTGTTTTTGTTTTGTTTGAGGTCAGGGGGGGTGCTGTGAAATGCTCCCTGATCCTCGTGGCTGCCGTGTTCCTCGGCGCACAGCTCTGTGTCCATCTTGAGAGCCAACACCCGTGATGAGTTCCCACCTCTCACCCTCCTGATCCTCCCTCTGCTGCGCGTTTCCACGTTTCGGGACTCTTGTGATTAGAGTACCGGGTGGCACAGACCTTCAAGCACTCAATTACTAATCAAAAGGTTGGTGGTTTAAACCCACCCAAGGGTACCTTGGGAGTAAAAGCTTGTGATCTGCTTATAAAAGGTCACAACCTTGAAAGCCCTATGGAGTTTTGATGTATCAGAATTGCCTAGTTTGGTTTGGTTTTCCTGCCCAAAGAAAGGGCAAGGAACAGAGTGAGTAGACACTGGATCCCACGGAGGAAATAGGAAGAATGCTGTTACACTGAGAACCTTGCAACTAATGATGTGAAACAAAATACGGATAAATTGGTGAATGGAAAAGTAATTTGCTTTGTAAACCTTCACTCCCACCACAAAGAATTTTAAAAATGGTGCTAAAAGATTCATGACACAGTGTTGCATTTAACATTTTGGGTTTACCCAAATAATCTAGAATCACTTCTTAGTCACCTCTGAAAAAATTCTGCTACCATGTGTCTTAGACTAGATTCTCTAGAGAAGCAAAATCAGTGTGTGTGGGCCGGGGGGGGGACATAAATCTAGATATTCACTATTTATTATGTTTTCCCATATGAGTGGGTGGGTGGGTGGGTGTAGAGAGAACGAGAGAGAGAGCCCTGGTGGTGTAGTAATTACACATTGGGGTATGATCCAAAAATGTCAGCACCAGCCACCAGCCACTGCATTGGAGAAATACAAGGCTTTCTTCACCCATAATTAGTTACAATCATCTAAACTTACAGGGACAGTTCTACCCTGTCCTATAGAGTCGCTGTGAGTCAGCATTGACTGGATAGCGGTGAGAACATATCAATGTATCATATGTATAACATGCAGATAAGGACTGATGAACTCAAGATTGGCAGGCAGACAGCAGACTTCTGGCTGTGGAGGTGAGTAAATCCAAGGTCAGTAGATAAGATGTCAGGGTGCTGACACCTCTCACGAGTGGCAGGCAATAAGTGATCTCTGTGGGTTTAAGTCAAAATAATCAGAGGTCAGATGATGATCCAAATGCAGGACCCAGACCCAACAAAAAGCAGGTCAGTTTTTTCATAAGTTCACATACATTGAAAGCAGGCCACACCTTTGATGAAACTTACTTTCAATTGATTGACCACTCATAGAAGAGGTCACAGAGGTGATTACATTGTATTATATGTTGTCATGGGCGATGACTACATCTTAACTGCCAAACTACTGAGAATCCTGAGCCAGCCAGGAAGACACAAAACCTTACCTCATCATGTAGCAAGTTCACAGATTCCAGCGTTTAAGATGGAGGAATCTTTGTTTGTTCTTTGGGGTTTTTTAAAACATTTTATTAGGGGCTCATACAAGTCTTAACACAATCCATACATATGCATACATCAATTGTATAAAGCACATCTGTACATTCTTTGCCCTAATCCTTTTCAAAGCATTTGCTCTCCACTTAAGCCCTTTGCATCAGGTCCTCTTTTTTTCCCCCTCCCTCGCCGCTCCCCCTTCCCTCATAAGCCCTTGATAATTTTATATTATTATTATTTTGTCATATCTTAACCTATCTGGAGTCTCCCTTCACCCCCTTTTCTGTTGTCCGTCCCCCAGGGAGGAGGTCACATGTAGATCCTTGTAATCGGTTCCCCCTTTCCAACCCACTCACCCTCTACACTCCCAGTATCGCCCCTCACACCCTTGGTCCTGAAGGTATCGTCCACCCTGGATTCCCTGTGCCTCCAGCTCCCATATGCACCAGTGTACAACCTCTGCCCTATCCAGTCCTGCAAGGTAGAATTCGAATCATGGTAGTTGGGTGGGAGGAAGCATTTAGGATCTGGGGGAAAGCTGTATTTTTCATCGGTGCTACATCGCACCCTGACTGACTCATCTCCTCCCCTGAGCCCCTCTGTGAGGGGTCTAAGATGGAGGAATCTTTGGGCGAGCATTGTTACCAAGCAGCGGATCAGAGAACCACTAACCAGGCTCTGCCTCTAAAGGGCGTGTGGCAGGTTACTTTATTAGCATTTACACGTTCTCCTTCCATCTGAAGATGCCCAGGCCTCCTCCTTCAGCTCGAAGGGATTTGTAATATCAGAAGACAGCTTTTCCTTTTGGCTTTGGCTGTTTTCAAAACCTTAGGAGACTGCAGTGCATCTGAAGGGAAGATGGTGGACTTGCAGGGAATTGTAACTGAAGCACCTGTGGGCCTAGTCATGACAAAGATTACTCTTAAGAATCCTGTGCCCTAGAATAATCAGCAAATGTGCTACAATCAGCATAGAAAGAGAAAGTCAGAGAGCTTTTCTCAAAGCTTCTTGTGGAGTCAGACCCTTAACAGGCACTGAGAAGATTGATTTGATTTAGGGACAGTAATATGACATTTAAGGGCCCTTGTGTGTGGTGTATAGGAGCCCTGCTGATGTAGTAGTTACACATTGGGTTGTAAGCCACATAGTTAGTAGTTCAAACCCACCAGCAGCTCTCAGGGAGCATGGGCTTTTTTCCATAAATATCTGCAGTCTCGGAAACCCACAAGGGCTATGAATCAGCATTGACTCAATGCAGTGAGTTTGTTTAGTTTAGTCTGTAGCATAAGAATCATAACCAGTAAGTGGGAACAATAGTTGTTGAAAGAATGATCTTCTTAATGGGTCACCTTGCCCCCTACACAGCCCCTCAATCCATCCTCTATGCAGTTTCCAGAAAAGCTTCATCCTAAAATGTAAATCTGACTAATTCACCCCTCGGTTTTAAATACATCATCGGGTCTCCTTTGCCTTGCTGTCTTGCTCAGTTCCTCACACTCCTTGATGCTCATCCTCCCAACTCCCGCTCCCCAACACTGAGCATTGGCTGCTACTTCCTGCTAAGATGACCCTCTCATTCATCCCTCAAAGAAGAAATCAAATCTTGACTCCTGTAAGATGTCCTTAATTCCCCGTTCTTCCTAAGTCTCCTGACAGTGCCCATTCCACCTTGTTTTGTCAAATTGCATGTACATATTTTCCCATTAAGCTAGGGACTTTCAAGTGCTGCCATTGTTTCTAATATGTTCAATTTTGCATGCTTAGCACCCACCCATGGCGCCCAATGCCGAAATGCCCTCAAGAATTTCATTAGGGAAATCCCAGGAACAGGGATGCACTTTAAGCTGTGAGTCCTTGGTAACTGTGACGAAATGCAGAGAACGAGTAATGTGCAAGTGCTCGTACTCCTCCATGTAATCTCCGAACATATACACTCTTTTTCGTCTTCGTTTCTCCAAAATATGTCAAAACAATGAAAGGTTATTGATTACTCTTTTAAAACAAACATAAGTTGTTGGGGTTTTGTGATAGATACTGTGTAACAAAGCATCTGACACTTCCACCATCTTCATATGTACAGTTTGGTGATAGGAATTATGCTCATCATGTTGTTCAGCCATCACCCTTATCCATTCCCAAATTATACCATCACCTCCAAGGGTGTTTTTTGGAAACCACTCCCAGTGGCCCAATAGCCATGATAAATCAAAATGAGGAGTTGTAGAGCCATCACAATTCAATTCAACAGATAATTTCTGAGCCCCTCCCTATCTTGGTGAGGTACCTTCCTGAGGACTGGGTGTGCACAGTCTCTTCTCACCAGCCCTTGGTGCCATCCAGAATTTAGTCACCCAGACTCCTAGGCAAGGTAGGCAGTGCAGGTATTATTTGTGAAAGCTTAAATGCTAGGAAGATTTTTTTTTTTTATTCTTACAGGATGAGCCTTGGGAAGGAGCTGACAACCAGTCAACACGCAGTCATCACTCTTGTAATGAGCACGCATGAGTAAGTAGGTCTCTAGAACTTTCCATGTGGTTCTTTTTCCTCGTCTGTAGAGCTTACTGCTAGGATCTCATAACATGTCTAACAAGACTTTAGAAAGGAGGATGCACTGATAAGAAGCAAACATTTTAGAGGGCAAGATCTTTATGTTTATATTATATTAGCATTGTCCACCCAGGATATTTTCAGAAGAGAAAAGCTTCAGTCCCTCACTCCTTCCCAGGCAGGATGAGGCTAAAAAAGCTCCAAGGTCACAGAAGGAGAAAAGGTTAAAGAACAAGGTTCTGAAAGCGTCATTCTAATATGTGAGTATTGTCCAGCCATTAAAATGGAGACACCGGGAAATATGAAGAAGAAATATGGAAAAGCATTTGGCATTCTGCTCTCTTCACCTAATGCATCATAAATTGGGAGTCTGATTTATAACTGTGAAAATGCATAGATACCAGAAAAAGTACTGAAAGTCAACAGGCAAAAGCAAAAAATGCTGTGAAGGACAGGAATTACAGGCCACACTTTTCCCTCTTTCAAAAAAAGGCCTCATTTGATATTGCTTTATTATTTTTTGAAACAGCAAATAGGATGAAAGAAGAGGTATTATCGTAGCCTTTTAAAATGTTTGCTGACTGTTTCTAAATACCCACTTTCACTCACCCCACGGGCTTCCAAGATGCTCAGAAGGCCTTGCCCTTAAAGCCCTGGGGGCCTAAAGGGTAGCATTTGCTTCTAGCAATGACAGAAGTCTGCAAAGAACAACTGGAGGGGGCTCCAAGGCCCCTTCAGGGTAAAGAACTACTGCCTTCTATAGATTTGTGACTCGGGGGCTCCAGGGGACAGGGAGGGCACTGGAAGAGCCATCAGATTGTGTTTGGCCTTGGGCTCTGATTCAAAGGCTGCAGCTTCCAAGGCCTTCACCCTTGCCATCCTGAAAGCAAAGGCACCGACTGAATGCTGCCGACCCTCCTTTTGATTTCTTCAGATGCAAGCTGAATTAGTGCCAGGGCATCATTTCTCAGAGCAGGGTTTCCCCAATATCCTCTCCGGACAGGAGGGGGCCATAAACTATTTTGACTGCTAAGCTCATAACTAGATCAAGGAGAGAAACTAGGAGAGGCAGGTTGATTTTATGCCCTTGCAAAACCTCTCATCTATCAACTGGTAGAACCAACAAGTGTTAGCAGCCCTGACATACATCAGAAACCACAGCCTATAAACAGGGAAAACAGAATCAGAGAGACATCTCAATTTCACCCGGCAGATAGAAGGCCACTCTCACAGAGAGAGAAAACTTAACCCAATTTGTCCACAGGCTCCTGCCAGCCAAAGTTTTTGCTCTTCCAGTAGCAGAGCCCCGTTGCCCCAAGTGGAGAAGCTGTGCAGACTGTTCAGGTATCAGAGGCCAGCTTCCAGCCCTCCCCCACTGCCCTGGCACAGGTACCGCTGCCCACAGGAAAGGGAACCTTTCCCACAAAGGTGCGATCTGCCCATCAGGCCACACAATCACTGGGTACTGTGATTGTCCTAGGGTGCCTCTCACTAATTCACACAAAGCTCTGTATGTGCTAGCAACGACATCTGAGCAAGAGAGAACACCCTGCAGGCTTATTGGAGCCCTGTATCAGAAAAGCACAGTAATCGGAGGGAAAACTGCGTGTCAAAAGTCTTTGAAGGCTCACCAAAAAACACAATGAAGTACTTCAGAAAAGATGAGTAGAATGAAAAAAACCTAACTACGTATTTACAAGGATAGGTTTATAAAGATTATAACCCAGTGAAGCAGTTAAACATTTCAAAAGAGGTGAAAGCCTATTTTAAAAGTTTCTTACAAATGTTCTTTGGACACTAAAGAATGGCTCTTGGCCTTGTTGGACTCTCAGATCCAATTTGTCTGGTAGGCCTCACAGTCAATGAACCTTCCCTTTTTTGCAAAAAATAGTAAGTTGCTGTTTCTGATCCTCAACACATACCAAACCTGTGTTAGACAGGGTTCTCTAGAGACACAAAACCAGGACATTTATGATATATATATACAGCACAAAGGACTAGAACAGCTAATTAGTCCACACAGCAGTGCAGCAGGCTCAGTTCAACTCACTTCTGTGAAACAGTTAATATACTGGAAGTCCTTCAACTCACGAGGGCTTCTGGTCCAAGGTCAAGGAAGCAGACTGCTGAGTCTTCCGTAGAGCAATGCAGGCAGTTCATCCACAAGCAGCAAACAGCAGGGTGGGTCGCCAACAGTCAGCCAGATGAAAGGATCCGACAGTCCCCATCTCAATCATGTATATAGCAGCAATGTGGTGAAGTAGATCTTGAAGGAACCTCAAGCTCTAACAACACAAGCCACGGGTTGGGTGTCCCACGGGTAGTATAGCTCACAAGTTGAGGCAGAGAACTAGCTAAAGCATCCACACACTGGTCCAATCACCAGAGAACAAGAGAGAGACAGGTGGGGCTTTCCAAGCCACTTATCTCTCTGCCCTCCAATCAAACTGCGACCTTATTAATCCCACATGCTCCTACTGGCCAGGTTGGTACAATGAACCTATCACAAATCGCTACTTCTTTCTCCCAGATGTTCCCTGTCGCAGCCTACCTCATGCCCAATCTCTCCCAGTCTCCCATTCCCCAGCACCTTCCTCTAATCTCAATGATTCTTTGGTGTCACTAAGAGTCCACAATTTAGAACAATGTATAGACCCCCTGAAACTATATGATCATTCAGGAATGTGTGTAAAAGTATTAATTCCACAGAATTATACAATCTTCTTGCTGCAAGGAACCATAAACTTCATACAGAGCAATTCTACCATTTAAACCAAAAATTAAACAATGCAGGCTGAAAATATGAAGCGACTTTCCCAAAATCACATGAAGCATCTCTTGCAAAATAGGAGTAGAGTCCAGCTCTTGCAGTCCTGTCCTTAGGACCTGCACGTACCCACCTCCCAAAGAGAGACCTCACTTCTCTGGGGATAATATGGCTCTGATGTTCTCGGGAAGTATAGTACTCGACAGACTGAGACAGAAAAGATGCTGTGCTCTCAGTGGACTGTGGGTGCATAAACCTCTGGAAGCCTTGCTAAACAACATAGTAAGGAAAGAGACGTTGAACGTGGGGTCAACAGTCAAGGTAACTGGGTTGAAATCGCTCCTCCACATTTTCTAGCTTTGTAACTTGGGGCAAGTGCTTCTGGAACATGGAAACAACAATAGTCCAGTCCTGTAGGGGTGGTTTGTGGATGAAGTAAAATGACAAACAACACACAAGTGATGTTTACTACAGTGTCTGACACACAACTTTAGACAGGTCTTTCTGCCAACTCTACTGAGAGCCTCCTAAGACATTAACTCCCCGTACACTTGCCGTGCAGGCGAGACCCATTCAGTGACAAGCTAGGATTTCTGTCTGATTTCCATGGCAGCTGCCATCATCTAGTGCAAGTGCATGCACAACTGTTCCAGGAAAAGAACACATGCCGGACACAATCAATAAGCAGAAAAATTGCTAAGTCAAGTTCATTTTAAAACCACATGGTAATTCTCTAGTAGTTCTGGGTTAATTGCATATTAATTACCATCTTGTGATAGCATCGATGAGCCATACTTTGGAAGTGGGAACTGGGAACAGAGATCAGATGCAAACATGGACTTTCTCTGGCTGCGGGAGGAAGTGAAGGTGGATGTCTCCGGAACACTGGGGCTTTTCAGAACAACCTAAAGCCTTAGAAACTCTTTGATAACATTGCTTGCATGAATCTTAGATAGTCTGTCTGAATTCACAGCTATGCTGTTGCCTCTTTAAAGAGCTCAGAAATTACCCAAAGAATCCTCCAACTAAAGTTTCTTCCAGTTTAAATAGGCAGAGAGTGCCAGTCACACCTACCACTAGTACCTAACTGTCCCGTTCCCACCCCCCCCCCAAGCCCACTGGAGCAAAGCCCAGCCCACTTACCACTTCTGGAATGCTCATTTCATTGGCTGTGTCTTATGATGTTTCCATGGTACTTACCTCCGCCTCTTTCTTGGGCTTTTAGAAGTTGGCTTTTCAACATTTATTGCATTGAAATACGATCCCTAAAAATAAGCCATGTGAGCCCAGCTGAAAGTCTTGGTAGAGGAATTATGTATAACAAGACGGTTGGCAAGGTTATATCACTCCATGAAAGCTGTAATTTCCCTGCAATTGATTTCCTAAAGATAACTCACTGTTTGCGTGCAGTGAAAGCTAATTTAACAAGAAAGATGAGTCTCTTCAGTACACCTTGATTGGCAATTGTGATAAATTCCTATAATTACTATTGACTCAGAGGAGGATTTTCATTTGTTAAGATGTTGCTGAAATGACAGCATGCTGATGGGTTTAAAAAGAGGAACAGGGAATAGAACATGCTACTCCCATCTTCATGGAATAAGCTGGCCACTGACATGGTTAGAGATATTTCCCGGAGGCCATGGGGCCTTGACAGTTCTCAGAGACATTGCCAGCTCCTCCTAGGCACTTCTATGTTGACTAAAGAGTCTCAGTGGAGCCAGAACTCTTAGACACACAGATCTGGCTCCTTTTCCCAGCATAGAAACAAAACGAGGTCTAAACCTATAGTTACAGGGTGGAGGCAACCAAACCTTAGTATTAATGCTAAAATTTGAGTCATATTAAAAGTCCAACGTAAGGCAATTGGTTAAACTGATTAGCATATTCCAAACAATGTAAAGTACAAAGCCATTAATATGATTTTATGGAGAGTAGAGGGCATGGGAAAATGCCTGTAATATGATTTTCAGTATAAAAAGTAGAACATAAAATTACATGTACAATTTGTGCTCAGCTATGTGAAAAAATATGAATTAAAAAATACAAGGAAGTCCTGAAGCATGCTGCAGTATGAATGGCTCTTGCGGACATTCTGCTGGGTGAAATAAGCCTATCACAAAAGGGGAATATTCTGTGACCTTACTTATACCAAAAAGGACAACAAAAGGCAAAAGCATGAGAAGAGAAACCAATGTGTGTTAGTAGTTGGAGGGGTTGGGGGTGGAGGTAGAGAAAGGAGGGTTGTGTTAGTCTGGGTTCACTAGAGAAACAAATTCATAGACACTCATATGTGTATAAGAAAGAGTTTTATATATAAGAGTAATTGTATATTAAGGAAACATCCCAGCCCAGTCCAGATCAAGTCCATAAGTCCAATATTAGCCCATGTGTCCAATACCAATCTATAAATTCCTCGTCAGACTCATGCAACATATGCAATGACGCCGAATGCAGAAAGAACACAGGCCATTGGGTGGAAAGTCTTGTAGATCCAGGGGTGATGGAAGCATCTCAGTGCTGGTGTGGGTCTCCACATGGCTTCTCCAGCTCCAGGGCTCTGGCTCCATCAATGTGTCTCCATGTGACTTGTCAACAGGAATGTTTCACAGGGAGACAAGCAGAGAGTGTGTCTGGCCTCCATTGAGCTATTTATCTCCTTTGTGCCTCCAAATGAAGTCATCAAGCTGAAACCTGATTGATAGGTTCGATGCCACCCCTTCACAATTGATCGGAAATTATGTAACTGCCACAAAGGTTAATTGTGATTAATGATAGGGTTACACAGCAAGTTACTGTAATCGCTGTCAATAAGTTGGGCATGGGTAAAAAGTTGAATTGGCAAAAGTTATTTGATAGGTATATTTACAACACTGGGGGATGGGAGAAGAACCGCTACCAAGGCTGTTTATGTATAGCCAAACACATTATGGGATTTGGTTCCTTGCTTGGGAGGGATAAGGTCTTGGGTTCATGGAACACCCTGGTGAATTAGCTTCATAAAGAGTCGAGTTCTTCTGTTCTCCTTAATTTGTTGCCTGGTGCCCAGGATCTTAAATGCTGGTGAGCGATCATCCAAGGCACAGGTATTGATTTCCATTCCCCTGAGCAGCAGCGGGAGACGAGCCAGAACAGCAGGACAGTATGAACAGTGCAGCTAATTGCTGGAACAACTAGCTCCTTTGCCATGAGCCCATAAGACCTGGAGGGTGCCAGGGTCCCATTCTAATCAAAGATTCTATAGAAAAATCCTGAACCAGGAGGAGAAAATGCTGAACTTTTTTTAAAATTCTCATAGGCGCTAAACTTTCTGGAGTTATGGAGGGTGAGTGAGCCCCTACAACTATTGCCTTGATATCATTTTAATCCTAAACTCAAATTCTCCCGAGTCTTCTTAGAACCAAGCTTACCTTCGCTGCACTAGTCTGCCTTGATCACTGTGCTCTTTTGAGCATTGTCTTTATGAACCCTGGTGGCACCATGGGTTAAGTACTTACACTGCTAACCTCAATTTGAATGTGGTCATTCAAATCCACTCAAGGCTTTCTGCACCCTTGTTACAGTCTGGGAAACCCACAGTGGCGGCTCTACCCTGCCCCCCGTGGTTGCCATGAATTGGAGTTGACTCAGTGGCAGGAAGAGAAGCCCTGGTGCCATAGTGGGCCGTGTTTTGATCTGCCAACCGCCGCTGAGGCTTCCTACCCTCACAGACTTACCGGCTCAGGCACCGCAGTGGCAGTTCTACCCCATGCTCTCAGATCACTCTGAATGAACATCAACTTGAGGGCAGTGAGATTGAGCTTCTGCTTGAGAGAACGATGAAGCTGTCTAGTTCTGTAAAAAAAATCTGCAGTGTCAGAAACCCTAAGTGGGGTTTAACTCTGTCCTATAGGGACGTTATGAACTGGACCCTTCAGTGGGTTCGGGTTTTTCTGTTTGTTTAGATAGGATCAGATTGGCAACAACATCTCAAAAGATGAGATCGGCAGCTGAAGGGTCAGTGAGTTTATGTTCACGAAGGAGGAGCCACTCCAGAACGGAAGCCGACAAGGTCCGCACAGCTTGAAGAACATCATCAGTCACTGAATTGCACACGGAGAAATGTTTGATGAATGTATGTGTTGCTGAGTGTCCTCAACAACAGCAGCAAACAGAGGGGGGAAAATATGTCTGCAGGCAGGAAGGGTGACCCAGAAGGTTAGTGCAAACAGCCTAACTATAGATAGCCACATTTTCTAACTAAAACCTGTCCTGTAATGTTTAGGTGTATTACCCCTGACCCCTGGTAGTGTTGGGGTCACATGTTGGGCTGCTAACCTCAAGGTCGGCCATTCGAAACCACCAGCAGTTCCTTGGGAGGAAGAAAGGGTTTTCTACTCCTGGAGAGAGCTACAATTACAGCTTCGGGAACTCGCACAGGCAGTTCTGCCCTGTCCTACAGGGGCACTGTGAGTTGGCATCACCCTGAGGGCAGTATGGTAGTTACATAATCTGGGAGTTACATAACTTGGGACTTGAGGGGACATGGAGTGAAGGGGTAGAATCTAGTCTGTCAATCGGGTCATAGCCAATGAGGCCTCTGCCTTCCCCTGAGGATTCTGGGAATTCCTATATTTTCTGCTTGGAGGCAGGAGACACTGTCTCTCTACTCACTCCCTTGGAGTCTCTCTCTCTTTCTCTTTCTCTCTCTCTCTCTCTCTCTCTCTCTCTCTCTCTCTCTCTCTCTCTCTCTCTCCCCCTCCCTCCCTTTCTCCCTCCCTCCCTCCCTCCCTCCCTCCCTCCCTAAGAGATTCTCTACTGACAAGACACACAGCAATACACTAATAGACCCTGTGCCCTGAGAACTGGAGGAGCCATGTGGAGCCCCGCTAGTGCTGAGATGCTTCTACTGCCACTGAATCCACAAAACTTTACACCCACTGGCCTGTGATCTTCCTGTGTGTGGCATTATTGCATGTGTTTCATGAATCGAAAAAGGACTTTATAGATTGGTATCAGACATATGGGCTAGTATTGGACTTTTGGACTTGATCTGGACTGGGCTCCAATGTTTTTGCAATAGTCAACTGCTCTTGTATATAAAGCTCTTTCATATATATATGAGTGTGTTTCTCTAGTCTACCCGGACTAACATATACGGGCAGTGAGAGATTTTTATCTCAATTATCATTGTCAACATTATCAAAAAACTGACCCGTAAAGGTGTTGTTTGTGGAATCTCTAAGACATACAAAAAACTAAACAAGAACTACTCCCTGCACTGTTAAGCTGAACAAGAGAGCCTGCTCAGGCATAAAGGATATCATTTCTATGTAATTTTTATACAAAAGTAAGGCATTAATAGTTTTGATCATAATTGTATAATTATAATCATTATTAATCCCAGATGCTTTCTGGCTGGTAGCTCGTTCTATTCAACAACTCTACTCCAGAGCATTAGTATTCCCATTAAAGATAAGGAAACTGTGGCCCAGACAAAGAGTGACTTTGATGAGACTACAAAGTAATCATTTAAACCCAAGTTTCTGTCCCAAAGTCTAGGAATCTTACTACCTTTTTGTCCTACAAACTGGGTGTGGTATCTGTAGAGACACTTTTATCCATTTTACAAAAATGCTTTGCTTGCAAGTAACTCTCCTCCTGGGGGCTTTTGGCATTTCGAAGGAATATATTCTTGGAGGCCATTGTTAGAAACTGTGGTACAGTGAACTATTTCAGCTGACCCTTTTAGCCATAGCCTTTACAACTCCCACCAAATGACATTTTCTTGATAGGTCTGGGTAAAAGATAGTTGGGGAGATGCTGATAGATTATATGACTTAGCTGTGAATGATTGTTAATAGAATTCATTGTGATTTTAAAAACTTGGAACTCTGACATGGGGATTGGTCAGTGTGGTAGCTACATAATCTGGTGTCAATTTGAACTTAAGAGTAAAGGGGTGAAGTTTAGCTGTCAATCAGGTCACACCTTCATGACCTCATTTGAAGGCTCTAAGAAGATAAATAACTTTCTAGAGGCGGGATACAGGTGTTGGAGACCCCTGCCAGCATTGAGCTGCTTCTACCGCCACTGGATCCATAAGACTTTCCACCCACTGGCCTGTGATCAACCTACATTGGGCATTATTGCATGACTGCATACGTATAAAGAGGAATTTATGGATTAGTATTGAACATAAGGGCTAAGACTGGGCTTATGGACTTGATCTGGACTGGGATAGGATGTTTTCTTAATGGGCCATTACTCTTTATATAAATCTCTTTCCTATACGCGAGTGTCTATGAGTTTATTTCTCTAGTCTACCCGGACTAGCACAGTCAGTTTTACCATTCTTCTGGTTATAAAACTGGCCACCAGACACCCCTTCCTCCCTGCTACACAGGATAAACGGGCGAGTGTCTCACTACCATCAAAAAGAAGAGCCAAGAATGGAACATGTCCGTGGACAATGATGTCCCTGTTCGTTGAGTGTCCTCAATCCAGGAGAGAGAGCCGTGATACCATAGAAGCTGCAAAGAAACAGAGGCAGCAGCAGATCCAAGAGCCAGAGCAAGACACAGAGCATTCAACTCCCCAACCAACAAAAGCATATTGTTGAGAACGATGGAGCTGGAGCAGAGATCCAAAGCCCATCTGTAGACAGTGGACCAATCTCCCCACAGAGGGTCCACAGGGAGGGGATAAGTCACCATGGTACAGTAAAGCATCGATGAAACACACGATATTCCTTCTGGTTCCTTGAGGCTTCCTCACCCCCCACTACCATGACCCCAGTGCTGCTTCCCAGTTCAGACTAGACCGGAACATGTACACAGGTATAGAAAGGGATGGGAGCTCACGACACACAGAATCCAGGAGCAGGAGTGGGAATAGTGATATCAGAGAGAAAGGGGGAACCAATCGCAATGATCGACACATAACCAGGGGAAGAACAACAGAAAACATGGGGAAAGGGAGACAGCAGTCAGTGTGAGAGATGAAAGTAGTAACAATGTACAATCTAGCATGGGGTTAATGGGGGCGGGGGGGGGCGCCGCGGGGTGGAGGGTGGGGAGTGCTTTTACCAAGGGCTCACCATGCCTGATTCAATTGATGTATGGATGGTGATAAGAGTTGTACGAGCCCCCAATAAAATGATTTTTTTTAAATTCCCAGCCTATGGAGTGAATAAAACTGAATGCCTTGGGCAGGAGGCTCATCTGAAGAATAGGTAGTCTCCAGTCACTTTATTGGGGTGTTAGATTTGCCGACCACATGGAGCTAGAGCTGAGCACTTTCCAACTGAAGCTTGGGTACCCTTCGAACATTTCTCAGCAGTGCTCAAAGAACTTTGTACCATTGTCCCAGCAGGGTAGGGGGCAGGCCCAATGACTGAGCCAGAGAAAGGGATGCCTGAGGGCACACCAGAGAACATTCTTTAATCCTGACAAAAGAACTATTTTCTGATCATTTCTGATCCTAAATTGTATAACTTGTTAACTTCTTTTTTTTTTTAAACCATAATCATGGTTATGGTCTGTGAGTTCTGTGTTGCCATTGCAATGAATTTTGGGATCCAAATGGGACATAGAGAATGCTGTTGGTCAGAGGTGGGATCAGAATCTAGAAAGAAAGCTAGAGCGTCGAGGCCTGTCTGAGATCCTCCTGCATGGGATTGGCTTTGGGCAGCCGACACTGATGGTGAGTCTCCCTCCCCCTCTCGGAATAAGAAGAGCTCAAACACTGCCTCTGACTCCCTTTCTACAGACACAAAAAGCACAAACAAATTGACTCTTTTCCTTGTTTAACAAATATGACTTTAATGTAGTAAGTTTCGAAGAAAAATAATCTCAAATGAAACAGGAATTTTTAATTAACTGCACATTAAATTTATTATATAAAAATAATGTTTTAACTGATGTGTGTGTTGCATTGCATCCGCTCTTCGGGAACTTAATCCTTTGTGTTCTGAGGAACACCACGATTAAGTTCATAAAACAAAGAGTAACTAATGTGAAGAGTAAAAGTAGACTATCCTGGAAATTTTCTAAAGATTATTTCATCTCTCCTTGTCTCAATTTCCTAATCTGTAAAATACGAGTAGTAATAATACATATCTCAGAACATTGTGATGAGAAGTAAATGTTTTAATACATATAAAGTGCTTAGGAGAGTAGCTAACATCTAGAAAGGGTTCAATGAATACGGAGCCTGGTGGCCCAGTGGTTACCAATTGGTCTGCAATATGGAAGGTTAGCAGTTTCAAACCAACCAGCAGCTCCATAGTAACAACTAAGCTTTCTATTCCTGTAACTTCTCAGAGGTGGTTCTGCCCCACACTACAGAGTCCCTGTGAGTCATTGCTAACTTGGTGGCAGAGAGTTTGAGCTTGTTTGTTGTTCTTTCGGTTATCATTATTTTTAGGAACCCTGGTAGTAAGTG